>NW_022103915.1:25707095-25762441 GCF_000313985.2 Echinops telfairi
TGGGATGTTTTCGTGATGCACATTTTCTTTGCATAAAACTCTCTCATACGTGAGTTGCTGTGGATTTGTTTCTCCAAAGTACCTAGACTAATACAACAACCAAGCACGCAAACATATACACCTTCCCAGGAAAAGTCAATCCACATCTTACTGAAGCTTTTTTCCCCTGAGTCCATAAAACACAGATGATATTCAGACATTGAAACTGTCAAAAGGTCCTGAACTTTCTACTCCAGGCACTGCAATTCTGGAAACCCTTGGAGCCCTGGGGATATAAGGAATTGTGTGTTGGGCTGAGAACACCCAGGTCAGCAGTTTGAAACCACCAGCAGCTCCTCAGAAGAAATACGAATCTTTCTGGTCCCCAAAATATTTAGTCACAGGAACTCACAGGACAGTTCTCCCTTGTCCTATTGAGTTACGATGTATTAGAATTGACTGGATGGCAGCAAGGCTGGTTTTTATGCTTGTTTGTTTGTTTTTTGCACCTCAATATTTTACAGCAAGTAGTTTTACACTTAATTAGAGAAGATTGTCACCATTCTTCCATATGAATCTGTCCAGTCACTCAAACTACATCAATACACTCCACGAGGAAGAAGACACTGCATTATTTATAAAATTTAACTTCTGAAATGCATGATATGTGAACTCTGTATCAATAGAACTGTTAAATATATGAATAATGGATCTGACTGCAAAGGTTGGTGGGCTAGGATGACATTGCCCTTGTCCTGATAACCAGGCAAGTCTGCAAAAATGCTATCAACCTCTTTTCCACAATGCCTCAGGTCTAGCCTAACCACTAGAGTTCTCCCAAGAGACCATCTTTTGCAGGGTGGAGCACCAAGGGACCCTGCCAGTCGTGCTCAGAAGACACCATTGCTCCTGGCTGCTTCTTCTATTTCCTCACTGGAGTTGATGGCATTTGACAGCTCCTGTGCCTTGCCCCCCCCCCCCCCCACGTGGCACCAGAATAAGCATTTGCTGCTGGCTAACTTTCCAGGTGGCTTTCAACCCATCTCTATAGTAAGAGCCGCAGTAAGCAAACATAGGAAGAAATCAAACTCTTTTTCAGCCTCTCCTTGAATTGCTTGAAGAAATGCCCAGCTGTTCTGGACAGAAGGAAAGTGATCTGAGTATGTGGACTATGTCAAGTTCAAGAAGGGACTAAAAGCACCACGAATCGTGCGGCAGAGAAGTCATTGGCTAGCTCATGGGTTTCAGTCTCATTTTACCAGTCTCCCATGCCCATCCCAGCACCTTCTTCCCAGGGTGTCCTAAGCTCTCCGCTCCCTTTTGTGCGCCACCTGCAGCTGGCTGAAGCCCCCGGGGTGCCCTTTGGTTCACTGAGCACCCTATTCTGATAGTAATTTCTAAACCACTCTGAGACTCCTAGGGGGGCACTTCTACTCTGTCTCATAGGATTGCTACCTACCGGAATCAACTTGATGGCAGTGGGCTTGATTTGGGGTCCTATGTCAGGTTTTCAACGTGTGACTCTTGATGTCAAACCCTTTCTACCGATTCCTTCTCCCAACAAGGCAGGTCATGTATATCAAAGTACAGGTAATTTGCATCAAAACTGATCTTTTCCTGGGTTTCGTTTCCTGAAAGTCTAACTTTTGGCTAAGATAGAGGGGAACCTATCAACATGGATTAACCCACAGCACATAAAAACAATTGCAGTCAAGGTGATACTGAGACTCACAGTGACGCTATAGCAGCACAACTCCCCCAATATTATTCTCACATCCCAACCTTAACAAACATTTACCACAAATAGCACTAATTGTTCAGAAAGCAGTGATAAGCAGGACACGGTCAGGTAGCTTCCTTGAGCGTTCTGTCTAAATGGTTAACTAATGTGCAGGGTGGGGGCTCAGTAAAAGGGTACTCCACTAAGCCTTGTTTTTTAATCTCTTTTCAACTGAGCCTTTAAAGATGTATCTGGATTGTCTCTCCGGCCCTGTGCCTTTTGTGCCTGGATCTACTATCAACTCAAACCTGAATCCAGGGTTGTCAGGACCACTGCCATGTCTGTTCCTGTACCACCTGCTCTAACTTCATGTGCAAGCTCTCAGTCTCTGGTTCCCAGGATACGAACAGAGAATGCGTGTGTGGGTATGGTTAGCACAGCATAGAGGCAGGTGTGGAGTAGGGCAGGGTGGGGCAGGGTTCGGAGGGATGCAATGTAGTAGGTAACTATTTTTTAACAGTGGGATAGTGGTTATTCAGTAGGCTGCCACGGTTAGCAGTTTGAAACCACTAACAGCTCTGAGGTAGAAAGAGAATGCTTTCTACCCCCATCAAGAGCAACAGTCTCAGAATCCCACAGGGGCAGTTTCACCCAGTCCTATAGCGCGGCCACGAGTCAGAATAGTCTGGAGGGAAGTGAGTTTGGGTTTTTGTTTTTTAGTAACAATAAGGAGCCTGGTGGCACTTTGGATTATGCCCTGAGCTGCTAAATACAAAGCCAGCATTTGAAACCACCAGCTACTCTGGGAGAGAAAAACAAGGCTTGCTACTCCCATGAAGATTTACAGCCCCAGAAGCCCCATGGGTTCAGTTCTACCCTATTCGATAGGTCACTATGAGTTAGAAGCTACTTCACAGTAGTGGGCTAGTAAACCATGGTTTCCGAGTCTTTGAAGTCAGATTTATGTGTCAGTCCTAGATGAAGCCGCCCTGGACCAGCTGTGAGGCTTTGGGAAAATGACTCGACCTCTTTGAGTCTCTCTCCACGTGCCCTAACCCCACCCCAAAAGAAACTTCCGCTTTATTCATATTAAGTCAATATGTTAACCCTTTCTATTGCAGCAAACTTTAATTCTCATATCTGCTCTGTTGGCCACAAGTGATAGTTTCCTTTCACAGAGAAAATTGAAGCTCAGAGGTATTGAGTTATAAGCCAAATTCATCCACCTTCTCAGGAAACAGGGCTGCTTCCCTTGGAAGATGCAGCAAGCATTAAATAGCATATATGAAGTAGCTATAGCCGCCCTTGGTACCCAACAGGCCCCCAGTGTTTGCTAGTTGCTTTTCCTTCCTGTTGCCTTACAATTAGCCTATTTAGCTATTTAATTCACTCAAGAAAGTGTTTTTTTTACAATAGAGACATTTAGAAATAACATTGCAAGACATTCTTCTCACTCGCTGCCAGGAGTCGGTGCGGACTCATAGTGACCCTTTAGGGCAGGGCAGAACTGCCCCTGTGGCTTTCAGAGACCAACTATATGGGAGTAGAAAGCCCCATCCTCCTCCCACAGAGCGGTCGGTGGTTTAAAACTACCGGCATCCCGGATCGCAGGCAAATGTGTAATCATTACACCTAAGCCACCACAGAAAACAAGAAAGTTAAATCTGTGATTAGATTGTTTGCCGAATCTGTTGCACTCGACAGAAGAAATACATATGACACACTGGACACAGGGCTTGCAAGGCTCTCTTGGTCCTGGAACACCTGGACCCTTGAACAGAGCACAGCGGAAACCAGATGTCTCTATTACCCGGGTATTCCAGGAGATTGGACACTTGTCACCTCTTGGTACTGTGGCTTCTTCTAAATTCAAAAGGCATCAAAAGGTGGGGCATTTTTCAATTGAGTTATGCACTGATCATGACCAAAACCAGTAGACATTTCCGCAGGGATACATTAGGAAAGCCACTCCCCGCTCACAGAGCACACCAAGGTTTGGGAGTTCCTTAGCCTCTGCAGCTTTGGTTTTGCCTGCAGCAGCTTTGCCAAGAACCGTAAAGACAGACTTCTCCCTGACGCTGGCTGCACTCCAGGGTCCTTTACTACTCTTAGGGAAGCGAATATAATATTTTTGGTTGAGAAATAGACATCAGATTTTTTTTTAAGAAAGGGAAAAAAGCATTCACTGAAGTAGTGATGGAGGTATCATAGCCAGAGTTTCATTTAAGCTACATCTTCCACCAAATTTCATTAACATAAAATACTGCTACTTCTCCTGGTCTCCGTGGGAAATCAGATCCCCTCAAATGAACCTTTTAGGATTTGCTTTTAAAAACATGTTCCAGTGTTCTTTCATCCAAACCCCTTTAATCATTTCCAGAGACAGTCCCCTGCCTGCTTCTTCTTTTTTCTTTCTTCCCCTTTCTTTCCCCGAGTGAAAGACTCACTGCTGGAGAGGAGGTGAGGGAGCTGAAAGTATATATGATGGGGCAACCAGAAAAAAACTCCACTGGGTGGATCTTTCATGGTCTGAATTTTTCCCAATCGGCAAGCATCAAGTTGGTCGCTCTGAGTCAGTGCACACAGTGGCATCTCCTGGGAAGGTTCTCTTTGGTCACAGTGAATTTTCTTTGTGAAAACAATTTCACTCGACCCTCATTGTTGTGATGGCTGACTTAAGAGAACAATGTGTGGCTGTGAGATTTTGTTTATTACTCAGGAAAAATGCCACAGAGAAACTGCTGTGATGTTCAACACAGCTTACAAGGACAGTGCTATGGGAAAAAACTCAAGTGCACGCATAGCTTTCTCATTTCAAAGCAGTCGAAATGCTGATTGGTGACAAACCTCATTCTGGATGACCATCAACTTCCCAAAGACATGAAAATGTCCACTCGCAGTGCATTTGGAGTTCACAACACTAGATCAGACTGTTCATCAAGCTTTCTATTTAGAGGTTCTGAAAAGAATGTATAACAGTGTGCAACAAAGTGCCCCTGCTCACACAGCCATCCCAGTGCACCAGTTTTTGGCAAAAAACAGCATGCCTCTTTTGCCCCACACACATGACTCACCTAACCTCTCTCTGTGTGACTTCTTTTTGTTTCTGGGAATGAAGAGGAACATGAAAGGATGATGTAGAAGAGGTGAAGAAAAAAACAAAGGAGGTGCTATCAGCAATCAAAAGAGATGAGTTTGAAAAATATTTTCAAGAATGGAACTGCAGATTTGACATATGTAATGGTGAGTACTTTGAAAGTGATAGGTTGTTTTGTAAAAAAAATTAAATACATAGCTTTGAAAAAATTTCAGGCGTACCCCCTCATATATCAATGTATCTGTGTTGTGTGTTAGAGGAGGTGGTAGATGAACTCATATTTGTTCATGAGAGGGGCCACACACCTCTCATTTTGAGTGGCTTAAAGAAGACTTTAAACTATTCTGTAAGAGAATAAAGATTGCGTCCATTCTACAGATGTGGAAAGTAAGACCCAGAATATAAGCAATTTCTTCCAGGTCACCCAGCTACAAAATGCCTGAGATGAGGCTCCATGTGACTGATTCTAGTGCCCATGCAAGTAGTCTCCCTCAGTCGACCTTTGGCTCTGACTCAAATTTCCAACTTGTTTTTTTTTTTTTCCCCAACTTGTTTTGTTTTGTTTTCCCCTCCAAACCCTTATTCTGCTCCAGGTACTGTTTCAAGCATTTTATATATTAATATATACTCTTTAAACAATCCAGTGAAATGGTGTAATAAATAGTCTTTGCTTAAGGGTGTAAATAGATCTGACAACTTGATCAGTGTCACAAAAGCATGGGCACCCTTGACTGGGTCTCCTTGTCCAGGTGGCCCCATTGCACGCAAGTTTGTACATGATGAGACTTGTTAGCAGCCTCCTTCCTTTTCTGGCCTCTCTGACAATGACTTCTGATCTGCCAGACTTTTAGTCACACTCTTGGGTCAAAACACCTCTGAGGACTCTAGCAGGTGGCTACCTGATGCATTTTGACTTGACTGAAAAGAGATTTCCCTAGGGTTTCTTCTGAATTGTGTGGAGGACAGACCTGTGAACAAGTAACTGTAGCCCGTGCACAAGTTGAGTTCAATGGAAGCTTCAGACAACCAAGCAGGTAATGAAAGGGGCCACACACCTCTCATTTTGAGTGGATTAAAGAAGACTTTAAACTATTCTGTAAGAGAATATCGATGGAGTCATGTAATAGGTGCGACCGAGCATGGAGAAGAGAGGCCTGAACCAAAAGATGGTCCTTCCCAGAGGAATGAAATGTAATTCCGGAAGAGCAATTTTCTTCAGTGGGGTTCTTTGGAACAAGGGAATCTTTCAACCAAAATTAAAAATATACCATTGGAAAGACAACCTATCAAAAGCCAAAGTATTACTGAGAAATGTAATGAAGCTGTCGAACTATCTCAACCCATCAAGTCCCAACATGTGACCTGTTGCAAGTAGATGGGTCTCATATAACCTCTCAGTAGCCATAAATGGCCAAGCAGAAATTTGATAATGAGTCAGTAAATAGATTCATAATGCCGGACACATCATTTTTCTCTGTTGGTAATAATTCTGCATTTTTAAAAGGGAAGAGTAGAAGCTGTCCTGGAGAATGCAGTAACTAATCTTGTGCTGAATAGGGAGTGTGACTCTGACCAAGCAGCACATCGATGCCAAGGGTGTTGTGTGCACACCTAAGGCTGCTGGGGATGCAACTTAGGGCCCTGAACTCAAGTAGGGTAGCAGAGTTGAAATGTGATGTACATGTGTTTTCGTGAAAGACAAAGATAGGCCTGGGTGAAAGAGACTTATTGAGCATTACCTTTTTTAAAAAATGAACACTATCAGATTATGTTTATTCCAATCTTATTAGGTAGAAGCTATTAACATAGAGTTCCAAGAAAGAGAAATAGGATGAAAGAAATTGGAAGCTCCTATCTGTCACAGAGTTGGAAAAGAGATGACTTTTATTTTTGGCCTTTAAACCTCGTTCTTCCTGAGAGAATGCGAGGTTTACACTAAATGGTTCCTTCACTGTTTGCTAAGATGCGCTCAAGATTAGGGAGTGGGAACAATGGTCACACTGCACTCACTCTGAGCTGTGTCACCCACGGCTGCTGTTCTGCATTCTGGTTGTGGCAAAGCCAGGCCAAACAACACCATGCTGCCTAGTCCCGTGCCTCCACGGTGATACTCAAAGATGGGACTGTTGGGATCAATAGACTTTTCATTAGCTAATTATTGGAAATAAGTCACCAGGCCTTTATTGTACCTTTCTCTTACTCTGGAAGTTGTGCTGAACTTCCTCTGCATCATAGCAGCACACGTCTACACCGGCAGCTGAGTGGTGCCTGAGTGTGGTGGTGCATTGTTCCCAAATCAAACCGGTTCTCCAACATGAAAAGCAAGAATTCTGCAAAGGAAGCATCATTATGGCCAACCCATGATATTTGTTGTTAGGTTCTGTCAAGTTGGCTTCCACACTTAATGAGCCAACGAACAACAGAATGAAACCCCACCCTGGCCTGCACCATCCTCAAAATTGTTCTTCTATTCAAGCCCACTGCTGTAGCCACTGTGTCCGTCCTTCTCATGGTGGGCCTTCCTCATTTCCACTGCCCCTCCACTTTCTCTGGCATGATGCCTTTTCCAGAGATGGTTCCTTCTGATAACATGTCTGAAGTACTTGAAATGAAGTATTTCCATCTTTGTCTCTGAGGAACATTCTGGATGTACGAGACAGATCCATTTGTTCTTTTGACATGGTACTTTCAATATTCATTGCCAACATCATAATTCAAATGCATTGATTTTTCTTTGGTCTTCCTTAATGGATGTCCAATTTTCATATGAATATGAGATAATTGAAAATAACCCTAGTTATTTAGCCAAATTAACCTTAGTCTTCAAAGTGACATTCTTGCTTTTCAACATTTTAAAGAAGTCTTGTGCAGTTGATTTACCGAATACAAACTGTTGATCTGTTGACTGCTGCTTCCATGAGGCTTGATTGTGCATCCAAGCAACATGAAATCATCGACAACTTCAGTCTTTCCTGTTTATCAGGTTTCCTCTTTGTTCCACTTGTGAGGAGGTGGTTTTCTGTACACTGATTTGTAATCCATACTGAAGGCTGCAATCCTTGATCTTCATCAGCAAGTGCTTCACGTCCCCCTCACTTTAGCAAGCAACGTTGTGTCCTCTGCATATTGCAGGTTGTTTATAAGCCTTCCTCCCATCCCGATACCACATTCGTCTTCGTATAATACAATTCCTCTGGTTATTTTCTCAGCATACATATTGAATAAGTATGATGAGAGATATCCTGAAACACATCTTTTCTGATTTTAAACAATGCTGTTCTGTTTATACAACTGCCTCTTGATCCATGTACACGTTCCACATGAGCACAATGAAGTGTTCTGGAAGTCCCAATTTTTCTCAAGGCTAGCCATAGCTTGTTTTAATCCACATGATCTAATACCTTTGCAAAGTCAATGACATGCAAGTAAACATCTCTCTTGCTTTCAACCAAGATCCATCTGACATCAGCAATGGTGTGCACATTATAGAACAATATAATTGATATCACATGCAAGTACAATGTTGCTGAAGATCATTCCACAAGATTTGCAGAAGTACATAGACAGGGAACTACCAGAGATTCAAGCCAGATTCAGAATAGTATGTGGAACAAGGGATATCATTTCTGACATCCAAACCCATGATTAGGGAATCTTTGAAGGGGAAACATTGAATCCAGAGAGAATTATTCATCACTCCCCCAACCAAAAGGCTCATTTTCATTTGCTTGCCCATGTCAATTATTCTGTATGCGGATCACAGTAAAATCCAATCCTTGGAAGGGATGAGGTAATAAAACCAGCATTAAAGATCACTCTAAGTTGAAACTGGATTTGAAAAATCTCCCGAATGACTCATTGAAGGCAGTGCAATGCCATAACTCACTGAACACAATATAGGCATTTCACCTCTAGCAACTTATATCTGTGCCTTTATTTGGGTAGCAGGTAAAGTTATGTACTTGACTTTAGGGCCTTCGCTGCAAGAAAAATATGGACTGCATCTTTAAGGAAACAAAGTATGCTTAACTCAAGGAGGAAAGATGCTCACGTCTTGAGAGGCAGAAATGCAGACATTGAGAATTTGGCAGATTTAAGCCTCCCATTCACTCTAACTCCAAGGCATAAAATCATTGAAGGAAATGCTGGTTTATCAAATATTCTTTCTTGGGTGTGTGCGCCCTAGCTCTTCCATTCCCAGTCCACTTCTGCCCGTTTCCCTCATAGAGTCCACGTGTACAGGTCAAAAGCACATCTACTACAATCCCGCTATGTTCACAAGGAGACAGGTATCACCTCCTGCTAAGAGGGGAGTGAGGACTGTTTTCAATTAGCTCTGCAAGGCATGTGTGCAGTGCCTGGTTCTGTTTGAGCACAGGTGCTTCAGATGTTTGGGGGATTCATGAGCCTCCCATTCAATCAATGAGCCCACTCGGTAAATGTCCTCGAGCTCCCCCTGCCCCACTGTCCTCCACTCTCTATGTTCTGGCACGTTGAGCTCCAGACTCCTGGAAAACTGGGCCTTGTTGATCCTTGCTGGCTTCCAAATTCCCTAAAGAATTCCACAAATGAGGAAGACAATATTTAAGGATTTCTCTTTTAGCTAGTGGAGGCATCTTGTTTATTCAACAAAGGAACAGATCATGTCAATAGAGTTTGAAGTAAGATTTGCCTTGCTAATTTAAGGAATTTAGAGCCTTCAATATTTATTCTATTTTTCATCTTGTCCAATGCGAGATGGAGTTTTGGTGCCACACTTGTTCGTGCCTGGCTGCTAACCAAAGGTTGGTGATTTAAACCTACCTAGCAACTTCTCCCGAGAAGGACCTGGTAAAGGGATTCTGTCCTGTCACATGACTTAGAATAGACTGGCTGTCTCCCAGCAACCACAGGGCCTCAGCAGTGGCACTGCTACTACTTGGGAACATTTCGGGAGGCCATCTGCAAGGATTTCCATTACGGTGCATAGTGGTGCAGAAGCACAGATGGCTGTGATACAGAACTGTCCACGGTGCTGCCCTCAGAAACGGGCCATGGAAGAATTTTCCCACTGGGATATAATTGTAAGCACCAAGATTTTACAAGAGCAAGTGATCAGCAGAAAGAAAATATTATTTAATCATTTGTTTCTTTATATTGTGTATGTGTTGTGAGTGGCGGGCGCGGAGGGAAACATTAGCATGTTTTCCATAGTCCTGCCCAAGACATGGTCCACAGGATGGCCTCTGCTAATGTTTACTGAATGAATAAATGGGTCTTGGATCATTAAGTGAGAAGTTGGTAAATTAGGCGATTACTTGATCAATATCTGATTTCCAGTCGTAACTGGAGCTTTTCCAGGTTGCTTTACACCCCTGTGTTGTTCAGTGTTGACGGCAATGAATGGCGATTTTGTGTGTGCCCTCATCCCTTTCCCTGTCGGCTCCTCTCCCCACGGCAGAAGCAAATGAGCTCCAGCCTTTTAAGAGTGAATAATAAACACTCAGCCTGTCGGGCTTCAGCTGGGGTTATCGATGGAAAGGGCTTGATGAATAGTACTTGCATGAATAATAAACTTGTATATCAGAAAGTAAATCTAGTGGAAAAGAAAATCTATCCTCCACTTGCCCTAGCAATTGGAAGACTTATATTGACAGAAAGGATTCATTTTCTTAATTCTGAGCAACTCCAAGACTTTTTTCTTTGTACCTCCATTTGTTATCACCCCCCCCCTCCCGCAAAGGAGTCCCAGGATGATAAAAAGAGTTAAATGCCCAGCTACCTACCCCAAAAGTTGGCAGTTCTAATCTTCTCAGAGGCACCTTAAAAGCAAGGTCTGACTATTTGCCTTCAAAAGAGCAGAGCCATTGAAATCACCAGAGGGAGCACAGTTTCTTCCTGAGCTCCATAGGGCTGGGGATCTCGTGAGCTGAAATTGACTGCATGGCAACTTGTTTGTCTTGTTGTTGCTGCTGTTTTGCTTTCATCTCTCAAAGGGGAGTGGGAATTGACAGGACCTAGAATGCCACTGCACATTTATAAATCACTTCTTCATCTTGGAAGCTCCAGCATCTGACATGCGTTCTTAAGCATCTTCAAGTTGGTTCCAACGGACCGGACCTTGTGTGCAGGAGAAACAAGGCCCAGTCCTGCGCCATCCTCGCAATTTCATGTCCTCCCAGCTCATGTGCACTAACATGCAAATCAGAAATATACTCCAGAAGGGTATTCTTCTTCGTTACCACCAAATCCCAGATAATGGCCTCTTTAACTGGGTTTCAACAATACCCAAATGGAAGTCAAGGTTTCAGGATATAATTCCATTCAGTATATTTCTATTTTGTATCTGACACATTTTTTATGATTATTCTGTTTAAACTCAAGAAAGTCCACGTCTTTGCCAGACCAAAGGAAGACAAGTTTATTTGTTAAGTTAAGAGGTTATATATAGCGCTTGAACATATTCACATTTCCTGATGTGAAACTCTCTCTCTCTCTCTCTCTCTCTCTCTCCAAACAGAGATGTTGGGAATTGCGGCAGACAGAATAACGCTCCCTCTACAAAATATCCACATCCCAATTTCTAGACCCTGTGAATATGTTAGGTACTATGGCAAAAGGGAAGTAAGATTGTGTAATCCACTAATGTTGCCAATCAGCTGACCTTTGTAATTCTGGTATTTCACACAAGTACCCCCATTTTCATTTCCTGTCGTTTGCATTTGTCCTCAGTTCTTGGGATGAGATTTATTATATCTTAAGCCTGAGTCCACGGAACTTCTCTATAGATATTAGGAAGCAAAGAAACCAAATGTCTATGCCCTTAGCTTCAGGTTGCAAAATGGCAAACTCTAAAGCAAATCATTTGACAGGTCAAATTAGCGCTGTCATGAGATGCCAGTATTTGAAATTAGGGAATTTACCAGTCTGTTAGTTTCTCTTGTAAAGCTATAAGCTCTGAATCCACATTTCTTCATGATCATAACCAGAGGTGCTGAGTCACCATTGTCCCCTTCGGTTGGGACCTGTTTGTCCTCTGGTCTACTTCAGGAAGGCACATTACCTGTGGCTCCTGTAGGCATTTGAGTTTGCAATCTCTGTTTTCAGAGATCTGCTTATTCACCTCTGCATTAACTCCAAGGTTTTCAAGGTCTAAGTTGGCCTGTGCCAACTATATCATGCCAAATGCAGCACAGCTTCTAGTTAACGCTGTCAGTCACAGCCAACCCAAGCCCAATCACCCTGATACCCAAGGAGCGCACATGGTCCGCTGGCATTGGCACTAGGGAAACCACAGGCCTCAGACTCTGTTAAAACATCCATCTCTCTCTCAGGGAGCTCCAAGCAGTAAACAGCTGATCAGGAACTTGAAGGACTTTGGGAAACCTTTGACCACCTGTACCCTTGCCTCTGATCTTTAGACAGAAAGTCAGATAGAAAATGGGCTTTCCCCAGAACGCCCTGTGCATGCCCCACCAGCCAGTGATCTCAGTATCTGTCCTTGTCCCCGTACCCTCCCTGTTCCCCACTCTGGGGACTGCCTGCTGCTCACCCCACACCGGGTGGTACTGCATTGACACAGGGCAGGGGCCATGTTCCCCCCTTATGCCTAGCTCCAGAAAGCCGTGTTTCAGCGCTGGAATGCCCCAGACCCCACAGCTCACCCTGAGTGGCTCTTTGGGGCTTCCCATTCTATCCCCTGCTGCCCAGCCGAGAACCTTGAATTAGGAGGAGCCAGACATCCTGGTGGGAGGCCCAGAGGTCAGGACCCTCCCCCCTTCCCCCGCATGGTGGATCGCCATGCCTTACTTCTTTCCCGTGGGGAAAGGGGTTTTCTTAGCACGCATGCTGATGCCCTGGGGACCCTGCCCTGCTGCAGGCAGCACTGTGAGAAGGGCTGGGGCCCAGAGGGCCACTGCTAGCCACCAGGGGCACTGTCATATACGGCGGAGCGGGGACAGGTGCAGGCTTCATCCTGCTCATTCTCCAGATTTGTAGTAGACGGCCAACCTCCCCTTTGGAGTATTCCTGAGAAATATATTTACAAATGCTTTATTCTCTTCTGTAATAAGAAACTCACCAGTATTTTAGAAGGAAGGAAGGAAATAAGGAAGGAAGGAAGGAAGGAAGGAAGGAAGGAAGGAAGGAAGGAAGGAAGGAAGAAGGCTTTGGATCTTGATGTTAGCAGGCCCAGTATGCCAATGGGCATCTGATCAATTTAACCAGGAGCTGGACTCTGTGAATGAAGGTGCCAACCCTCCATGTTATAACTGATTATGTATTATTACAGATGAAAACAGAAGAATTGGTTTTTTGTTCCTAAATGGAATTGCCAACCGGATGATTTCTTGGACAATAACAACTGGCTTGTCCACATGCACGAATGTTATCTGCTAATAAGCTGTTCAGAGCAATGTGCATTGACAAGAGTCTACAGAAGCAGGACAGGCTAATAAGTTAATGGAAGGGGTAAATCCCTCCCCGCTGTCTTGAATGTCTGTCTTTAATTTTAGAGGGCACTTTTCTTCTTGAGACTTGCACAGGAGAACTTCCCTTTTGTCATTTCCAGGACATCATCTTTATCATATTTTACTCCTTTTTATTTTTTTGCTGGCCTAACAAAAGGCATTCCCCTTTTCAGCTGTGCTCATAAAGAAGGCCGAGCCCATAACCAGTTGGTGCACTTGACTTGGGATAAGGATAATGACACTCAGTCTCGTGCCTTAATGGCAGATGTTTTTAACCATTATTAGTCATCCATATATTCTGGTGAGCGCCAATGTCTTTAATTATTGAGCTCGAGTGGAATATCTAGATTCTAAAGACACTTTAAATCTAAAATGGTCAAGTAATCATCTCAGTTAATTATTCTAAACACTACTATCCATAAACATCATTCTGTAAGAGGATATGTAATGTATGGCAAATTGCCTTCATGAACAATTTCTTTGGTCTCTTTTGACATGAAACCAGAACCATTCAATGGTACTCAGCTACTAAGACTGACAGAGTTCCAAATTCTCATCAACTCCAGACTTTCTGGCACCATTAAGGCTGGGTGAACCCGACACTGATACAACCTGATGCAATCTCTACAGTTTAAACCAAAATATTCCTTGAAGTCTTCTTGTACTTAAGTAGTCAAACATCACTCTTTTAAGGTCTACCCATATGGAATTACACTAACAAGAGCTGCTCAAAAGATTGGACTGAAAACTTAGGAGCCCGTCATGACTATGTTAATGGGGGAGGAACAGTTCCGGAAAAAAACAATGAGAATGGTTGCAACAATACGCAAAGAGAGGGAGCTGACGTCAAGGAGTTCAGGAAGGAAATTATGTTTTGAACTTGATTGTGGCAGCAATTGTACAATACCCCTTGGTGCGACTGAACGATGGAATGATATGATATCTGGAAGCCCGACACATAGTTGTGTAGGCTGTTCCTGACCTTTGTTGCCTTTTCCTATTTCTGCCTTCTTATGGAAAGATATGGTCCTAACAGTGAAATTTGTCTTTTCTGAAGGAATCATCGCCAAGAGAACGTTTGGGGATCTTCATTTGTTCGTTCTTTTTTTAAAGAGAATGACATTTGCATCACTTCTAACAGTTACATCCTTGAAAAACTTCCAGGAAAACGAAAGGCGAGTGGGTTGAGAAAGGAATCGCACTTCAGGGGGATGCTTGGTGGGCTGAACTTCAAAGGGAGCAGAGAGAACATGCTACGGTGGAATGGCACAGCACACCAGACGAAGGGTTTTTCTGTTGAATACAGATGCTTCAACATGTGGCTTAGAGGTAAATGGAGTCTAGAGCACGATGTTACCACAAACCTCGGAAGAAGGCCAGTTTAGAGAGACCCTTGTGACTTTTGCTTTATTTATTTTTTTTAAGGTACTCTCTGAGTGTTCTGGTGCAGGCACTTCATTATAACTACTGGAATTGTAGGCATGTCAGTTTTCAATTGTTTGGTTTGGTATTAGAGAGAGAGACTCCTGACATATAGTGTGGCTGGGCACTCACAGCTAGACCCTGTTGTTTGTTTGCTTGTTTTCCATCAGACAAAAAACCTTCCACAGACTCCCCATTATGCAGAAGATACTGAAGAGGTAAGGACAATGTGAAAAGAGCATCGGAGATGGAATGATGGATCTACTTGCCACCAGAAGCTAGGGCACGGGGATGAAATCACTTCTTCCTCAAAGCTTCCAATCTGCCTAACACTTTTACTTTGTACTTCTGACCTCCAGCACTGTGAGCAAATACATTTATGCTATTTTAAGCCACCAAGATTGTTAGAGCAGCCTCGGGAAGCTACTACATCCCTTCTTCAGCTGGGTGGGAGCACTTGCCCAGACCAAGCTCTTTTCTCCTGCTTATTCCTCTGCGTCTCTCCCTAAGAGTTGAAATCAACTCGATGGCAGTGAGTCGGGTTTGAGTTTCCTTCCTAATGGCTGTCCTCAATCCTCTTTCACACAGAATTCCATCTTCATCTTCCCTTTCATGTCCAAGCAGCTTTCTTGGACATCCTCTCAGTCTGGGTTATGCCTCCTCACTTGTGTTTCAGTAACAGTCAGTGCCTCACTCTGTCATGGCGATTTCAACGCCATATTATAATCCTGATTTACCTGTTTGTCAACCTGCCTACGCTGTGATTCCTTTAGCTTAGAAACCTTGTCCTTTTCTAGTTAAGATTTATACACCCAGCGTCCATCACTGTGTGAGCCAAATGAATAAAGAATGAGCAATTTCTTTGGGCCAGAGAGCTGTTTCTTGTGCCTTGATCCTGTAGAATAATCCTTTTTAAGCATCAGCTGTTGCCCATTTAAAGGGATACAGACTATAACAGGATTTGAAATATTTCTGGCCGTCTAGGCAGACTGCTTATATTCATTAGAGAATAATGGTTAGTGGAAGCACTGGGGATTTTTCCTACTGCCCTTTCTCACTAGGCTGTTCCCCTATTCCCGATTCATGAGTTTGGGAAGAAGAAAAGATGGGTAGCAGAGCAGAGAAAGATCCTATGAGATAAAGAGAGGGAAAAGTGGCTTTCAGATAGCTGGCAATTGAAAAAGTGTTTCCAAGAGACAGGTTGGGGAAAACAGAGGCTCTGTCCATCCACAGTCACAGAGGAAGGGCAAAGAAGAAATAGTCCCTCTTCTGTAGAATCTGTTTTGTTTAGTTTTTTCCTGGGAGGTGCACTCCTACAATTGGGAAGTTGAGCTAAGCCATACATTCAGCATGATTCCACCCACCTGTGTCTTCTCTAGTTTTTATGGGTATCCATGGAAGGAGAGGAGAGGTCAGTAATGTCAGCATGCTCCGAAAGAGAACTCAAGTAGCAAGATTGGAACAGAGTAGAGGGAACCGATTACATGGAACTGTGTGTGACCTCCTCCCTGGGAGACAGACAACCGAAAAGAGGGTGAAGGGAGACGTCGGACAGGGCAAGATATGACAAAATACCCATTTATAAACTATCAAGGGCTCATGGGGGAGGGGGGATCGGGGAGGGAGGGTAAAAATGAGGACCTAATGTCAGGGGTTTAAGTGGAGAGAAAATGTTTTGAGAAACGATGTACAAATGTGCTTTACACAATTGATGTGTGTATGGATTGCGATAACAGTTGTATGAGCCCCTAATAAAATGTTAAAAAAAAAAAAGAAAAAAGATTGGAACAGAGTAAATGGAGCATGGGTCAGAGAGAAAAATGGTACCTGTGCACTTCTTCAAAAATATCTATTTAGATACTGTTTGGCCCGAAAAGTATTTGAGACAGTTTATAGAGCAAGTGCAGGACGTCGGTTCAGCACCCCTTTTCTTCAAGCTAATCACGGTCCGAGCATCAGTGAAGAGGCCGAATAGGAAAGGGACTCAAAGCAATGATTCTGGAGCAAGACTGCTGCTGCGTTTCAAACCTTCTCCACCTTCTCCAACTTTTTCGTTGGCTGATCTTGGGTCAGCTATTTAAACTCATAGTGCATCAGGTCCATGAACTGTAAACCGAACGTACCTTTACAGAGTTCTTGTCTGGAGAAAAATGAGTTAGTATACATGGAGAGCTCTTAGGAAATGGTCGACCCAGTAAGAGGGGGAAAGAATGAGAACTGACAGAATGTGGTGACCTCCCAACCATAAAATTATTTTAGTTGCTACTTCAAAACTGTAATTTTACTACGGTATGAATCGTCATGTAAATATCTGGTATGCAGGACATAATTTCATTGTTATAAATTGAACAGAATTAAAGTATAGTGATTAATAACAAAACAATATGTAATTATATATAGTGAAATATTTATGTGTTTTCTGCTGGTCTTAGGCGACCCATGTGAAAGGGTCACTCGACCCCTGTGAAAGGGTCATTCGACCCCCAAAGGGGTCACGACCTATAGCTTGAGAACCATTGCTCTATGGTGTCCAGTGGAGATTAAAGTTTCTACATCAGAACATTCTGGCCCTAAATCCTTGGTGCCACCACATAGCAGCTTTTCAATTTTACCTCTATGAATTTCAGTTTTCTAAAGTGGCACTGCTATTTTTGTACCAGGCAACTTCTCCAATGACTAATGACAACACGTACAAAGTGTCTCGAATGTAGAAGGAGCTCAATGAACGACAGGTGATAAACACAATTCATTAGGTCAAGGTATAATGATTTCTACTGGAACTCCGAAAGAAATGTTCCCGAGAACACCTGGGGAGACGAGAAAGAGGGGAAACAAAAACAAGGACAAAACTCCCAGTAGGAAAGAAGAGGGTCCCCCACTCAAAGCAGCAAACAATCATCTCTTCCTCCGAGGTGGCCATAATGAATTTCTACTCTAACAGACGCCGCACCTGATTCATGCTTGGCGCTCCCAGCACACTCACACACGCAGTGAGGCTGTGCAGGAAAGAGCTTCTCCATCAGCCAGTGCGTGTAATGAACTCCAATTTCCCTTCACAAGGGCAAAATTACCAACGTGCTTTCCACTTCGACAATTAATTAATCTGTTTACACGATCCCTTTGCTTTGTTTTATTTCGTAATTCTTGCCTCTCCACTCGCCTACTTCAAGGGCTTATTAGATCTGTTTCAGGTGTGTCTCCAGCATACAGGGGCATTTTTAGCTTTAGTAAATTTCAGACTGGGTGGGGGCAGGATTAAAATAGAACTACAAGAAAGGTAAGGACAGAATTTCGACAGTTTTCACAGGTGTAGAGAACGTCTTCCTTTCAAGGTAAGATTACCTGTCACGGCACATCGATCCTTCTTTCGGGATATTCGGCCATATGGAAGAATCGTGGGACACTGTATCTTCCAGCCCTGTAGGGTACCAGATTTTTCATCTTTCTGCTATTCTGGGACCATTCCCTGATACGCATTCTCATAAAATTGTGCTTTTGTCTGAATGGTCCTTGCCCCATTTCCACTGTACACTCGACTAAGGGTTTTCAACGTCTGACAAGGCACTCCTGGCAGGCAGGCTCTGTTCCTGGTCGTCTCTTTCCTTTTGTAAAAATGGTGGCAGGTTGTTGATTGATTTGGGGCTCTCCCACAAATCTCTGTGTTTGAACTGGGACTATAATTCACACATATTCCCCTTGGATAGTTTCATTTTCCAGAGTTCCCATAATGTCCTTGCAAAGTTCTGAGCCCCTTGTCCCCCAGAGTGTCCAAACCGAGTTTTGAGGAGCAGGTTTGAACCTTCCCTTATTGGTTCTCCAGACAGTGGCTACTCTTGGCCAGATTCGGTGGTGTTCGGTGCTTTAGACATAAGACCTCATTCAATTCACTTGACATCATTGTAAATCTTAGAACCCCGTGCCAACACCAATCCCATTGCCACGGAGTCAAATTCCAACTCACAGCAACCCTACTGGGCCGATTAGAAGGGCCTGGTGGAGTGTCCAAGGTTAACAGTGTTTATGAAAGCAGACGGCCCCATCATTCTCCACCAGACACCAACCAGTGCTTTGGAACCCCTCACCTTTGATGACGCAGCTAATCGCAGAACCACTGCCTCACTAGGGCTCTTTCCTTGTGCCCAATCAGTTCCTCACATAAAAACACTCTAAGCTCCACCAAGTCAGGCACACCACTGGCAGTTGCCTCATGTCTCTCTGCAGCTGGTCCTTCCACTAGCCTGATATATGATGTAAAAGAATCAATGAACCTCTCCAAGCTGCAAGTAGTTTTGCATCTGTAATATGATGGATGGGAATCACCTCTACTATACGTCCCAGCTTCAACATCACATATATATGATGCTTAACACATTTCTCAGTGGAAGCAAAAAAAAGGTATGGAAGGAAGAAGAACCTAAGGGTTCTCAATTCCAGACTTTCCCTAAGAGAAGAAAAAATGTTTCAAAATGAAGGAACATGTTTGTAAATATAGTACACTCATTGGCTCCTATTGCTACAAGTTGCTATCAATTACTATTAATTACTATGGAGCATTAAGTAAGCTGAGGAATTTTACTGCGGTTGTTAGCTCAGCCCTGGTTAATGAGAAAGGACTCTGATTCTCCATTCAAATTCTTACCCACTTTTAAATATTTGAAGCCATTATTTGCAATTCCTAGAATGGACCAATATCCCATGATTCTCACTTGGCACATAATGCAGTGATTTGGGGGTGGAGATGTTCACGTGATTTTGAATCATCTCCAAGATGCTCACGGTAACAGGTTTACAGTGCTGCTGGTGGTTGGAGCCAGAGACTGGGCTGTGACTCCAAGAGCCCCCGTGCCCAACAGAAAGAAGCGCGGCTGCCCTGCCTGCTCCTGTGCCACCCACACTGTGATTGCCGGAGCCCATTGTTCCAGCCTTTGTGCCACACATCGCATCGATGGTCCTTCTCTTTGTAGCTGACCCATAATTTTATCAAGCATGGTCTCCTTCTCCCGGAATTGTCTTCCTCTCATGAACATGCCCCAAGTCCAAGAGGCAAGGCCTTGCCATTCTCGGTGTGAAGAATATTCTGGCTGTGCTTTCGGCAAGACTGATGCGCTCGTTCTTCTGGTCACCGAAACAAGCATAAACCTACTGCCATCAAGTTAATTCAAAGTCATAATGACCCTGTACGGAGTTCTGACATTATAAATCTTTGTGAGCACAGTCTCATCTTTTTCCTTCTGAGGAACTGGTAGATTTGAACCACTCTTCTTAAGGTTACCGGTACAACGCCTAAGTCACTGAGCCATCACAGTCCATGGTATATTTAATATTTTCACCAGTTCTATAACTCAAATGCATCAATTCTTCTCTAGTTTTCCTTATTCGTTATTCAGCATTCACATGCATGAGAGGTGATTGAAAGTACTACAGCTTGGTCACGCACACCTTAGTTCTCATAGTAACATCTTTGCTTTTTAATTCTTCGATTTGATATTGTGCAGCAGATTATCCCAAGGCACTATGTTGTTTGGTTTATAGATAGCCGCTTTCATGGGTATTGATTGTGGATCCAAGTAAAACGAAATACTTCTCATTTATCGTGATTTTGCTTATTGGTCCAGATGTATTATATATTATATATTGTAATCCACAAAGTTGAATGCATGACATATAATAAGTACATAATAATTTTTAACAAATACTATAACCTGATTTTTCATTAGTTTGATTAAGTTTACAGAGTAATTTAGTTCCCTACTCAATAATTTGTACACATTCTGTTTTGTGACATTGACTGCTGTCCCCTTAATAAAACCGCATTCTTCCCACTCCCTGGAGGAGGAAGGGTTGTTAACAACCTGTAATATACAGATGACACAATCTTGCTTGCTGAATATGAGGAGGACTTGAAGCTCTTATTGATGAAGACTAAGGACAGAAGTTCAGTATGGATTACAACCCAGTGCAAACAAAACAAAGTCCTCACAAGTTCACCAATAGGTGCCATCATGCTAAATGGATACAAGATTATAGTCATCTTGCTTGGATCCACAAGCAATGTTCATGGAAGGAGCACTAAAGAGACCAAAGGATACATTCCATTGGGTAAATCTGCTGCTCAAGACCTCTTTTTAGAGTGTTGAAGAGCAGGGAGTTTACCTTGTGGACTCAGGTGTGCCTGACCCAAGCCATCCTTTCAATCACCTTACATGCATTGAATAAGGAAGACCCAAGAAGAATCCATGCGTTTGAACCAGATCATGAACTGCCAGAAGAACCAAGAAATCCTGTCTTGAAAGAAGAACAACCAGAATGCTCTTTAGAAGCAAGGATGGTGACATTTCGTCTCACCTACTTTGGACACGTTGTCAAGAGAGACCAGGCCCTGGAGAAGGCCGTCATGCTTGGTAGCCAGCAAGGCAGGGACAAGGAGATGGCTCTCCACAAGAGGAATTGACACGCTGACTACAACAGGGGCTCAAACACGAGAACATCTGTGAGGGTGGTGTGGAACCCGGCAGTGTTTTGTTCTGCTATGCAAAGGGTTGCTGTGTGTCGGCACTGACTCAGGGGCACCTAACAACATTGTTTTGCTGAAAGTTGATCCATGGGATGGGCTCAGTTCCCAGTTTGAAGGACAGCTAAGAGCCATTCTTTATCAAACCAATAAGGCTGATCTTTTTGCAGACTTGGCGTTTTTTCTACCTGATTAGTTCCCCCACTCTCTATTCAGGATTTTCAACTGCAATCCTGATCAGAGCTGTGAGTTTCTTGCGATGAACAAAAGATTGGACTAATTGAGCCGAGCCATTCTTAAGTAGAACTGGGTTGCATATGCTTACATTTTCTTTATTATACCAATTCAAGAATAGAATGGGTTTCTAATAATTTGGAAGATTGAGAGGGTTGCTAGGAGACTCTCCTCCTACCACCAAACATATCGTTCCCCAAAGACATATCATAGCATATTGAAATGCCTCCAGTGCATATGCATGTATTGATTTATTCAGTTCCACAGTTGGTCACTTTATCAGGCCCTTTCTAAATATCTGTGGAAACAGGTGCACATCTAGATAACGACATGGAGGAGAGTGGAAGAGTAAGTATACAGAAAGAAGAACTGGGGTGGAGGGGTGGTCACCTCGGTGTGCCTAGAGACCCTAAGGACAGAAGCTTCTCAGGGTGCTTCTCCATCTTTTTCGCATCATGACAAGCATACCAAAGGATCACACTTGCATAGCACATTGCAGTCAGCAGACAGGTTTTCTCGTGCCGAATAATGGCTGGTCTCCAGGCCTCCTCCCTCACCAAGCCACCCACGGTTGAGGATGCACATATTATGTGCACACTAATATTTTTTGCAGATATCTTGGGAAGTTTAGGCCTTCGGGGCCATCATGAAGGTGTCAGGCCCGCAGTATGACCAATTCCAGAAAGTGACCTACTGCGATAATTTTCATTTTCCTCTCAGATGAGCACAGCTCCTTTGTGTCTTACAGCTTGGAAATATTAAAGTGAATGACATAGTTACATGATTAACTTTTTAAAATAGCAGAAACTTTGTTAAATTGTGATGATTGGGTAGGCAATGCTATGCTGCAGTAACAAATTAAATCTCCGTAGCTTAACACACATCCCCAAACATCTCCCTCTCCATCCTGCTCACCTACATGCGTTTATTCCTTACCCCTGTGCATGCTAACATGAGGGCCTCCCGAATGCACAACCTCCACAGGGCAGAGAAGAGATGGCAGAGGTCAAGGGAGACGGATAAAGAGGGTGATGACACTAAACTGCTTCAGATTCTGGCAGATTGTATTCCTGGTGACAATACATTGATTGGCATTTGCTTGAAACATAATGGTAAGGGAGCTTGGGAAATGTCAAGTTACACATGGATGAATGATGAGCACAGTTTCTACCCTGCTTATTCAAATGCCTCTCAAGTTTGATGCCTGATAACACTGTCTTTTAGTAAATTTGGTTACAGAGGCTCAACAAATGGCCACTAAATTAAAAATATGGGGTAAATGCATATAGTTACTTATACTCAAGGAAAGCATTGGGCTAGAAGTAGCCTGAATCTTTCTCACATCAAAGTGTGAGGCATTGATGATGGTTTGACTGACTACACTAAGATGTTACCCCCCCCCCAAACCGTATCATTGTTTTCATCCTTTATTGCATTGCTTTTTCTCTGATCTAATTGGTGTTTGTCAAACCTCAATGTAACATTTCCTTCAAAATGTTATCAATGTTTTACTTTTCCCATAAGCATGAATTATAAAATTAGTATACACTAGACATCTCACATCAATACCCTCACTTACTCTTTTCCTACCTGGATACAGTAGCATATAGTTCTGTTATTAATGGTTATACTTCAATGACTAATGTCATGCTTGTGAGTGTAATGATTGTACTTCAAGTGTAATCTTTGTAAGTTTGTCCTTTCTCTCTCAAACAAAGTGAAGCTAATTTTGCTAAGGACATTTGGTGAAAGATGACCCAATATTTTAGCTGAAGGTTAGATCCAATGCACGTAAATCCACGGGGAAATGCTCCTATGGATAAGCTACCGGGACTTCGTAGAGATCACAAGGGACAGCCATGCCCTTGGCTTCTACGAAGCTCCAAAATTAAGAGATGAGCTTAAAATTGGATAAACCACTGCAAAGGGACTTTCTCACTTCAAAGAGGATTGAGGAGGAGGCAAATATAACCAATTAAGCTGTGTATTTAAATACAACTGCAACTAACTGGAGGGTTGAATTCTTATCTGGTTACATTCTCGATGGAAATATTAGAACAGTGGCCCATTCCACTGGGTCATTGGAGAAAATGAAACCTGAAAACAGAAAAAAATGAAAGGAAAAGTATTCTTTATGGATTTTTGAAGTAAAGGGACTGAATCTAAGGTCATTCTGTAGCTAGCACATCAACTTGTTGTTTGAACATTTCCCATTCATTTCAAAGAAAATGTATACAATTAATTGCACAATGGTGCTAGACCTTCGTCTTGGCATAGGCTTATTCTGCTGGCGCTGTACAAGGAAGGTGACGGTCCTATTGCTCCTCCCATGGGTTCACACTTGGTCTCGTCTGTCAGTTTTTTCTTCAGTTATAGCTAAGGCAAAATTTTGACAGTCCATTCAAAAATAATAGGAACAAGGAAACTGAGATCATTGGTGATTGTATAACTCCACCTGATAGGTTTGAACAACAGAACTGTATGTGGATGGATATGTGGGAATGTGTAAGATGTGTCAATAAAACTATTATAAAAATGAAGAAGAAAGAGAAATAAAGAACTTTGTTGTCTTTGAATCCAACTATGGAAAGTAGGGAAAAAAAGCAGAGAGAGAAAGCTGCATTGCCCATATGTCCAGGATTCATCTGAAGGAAATGAGGAAGCTTCTTTCCTGGTACCTGCATGTCTACACACTTATACCAGAGACTATAACTCACATTTGTGAAAAGTTCAATGAAATAAAATAACTTCATAAGAAATAACCCATTTTAATACTAGGGGGTATTCTTTTGTTTGTGAGTTTTGTATTTTTATAATCCCCTTTTACATATGACTATATTAATATTTCTACTCTCCAACACCAGCTTCCCTGGAAATACGAAAAGTTCTGGGCACACTGTTACAGGGAAGAATTTGGATAGTAGTTTGTGTGTTGGCGAATGTGCCGCTCTTTTACATGACAGTGAGCGATATGAATGATTCAAAGTGACAGACCTTCAAAACATACTATTTTTTAAAGCATGTCCATTATTCATTACTCCTCTGCACTTCCAGAAAACAACCTGGGGACCCAGCATCAAAACAATAGGACACACTATAGTGTGAATAGGAGACCTGGTGGCATAGTGTTACATGTTGGGCTGTAATCCACAACGTAAGCAGTTTGAAACCACCAGCTACTGCTCCAAAGGAGGAAGGTGAGGCTTCCCACCCTAATACAGAGTTACAGTTTGGACACTCGGGGGCAGTTCTACTCTGTTCTATAGGGTTGCTGTGAACCAGCACTGATTGGATGGCAGTGAATTATAGAGGACAAATAACTAGAAGCCAAAGAAAATAACAATGTGCAGTTCTCTTGGTTCAAAAATCGTGACGAGGAGAATAGGTTGGCTGTCTTCAACTTCGCTTGGTGTGCAGTTAATGGTGAATCTTAATGTGATTAATAATTCTTAGTTGACTAAAGCATCAGGAGAATGAACACACACATGTTTCCCATCAAAATTCTCTCTATAAACCTCATTCCACACTGCACACTTTCTCACAAATATTTAGCAATGAAATTTTAGAGAAATGGACTCCATAAAGGCTAATCGAATTTATATATTTTTGAACTTTATGGAGCTTTAAAGTTCATTTCACTACATCTTCGGTCTTGGACATTGCTGTCTCTGGTGGGACACACATTTCCAACACTGAGTTAAAGACATAGCGTAACCGTATTCTCCCCTTTCTCAGGTATGTGGCTTTTGGTCATCTCATAGAGGTATTGTGTTAACTGCTTACCCATGAGCCCATTCTCAGCTACTGACCAGAGTTCCAAGGCTCAGACAAGTGAAATATTTTGCTTAGCCATGTTTTCAAGAAATGAGTTTGAGTTTTAAACTAAAGTCTGTTTATTATACGATGCACGGTTTTTCCCTGTACCATATTTACCTTTTGCCAAAAATATTGTTTCTTATATATATTTAGGTTATGGTACAATTTTAGTTATGTTCAGTCAATGAGACTTCTGAGTGGGCATGGCCTTCTCCTGAGAATTCTGGGAAATCTGGTACTTCCTCCTTGGAGGCGAAAGACACCTCTCTCTCTGCCACTCTCTGAGAGACATTGCAGAAGACAAGCCACATGGACGCAACCAGACCTCGGAAGCTGGAGAAGCCACAGAGAGACCCCTGCCAGCACTGAGATGTTTCCAATGACACTGGATCCAGAGACTTTCCACCCACTGGCCTGTGATCTTCTGCAGTTGGTGTCACTGCATGTGTTCCATGAGTCTGAAGAGGACTTTACAGATTTGTTTCTCTAGTCTACCCAGACTAACACACCACCATAGCACGATAAGCTGACAGACATTTGCTGATGGGGCAGAAGTCAAAATAAGAAGAAACAGATGCAATCATCAATTTGTAATCCGAACTTGGACTACACCAACTACTCTAGGAAAATTAGAAGTTATAAAAATGAAATGGAATGCATAAATGTCAATATTGTAGGCATTCATCAGCCAAGATGGACTGGTTGGCCATTTTGAATCAGAACATCAAATTTCACAAAGCCCAGAGTGACCAATTCATGAGCAACGACATCACAGGCGTGGTCCAAAAGGACATTTGAAGACCTATCTTGAAGTAAAATGCCATCGGTGATAGGATAACTCTAGTCACCTACAATGAGATCCAATTAATCCAACTATTATTTCAATTTACCCACCAACCTCTCCAGCTGGGATGCAAGAATTCTACCCTGTTCAGGGAACTCCACTGGCACATGCCATGAGATGGTGCTTCGCTGTACTCTACTTCTCATATTGCATCTGGTCATTTTCACCATGCTTCTAACTTGTTGAAAATGCATTAGCATACTTAATAGACTACAGTAGATATGTAAACAGAATTTCTCCATGCACTAGGAAACCAAAACATGCCCATGACTCTATTACGATACTGTATATGTTTTCTTGGATCATTTTTCCTTAATCACTTACTTGTTAAATCAATCATTTTCTAGTCTTTAAAATAGAGTTTTAGGCACTATATTTTGTTGTTGATGTGTGAGAAAGACTGCCAATGTTTAATTTAATGTTTCTGATGTGTGAGAAAGACTGCCAATGAGGAATCAAAATTGCCTTTAATCTGATGTTCCACTGTGAGTTAGTTTATTGTGCCAAGCTGGCCAATAAACACAAGTGAGGTCAATTGAAGGGCAGAGGGATAAATGGCTCAGTGAGCCTCGCCTTTCGAGTTCTTGGGTCTCTTGCTTTGTGATGGTCAGACCAGGGTGCAGCTGCCTTAGAAGTTCCCTGCTTCAGCTTGCAAGGCTGACTTCCTGCAAGACATCCCCAAGGAGAAGCTGCATGGGCCTACTCTGATGCAGCCCTGGGTGTTGGAGCAGCTGTGTGGAGACCCCTGCCAGCGCTGAGATGTTTACACATTCACTGACTCTGCTTTCCTCCTGTAGTCGGCATCATTGCATCTGTTTTGTGAGATGGAGGAGGACTTCGTGGATTGGTGTTGGACATACGGGTTAATGGGTTAATGTTGGACTTGTGGGCTTGGGCAACACTGGGTTGGGATGTTTTCTTGATGCTCACTTAACCTTTATATTAAACTCTCTCTTATACATGAGTTTCTGTGGATTTGTTTCTCTAAAGTACCCAGACTAACACACACTGTTCAAATTTAACTATGTTGCTGGCTTGTGTCAGTGAACTGATCCCGCTTCTGGGAACCTTACATGGTCAAGCAGAACTGACCCGCCGGGTTTCCTAAGGAATGCTTCCTGCAGAGGCTGGTCACCAGGTCTTTTCTCCCACACAGCAGTTGGTGGTTTAGAACTGCTAACCTTTTCATTAGTAGCCGATCACCATTGGGCCACCAGGAGTCCTTCTAGTTTATACAATTTTTCCAGTACTTTATCTTTTTGTATGAAATTGTCTCTGTGGTGACCACAGCTAGAGGCTGGGCCCTCTGCATCGAGACTCTGGTGTGGATTTTTACAAGATGGTCTGTGAATTCTCGGTAGGGGATTCTGTGAGGATGGTCCAGAGGTCAGGGGTCAGATAGCTGTAGGTCTTGGAGATAGCATCAAAGTGGCCTTGGTGAAGTTGACCAGGGTGGTCGTGCAGGCCCTGGTCGAGGTGTAGCCCTTGTCAATACTGGCCATCAAGAGCGGCTTCTTGGGCTCAGGGCCTACGACAATGCCAGTAGCCCTGGACACTGGGATGAGACACACCAGCATAGAGCCAGGCGGGGCTTGCCAGTCTTGTTCCCTTTGTAGCATCCCCACACAGGGACACTGCACAGCTTGACCAGGATGAGGACCCCATGGACGGTGGTGGCTACTTCCTTGGGGCACTTGACACACAGGCCGACGTGTGTAGTCCCCCATGGTGGGGTGGCAAAGGAACCTGGTCCACTGGTCCGCTTCTGCACAGGCCCGGTTTCTAGGACCAGGTCCTTGAGGGACAGGCCCAGGAAGAAACAGTGATCTTAGACTCCTTGATGGGCAGGGGGATCAGACAGCTCTCCTCCAGGGACTCGATCTTCTTGTCCTTGGCCAGAAGACCCGGCTTGGTGATGAGGAGACATTCCCTGTCCCCCGCTTCGCCCCCACCCCCGCTGCACTCCATGAGCTCAGCAGCCTCATCCACTTGCCCCACAGTCCTCTGCTGAAACTTCTGAGACAATCGCCTGAGGCTCCTGCTCCCAGCCCCAGGGCCCTCAGACCCGCCAGACCCTTCCTTCTGCACCCTCGTCTGTCTTTCGCTGTTTGGTGTTTTCTCTCCATAGCAGCATGATACATATTTTCTTTTTTTTCTGTGCAGACATACTCAGACAGAGATGCAACTAAACAGGATCTTTTATAATTTGCTATACTTTTAAACTTCCTATCTTATGAGGACTTGTGCATGTAATTACATCTGAGCATAAAATGGTTTGAAAAGAAATACTCTCCTGCAATATTAAACTGAAGCGCATGATGCATATTTTTGATATCAGAAGGCTTAGTTTTCCTGCTCTTATCTTTTAAGGAGGTGGATCGACAGGGGCCGCAACAATGGGTTCAAAGACGGAGACAAGGAAGACGATGGCACAGAGCAAGCAGGGTTTCCTTCGGGTGTGCACAGGGTGGCTAGATATTTACGAACAGTATGCTTCTCACCCCAGGACCCTTCCCAAGCTCCCCTAGGAAGCAACGCCTTTGCTAGCCATGTAAGTGCATTTTATCTAATCCATTTGAAATTATCAAATAACTTGATTTGCTTTATGTATTTGTGAGAAATTAAAATATAAGCATCCTTGTCACCAAATCTTTGCCTACTTTGATGAATATTTCTATAGGGCCAAAGACCCAGAGTGGAATTGTTTGGGGCAATTCTCAGATAGTTTAAAGGCTTCAGTTTTTCCAAATTTCCTACAAAGAAACTGTAGCAATTGCTACTCCCATCAGCAACATATGGAAATAAGTCATAAATATATCCCTGGATTGTTGCCAATAAGTGTTTCTTTTTTCTTTTACTATATCTTCTACTAAAATTATTGTTGCTATTTTAAATTATCCCCAAGATGGTATGCTAATGAACATGTTAATAGTAGTGTGTTGCCAGAGTATTTCTATATACTGGATGTAGACCACATGACCATAGAAACTAAGATTGGTGACACTCTAATCTTGCCTCATTAATATAACAGACAACTCACTCCAAAATGGGACCATAGCTACAGGCAAAACGGTTAGATTTATAATACATCAGAAGATGGAAGACTATGGCTAGCAGGATCATATTAAGTAATCATACTGTACCACACATGTAAAAGTTGTGGCGGCATTTCATAAAATGTGTTGCAAAGGTTCAATGATCTAGGAACAAGTCCATTTGAGTTTTATTAAAAATTGACTGTCCAACAAATGTACAAATGCGCTTGACACAATGGATGAATGCATGGATTGTGATAAGAGTTGTATGAGCCCCCAATAAAATGATTTTTTTTAAATGAATGTCCTCAAAATTGTGCCCACCCTATGGCTCTGAGACAAGGAGTGTCCTTTACTATTTGTAAGACACCCTAACAAGACTCAGCATATTCAGAAAGAACTTCTCTGCAGCTATTCACCAACTGCAGACATGTTGAAACACGTTTCGTTTGGAATGCACCCTGCGTACGTATAGATGAGACCTTTAGTAGCAATAGTTTCCAACTGACTTTGTGTGTATCTGTGTATTCTTTTCCATACCAGTCATTTTTCCTTGGGAGACTGTTTTCTAGCCACTGTTTTGTTTTCATTTTGTCTCCTTTTTTGGTGCATTATCTTTTAAACCATCTCACCACCACCCCAACCGGATACTATCCCTATCAAATCTTAAAGCAGTTATGCTCATTATTGCTTATTAAATAATTAGTTGTGTACCTCTTTGTGCCATTCCTAATATTACTTTGTTTGGTTTTAAACTGTTACTTAATCTTGAGGAGTTTTAACTTCCCTTTCTGTAGGTTTTTCATTTGTGCTGTCTGCCCCCAGCACCTTGTAGAGAAACGATAGTGCTTTGCTTTAAAAGAATCCAATAAGCACGGCTGATTGTGGTTTCCTGCCCAGCATTCAAAGGAATGGGAAAAAGTAAATGTTTGCCTCCTTTCTTAGGACCCCTCTTTCCCATTAGCTCCTAACCTGCAGGAAAATAGGGTCTGTGGCTGTGTACAGCAGTGCCAAATCCTGTGTCTGATCCCTAATATCTGATAAATGCTTGATGCTGGTTAGATTTGGAGAATAAATATACTTATCATGGGATTGATATCCTCCTTCTCAATATTAATAATCGTGTGCCAATTCTTCGGGTCTAGATGAAATCAGTGCTTTCATGGTCATTCAAAAATCTGACTGTCAACTAGTTGACATAACCTCGAACAAAGACTATAGAGTAGCCCCCGTGGTGTTCTTACGCTGCAACTCTTGATGGGAGTAGAAAGCCACATGTATCTCTCTCTAAATGTGTACAGAAGTACCTTTTCTCTGGGTAGCACACATGGTTAAGCACTCATCTGTTAACTGAAAGGTTGGCAGTTCTAATCCACCCAGTGGTACATCAAAGCCAAACACGGTGATCTGCTTCCAAAAGATCACAGCCATTGAGAACCCTAAGGAGCATGGTCTTATCCTGATACACTTGAGGCTACCCTGAGTCAAAGTTGACTCAACAGTAACTGATTCTACTAACCAAAAGGTTAGTGGTTCAAATCTACACAGAGATATCTTGGAAGATAGTACTAACATCTACTTCTGAAAGATTATACCCATGGAAAACCTATGGAGCATGATTTTATTCCAATGCACATAAGACCACACAGAATTGAGATTGATTCTAAAGTAACTGACATTACCAACCAACAAGTTGGCCATTCATATCTACCCAGAGAGCTCTTGGAAGATAGTACTGGCAACCATACTTCTGAAAGCTTATCCCCATTGAAAACCCTATGAGGCATAGTTCTACTCTGAAACACATGGGTCTGCCATGATCCCGAATCAAGTCCATCGCAATTGTGGGGTTTTCATGTGGGGATGGGCTGGGGAAGGGGAGGTGACTTCTTTGTATGGAGTGAAAAATATTTGAAATGTCAAAGAAGTGGCACAAGACTAGGTCTAATACATTTCTGCAAACTGTTTCCATTGCTGTTTCCTTCCCCACAGTGTACAGACCTCTGACCTTGGCAGTGCACTTACACTATGTTTAATTTAATAATTTTTCTGATCTCTCATCACTTGGACCTTCCTTTTCATGAGCCCACTCTACTCAATTAGAGAGGCAGAAAGCTTCTAATCAGCCTGTTGTGTGAGCTGCCCAAGATGAGAATGAAATGCCACCTTCAGTATGTCCACCCAGCACATTTACCAGCATTAGGTTGACTTAAAACATTGATATTGTGCATAAAGAGAGAGATTTAAGGCAATAAATTGAAACGTTAATGATGGGAATCTATCAGTCAACACTACTCCTTCTTCCCACTTCACAAATCAAGTTCAATGCTAAAAGGAAAATGCGCATCACAGAGTGTAACCAGACCACTTAAGAGCTGACCTGGAAGAGCCCTTTAGTGATATGGAAGTGGTATATTCTAGTCTGAGCTGACTGATTCATTTGTGGGGAGTGGTTGTAGCTGCATTTATTTTATGGCTGCCAACATTAGTAGGTTTGCAGTGAAGGGGAGAAAAGAGAAAAAAAGCTTTTGGAGTGTTCAGTTTCAGGAAGAATGAAATAGGATTTTTAAACAACATGCCAATCTAGGGATCCCTGATAATTGGTTGGATACTAGGAATCTCCTTTTTCCATATTTTGTTTTTATTTTTAAGACTTGGATTAGAAAAAAATCCCAGTCACTAGAGTCACATCTGAATGAGAACATGTGCTATGTTGTCTTTTTTTTTAAATGCTCAGAAGCCTTTACTGTGGTGTCTAGGAACCCTGTTTACAATGGGGCCTATTTTGACATTATTGTTTCACAACTACTTTTGTTGGTTGTACTCATGAACATGAATTTTGATTCTTTTATCATCAGCCAACATATTGTTTGTCCAGAACTATTTTGAGTATGGGAAAGGGTCTGGTGGACATGTGAAATGAAGCTTTCATGCCTTAAGCCATATGCCCCCACATTAAAGAAGTGAGACCCTGTGTTACGCTGGTTTCTTTAGAGGGACAAAACCAGTGATACTTAAAACCGTAACCATCACAGCCCCAGCCAACACTGTCCACTCTGAGCTCAGCTTATTAATACAAAGGCATATTCTGGAAGCAAAGGTTTTGTGAAACTTGAGGAAAGGCTTAAAGTGTCACATTTCTTAGAAACATAGAGCAAAAGACAATCAACACGAAATCGTCCTTGCTTAGTTCCTTCCAAAAAGGTTTTCATCACAAACATAAGGAGGCATCCCTGGCAATGCCCACTGAAAAGAGGGCCGTGTCATCCTGAGATGTCGGCCTTTAGTTGCCGAGGACCAAGAACAATACAGACAAGCGTCCTGACCTCTGCAAGGACCTTCTCGTTGTCCATTATTTCGGTGTCGGACCAACCAGTGTGGGCATCTGGTCCAGCCTCGGTATCAGCAATCTCAGAATAAATAACCCAAGTCCCACCCAGCAGCTACGCCCTTGAAACTTGAAGGAACACAGATTCCACCGCTCCACTTGAGTTCCACGAGGGCCACCCTATGGGAGAAAACTGTAGTACTTTGTGGAAAGATAAACAAAAGTGAGCCCGACATGCCTTAGCCTTGGAAATGTGATCATGAATCTGGGCAGTAACCTACTTTAGATCAAAAACAGATTTCTGAGAAACTGCAAACTTGTTCCTCCCCTGGCCCCACCTCTGTTTCTTCTCCCCATGAAATGCTTTCAAATAAGCATTCGCCATATTTAGACCTTTGAGTACTGATAGAAATATATCTATATATTTGTTTATATATTAATAAATAAATATGTAACTGTACATAACATCTATAAATATATGCAATATTTTTCTATATTATATAATTATTTATCTATTATATTAATATATTTATTTATTTAATTTTGGCAACAACAAAGCCATTTCTGAGATACCAACTGACGCAAAGCTGTGCATATGCAGCCTCAGCCGTCAGTCTCAGAAACGCGTGCACTGTAGACCAGTCTTCCTTTAACGGAGGTGGAAGGGAAGCATTTGACTTATACAGTAATTGGATCAGATATATGTATTTTTCAGTTGCTATACTTTCGGGGAATTGGCTCATTAGACCATATGGTGGACAAAATCAATTAACATCTTCCCAAACAAAGCCTGCCTTATCTATTTTGTATGCAAACATGGCCCAAGTCAAGCTGAGACCCTATTAAAACTTTGCTCCTTTAGGTTACAGCCCTCAAGAGAATAAAGAAATTCTTCACTATTCTTCTGTAGCAAAGTTTTGTTTTGTATTCACTGAAAAATAACCATATTGGGGGGATTAAGAAGCACACAATAAAAGTAGCTATGTGGAAACTTCATTAAGAGGCTGGCATGAGATCAGCTGAAACCATCCTTTCATTTCCAGGTTAAACCAGTGGTGGTCCAGCAAGTTCTCACACAGTGAGCAGGATTTTGCTTTCCGTCCTTGGCCTTTGCTGTGAATTCAACAATTCAGACTCCTTTACAAATGGCCTCCTGACTCTTCAGTTGAGAGACAAAGAAATAAGGGAAGAAAGCACGATCAACTGAGAGGGCAGTTGGATGTCTGACCATCACTGTTCTATGATACCAGATGCACCTGCTAGACGGGCGGCATGGTTTACAGCGGTTACACTAAAGATGAAGGATCAGTCAGTGGAGCTGTGGAATGATCGCTGATGAAGAAATATGCTTTCGTAGAAATTAGTCAAATCTGGAAGCTCTAGTTTGAGTGAAGCTCTTCACACAGCAGCTTTCAATGAATGGGGCCACCGGAAGTTCTAAAAGGAGCAAACGTGGAAAGAATGCTTTTGAACTATAGTGACTATCAGCCTGAGTTGAGAAAATGTCCATGGAGACCAGACCACAAGGGAGCAGGAGTCCCTGAATGAAAGACAGTTTACAGATTATAAAGCTGGAACATATATAATCAAGAAATACTGTGCTTCCCCTTCCTGGGCTCTTCAGAAGACAGACTTTCTTGTGTTCATTTACCATAATCACTCAAATGTCCTTAAATCTTGCTGTCCCAGATACACAGAAGGGCACTTAGAAATAAAGCCTTGGAACTCCATTATTTTGCTACAGATTTATTTACTTTCCTATAGTCATGCCATTGGGCTCCCTAGGACCGCCTACCTGAGAGGGAAGGGCTGGAGGGCGATGACTTGGTACTGGGCTGGGGAGAGATGCTGTGGCGCTCTGACTGCGTCCTTACTGTTTATGGACCCTGACTTGTGGGAACCTGACAACCACCCCAAAAGAGAGCCGTGGCTGTGCGTACTGTCTGTGGGCTCTGTGAGAACAGGAGAGTATTGTGGGACAGTCGATGTCAGATTAAAAGGATGGACGGTGGAGGCCTAGCTGACCTTTGCCTTGTGGTGACAGGCCTTGGGCTGGGAGGAGTTAGATTCGCTTTCTCCCTTGTGGTAAGGTCTCCATTCTGTTTGCTCAGCCATATCCAATCTAATGGGGATTAGATGACAGGCCCGGGGGACAGGGGGTGAGGGGAGAAAAAAGAAATCTACCCTGACCCAAAATAAAATAAACATAATTGAGAATGAAAACGTGGTAAATTCTCTGATGGACAGGAAACAAAGGAGAACAAATAGAGATAGCCGTTCAATTAATAGGAATATCTATATATTTGTTTTTCATATTAAACACTAAGAGAGATATTGATGCAAAAGAAGATTAAGAGGAAATATATTGGTTTTCATTTTCATAGTAAGGAGCTCATAATGCAAATCAATAAGTTGATATTTGCTCAATGTATTTTAAATTATTGCTCAAAAATAATGTAGAGACTGAAATAAGCACGTGTGCCCTTCATGGCCAGAAGGCCTCTCCAGCTGCTGTACGGCCGGGGCACTGGACAAAAATGTCTGGCTTGCAGAACACACGAACTAGCATAAGTGCTGTAATTGTAACCAAGACCACCAGGTAGGAAATGCATGTTCTCTAACACAGTACACACACTGAGCACAGACACACAAAGCAGGTCATAGAGTTAAAACCAAATACTTAAGAAGCTACATGACAAAAACTATGGAAGGACCTGGATCAGTTATAGCTGTCCTATTATGAAATGTAAATGAGCTCATTTTACCTAACGGATCACAAAGACTTGCTTTCATATTAACCCGAAAGCTGACCCAATTCTATGCTGTGATTAAAAGACTCACTTTGGAAAAACAACTGTTTCGAAATTGAAAATAAGAGGATAAACAGGAGAATGCAAGCAAAGAAGAAAGCAAGGGTAATAATCGTAAATCCTGATCCAGTGTGAGAGGAGAAAGTAGGATGTGTGTGAAAACACCAGAAAACGTGATTTACAGTGGGGATATCACAATTAAGCCATTTGTGAAGCAAATGCTGAGCTAACATGAAAGTCTAGAGCTATACAGGGAAACAATCTGTGAGAAAGCAGCACGAAGAGACTTTAGTCGACCTTGATTGTTCCATGACAGATCAAGCAGTCAATAAAATGTTATCATTGATCCAAGTAACATGATACATAAGAGGTGTCAAATGATGCATTTCAAACTTTATGCCGTGAACTTAAAATGTCATCAAAGTCGTATCAATAGGAAAATCATGGTCGACATCAAAATTGTTATTGGGATAACTCTGTAGCTATTTGCCATAAACAAGCAAAGTTGGGCCGAAACTTCATGCTCTATCTGCAGATAAATTTGAAATCTATGAAAGAATTTAATATAAAGAAACAAAAACATAATAATGCCAGAAAGAAAATATGGGAGAATTACTTCATAGCCATTGTATGTGAAAGGTCTTTTTAACTAAGACTCAAAATATAGATGCCATAAAAAAAGAAACTTGATAAATTTAACTCATAAAAACAAAACGCTCGGCAGCCAAAGCTATAAGTAGAGTACAAAGACAACCCACACAGTGGTGCGGGAAAGGGAGGTTTGCAGCCCATAACCCAGAGAAGCAGCTAGCCTCGCCCATGAAAATAAGTGAGGAAAGTACCAGCAGACCAATAACACTGTGGACAACTAGAGCCCTAGATTTTACACAGGAAAATGTTTACAAAAATCCTTCAGACACGTTAAAAGACATACCACCTTACTAATAATAGGAAAAATTAAAAGGAAAATGCAATACCATTTTTAATTTGATGTATCAGATTGTCAAATTTCTAAAAAAAAAAAAAAGATAGTATGGTCTGCTGGTGAGTGTGGAAAACACCTCTATTCCTCAAGAGTGGACTGAGAAATGGTAACATGCTTATCAAGGGCAATTTGGCAAAATATCCTGAAATTACAAATCTATATACTCTGTAACCCAGCAATTACACGTCTCAGAATGTACCTGACAGATACACTCCAACAAGCACAACATGAAGCGTGTGGCCGGTAATTGATTGCAGTATTATTTGTAAGCACCAGCAGCAGAGGACTGCTGAGATGAATGCAGTATGCTTGTACAACTAAATGTTATAAAGGGCTGAGGAGTAGTTTGTTCTGTTGAACACAGGGTCGCTAAAAGTGGGGACCAATTCAGCAGCTCCTAACAAGAACATCCGCTTTCAGTGGACCAATATGGAAAGATAGCTAAGATACACTCAATGAGAAAATCAAGATGCAGAATTATGTACATAGCATGCTCCTATTGGTTAACATAAAGTAGCTGTGTGGAGAATAAATGCCCACATTAGCTGGTAGGTATGCCTAAAAAAATTCCAGAGGGCCCCACAGAAAACCAGAACTGACTGCTTGAATGAGCAGATGAGGGGCACAGGTGGAGGGGAAAATATTTTTATTTGGCTTTGGCCACCATGTGATTGTGTTATCTATTAATTTTTTTTAAAAATGAAACACACCGGCTATAAGAACTAGAATTATAATACCAAAAAGAGAGGAATGCAAAAGTGCAATATTTCCAAGATAAAGGTACATCTTCCCATATAATTTCCCACACCTCTGCAAGTCACTGAACACTCCCTTTAGTTGAGTGGGTCCAACTGAGCTGATGTTTAAATTATATTTGCAAACCCTATTCTGATTGGAGAGAACCGGAGTCCAGTATCTGCTATCCATCTGCTCGGGGCAGTGATTGAGGTCGCCCTGAGAACACTTTGCAGCATTAACTCAGCTACAAGCTGGAAGCCCCATGACCCAATGGCTTATTGCCACTCGCTCTAAGGCTCATACCCCAGTTGCCTTTGGGCTGTTTGGGGAAGGCCAGCTGGCTCAGGCTCCTCATGGAAATCAGAGGTCCTTAGATGGAGTGCTAATGACTTAATTGATCTACAAAGACCCAAGCTTTGTAATGTCTCAGAGAAAACAAGCTAGGGCCCTGTTCACTGGAGTCCCAAGGCTGCCTATTAAAACAAGTCTCTGTCCAGGGGCAGTTTAGCTTGAAAGGACACAGGCGACCAGGCACTTTCTGTTAGTCCTTTTTATTACTTTTTAGCCAAGCTCCAAATGTATCTTCATTTAACCACTGAGACCCCCAAGAGAGAAAGAGGAAGTCTATTACAACAGCCTACACATGTTATTCCAGGCTGACTAGTACTGCCCATAGCCTGACATAGTTTTCCCAGTGACTGTGCAGGGCGGCAAAGACGGAAGACACTTCCTTTTGCACACCTGGCATATCTCAAGATATTGGTAAGGACACCCGGTGGTCCTGCGTAGAGAAAAAGGGGAAGCCCCTGGGCAAGATGGATTACAGAGCCTGCAAGTATGAGTCTGGTCCAGGGCAAGGCAGAGGCTTGCCGGGTTGGACACGGGGGTGGCTATGAATTGGAATCAACTTGATGGCACTTAACACCCACAACCCTATAGAAGCTTGATTGTGTGAAGTAAAGCCAGCGAAACCCAAAGAATAAGCACAGAAAGAAAGGGAGGAGAAGAGGGATGAGAACAGAGGAGCAGAGCATGGAGGAGGAGGAGGAAGAAAAGGAGGAGGGAGAGAAGAAGGAGGGAAATTGGATCAAGGACCTAAGAGGATGTGCATGGCACACGGGTTTTTTACTGAGTCCTATGGTGGGCACTCTGATGTGCCCTGTTAGGCCACTGATGACCTGATTTGGCCCCACCTTCTGGTGATCAGCTGTCAGCTTGTGGTCCTCAGCTTTCAGCCTCTGCAGGCTAAGCTCCAGCTGCAGAGACCTGCCTTGCCCCAAGATCATCCCCTTCTTTGTGGACCAGCCCTCAACCCTTGATTGATTGATTGATTGATTGATTGTTGTAGAAATATGAAAGCTTGCTCATTGGGGCCCCAAGTTGGGATCATCCTGAAGGGTTATTCTCGCTCAGAGGCTCCTGAAGTGGCAGTGCAACTCCTCGCTGCTTCCTTTCCCTTCCTTCCCCCGGTTGTTGGTCTCAAAAGCATTCCTTCATTAGCCCCCTGTATGCTAAACTCCATCTAATAGCCAGTTTTTCCAGAAGCCTAAGCTATAACAGGAACCAGTATATGGTGGGCGTTTCACACTTAACTCCCTCCCTCCTCAGAAGACTCTATCTTTGATTTTATTACTTGTCTTTTTTAATTGAGGGAAAAAAGACCAAAGGTGTTCAACCATTGCCTTTCAAGTTCACAAAGAGTCAGTTGTGGAAGCAAGGTTTAAATTTGCGAATATGACAGGAAAAAAAAAACACACCTATTCTTTACACGCTACTACCCCTAGACAGAATCAATGAGGACAAAGTTATCATTCGAGATTTTCTGAAGATAAATGCTTATATGAATTTCACCTTTACAACAGGGACTACACTGCTATTTTTCAGCAAAGAACTGGATGTCTCTCATCACCTGAAGCATCTCTTGTTCTTAGACTGCCTCAGGTGGCTCATGGGTAAAAAACGATTTGGAAAATTGTGGCACACGGTCGAGATTCCAGACTGCTGACAATTAGAATCAACCAACATGGGTCTAGGAACACAATGATCCGTGAGCACTAATGTAGTGCCTCCGTCTTTGCATAAGAAAGGGGGCGATGTAGCAACGATGAAAAATACAACTTTCCTCTAGTTCCTAAATGTTTCCTCCCTACTCCCACTATCATGATATGAATTCTACCTTGCAAGCCTGGCTAGACCAGAGGATGTACACTGGTACAGATAGGACCTGGAAACACAGGGAATCCAGGGCAGATGATCCCTACAGGACCAGTGGTGTGAGTGGTGATACTGGGAGGGTGGGTGGAAAAGAGGGAACCGATTACAAGGAACTATATGTGACCTCCTCCCTGGGGGATGGACAACCAAAAAGTGGGTGAAGGGAGACGTCGGACAGGGCAAGATATGACAAAATAACAATTTATAAACTATCAAGGGCTCATGAGGAAGGGGGGAGCGGGTAGGGAGGGGAAAAATGAGGACTTAAGTGGAGAGGATATGTTTTGAGAATGATGAGGGCAATGAATGTACAAATGCACTTTATACAATTGATGTATGTATGGATTGTGATAAGAGTTGTGTGAGCCCCTAATAAAAATGATTTAAAAAAAAAGAAATGCATTTTGGTTTTCAGAATTATTTTCCTGCCAACGTGGCTGCTATTGGGTACAAGACGTTTCTTTCTCAGAGGGACTTCCACTATGGGATCCAACCAAAAGATGAGGAGAGAAGCTCTGAGTGACACTGTGGTTTTTGTCGTCTTAAATGAAGCAAAGTGGCAAGTACAGCTAAGTTCCAGAGTATTTTAAGGGGAAAGCTTCAATATTAAGCTATATTACTCTCTCAAATGCTGCTTGCTTTCTCTGCTTCGCAAGCATGTACAGCGAGACAATGGTTGGAGAAAGACATCAGGCATTTGGGATATGGGTGTCTAAAGGAGGAGAGTTACGGGAAAAAGAGAGAAAAAAAAGACAATTTTTTTTTCTTTCTATTCAGCCCTTTCAGTAATCTTTTCTGATTCAGTGTGTGGGAAAATAGATGTTTAGAAATAGGCTTCATGAGGTGATATTTGTGTGTTAGTTTCTTATATGGATATCATATTTTGTATATTTATGTGTTCTGTTGCTCACTCTGTGGTTGTGTACAGTCTCTAGGAATATAAACATCAATCTATTAACATAATGCCATTTCAGATGATTGAATATCATGCCACTTGGAGGGTCCGTGGGTGCTGGCAGCAGGGAAGTGTCCTCGCAATCAAAGGCCTAAATAGAAGGGCAAATTATTTTGTAGAATTTGCACCCACGGTCCTCTGATTTGGTGGCAAGAATGCACATTTGCAAATTACAAATTCATATCCTTGCTCTGATTAGCTCCTGAAGTGCTGAACAAGAACTTGTAATTATGCACTGCAGTCCCTTCTCCTGACAGACTGACATTACAATTTGTCTCCAAGCCCATACAACTGCAGAATGTAAAAGTACTATTGAATGAAATTAGTTCATTTGGATCCACTTGTATTAATGGAATGTGCCATTTATATTGCAGAACTGGTTTTGTCTTGTATTCACCGCTGGGCTCAGCCCTCCCGTGCTAAGGACAGCTTATTCCCTGCCTGTACCCGACAGAACAACTGCTCTCCTTGGAGTGCATGGCGAGGGAAAGGGTTTTAGTGGGTGACAGAACGTCCTGGGAGTTTGAAACTCGGCACGCCTATCCAGAATACACCACCAGCTCTTTCAAAGTGAGTATTATAAGAGAGGCTTTCTCATACCTGGAAAAGTCTTAATACTCTTTGTCCCACTTGCTTCTACCACTACTTCAAGAATCAAGGAAAACCTCCCATCTCAGAGAAAGTATCAGGTTGCAAAAATATGTCCAATGTGTGAATGCCTCAGAAAAAGCAAGCAGATGCAATTGTGACCACAGGCGTGTCTTCTGCAGATGGTATTCACAGGGGGCTGCACGGCCACTTCTACCCAGCAAATTCGGGCCTAATTCATTTGTGCTCTTTTGGCTTGATTCTTTGTAAATGATCTTCAAAGTGTTACCTAGGAGCATTCTTTTTCCTTTTGTGAAGGCTTGAAAGGGTTTGTGACCATTCATTGGATTGGCAAAGACTGACCTTCGACAACAAATGTTTCCTCTATTGCCTTTGGAAAAGCAGCTTAAGTGTTATCCCACACGGAACCGCTTACATCGATCTCACTCCTGATCTGGGGGAGTTTCCATTCTGGAAGAGACAATCATGGAGCCAATGGGCGTGCAGTGGTGGCAGTGGTGGTGAAGAATGGAAAGATTGCGGAGAACACATAGAGGGACCAGAACACTGCATTAACGATACCATTCGGTGGTGGCTACATACTCTAGACCCAGCGGAAAGCCCACTATTGTGGTGTGTCAGTCCGGGTAGACTAGAGAAACAAATTCAGGAAGACTCATATGTGTATAAGAAAGAGGTTTATATATAAGAGCAATTGAATATTGAGAAAATGTCCCAGCCCAGTCCAGATCAAATCCGTAAGTCCAATATTAGCCCATATGTCTGACACCAGTCTATAAAGTCCTCTCCACTCTCATGAAATACATGCAATGAGGCCGAATACAGGACAATCACAGGCCAGTGGGTTGGAAGTCTTGTGGATCCATTGGCATTGTCAGCATCTCAGCACTGACAGGGGTCTCCATATGGCTTCTCCAGCTCCAGAGGTCTGGTTGCATCAGGGTAGGTCCATGTGGCTTCTCCAGCTCCCAGGGCTCAGGTTCTGTCAGTGTAGTGCCATGTGTCTTGTCAGTAAAGAGTCTCCAAGGGAGTGAGCAGAGAGAATCTCTCCCACCTCCAAGGAGGAAATCTAGGAATTCCCTGAATCCTTAGGAGAAGGCCATGCCCACACAGAGGCCTCATTGGCTATGATCCGGTTGACAACTAGACCCCACCCCTTCACTCTTAATCCTCTCAAGTCCCAAATTGACACAAGACATGTGGACAAACTTTGTTTGGTCATTTACTTAATCTTGAAATAAATAAAATGTTCTATGAACCAAAAAAAGCCCACTGTCTTGGAGTCATTTCTACCTGATAGTAACCCTACCGCCTTAGTGGCACAGTGAGTTATGAGTCGGACTGCTAACCATAAGGTCAGCAGTTTAAACCCACTAGCTGCTCCAAGGGAAGACAGATGAGGTTTTTTGTTCCCAAAAAGATTACAGCCTAAGAAACCCACAGGAGCAATTCTACTCTGTCCTATAGTGTCACTATGAATCACCATGAGCCACATTGCTTATATTTGGAATAAGTGCCTATTATAGGAACCATAATGAGCAATTTTTAAAATGTTTTTGGACTAAGGCTTAAACAGCCATCTGTCATTTAAAATATTGTTCCATTTGCACACTTCCATAACAATTCTGATAGAAAACATTTCATAGAGGATGTCCTGTGCCAAACACACACAGTACACAATAAGTTGTATGCCTATCACCTCCTCATAATAATCATATGAAGGAGGTCCTAAAATTATCCCCATTTTAGTGCATTTCCATATGTTAAGAAAATTGTCCCACATTGTCCCATAATCCCATAGCTGGGTATTTAATTCTTCCAACCCGACTCTAGAGCCCACCCACCAACTATTAGTTTAGTATTAGTAAATTCTAACTGATGAAGTTATTACTACAGGTTATTTTTTTTCCTCGAGTGTTACTTTCAAAACTACATAAGGGAAAAAATTCTGGCTTCATGTTTTTAAAAACTCTACATAAGTTTGGAGTGTTCATCTAGCTGAAGCAAGGGGTCTGAGATCAGAGGGACCATTAAATCTGAGGCGAGTGGCAAACCACCATTCTCAATGATAAGTCAATTCATTATTGGGGTGATGGAGTAGGTGTAACGACTAATTGCAAACAAGTTTTCAAAGATTAACTAAGAGAGCTGAATGTTCAGATTGAGAGAGAGAGGAGTTGCTGTTTGGAATTAATTAGTAAAACTGTTACTGAATGGGTAGGAAATTCAGATTTATAAGCTTCACGTCAGCACTAGGATTTAACAGCTAACAGTCATCCTCTGGGAGACTTGATTGGCTGGGGGCAAGGGAACCCCTTAGAGGTCAGATGCTTTAGACTCTCAAACACATATGAAACATGGAGAGGCAACCCAGAGACTTGAGCAGCCTGGGAGTGATTCATATCCATACGTCCTTTCCTTGGCTCTCCTGTGTCCGCTGGCAAAGCGTCAGATCCTGACCTGCATGGTAGGAATGTTTTCAGGCCTCTGTTAAAGATTGCAGCAGCTGGTACCATAATGTTTCCCTTGGGGCAGTGCTGTGGAGCTAAAGCTTCAATATAGAGTTCACATCGGTGTCTCCAGATTTTATTTTATTTTTTGTCACTGCTGTGTTTCAAATGGGAACAATCAGATGGCTAAGAATGGCAGAGTGGCCAGATAACCCATTTGTCTTGAATCAGGACCAATCTGCCCTATGTTCCCTCCTGTCTCCCAACTCCTACCCCCCACCTTTATTTTTAAACACTAATTTAGCATCCTAGAACCCAAAACCTAGAACCAAAATCCTGAAGTTCTTATATGTTTGTGATCCACTCAAGACTGCGCAGATTAAACATTACAAAGAGTCTCTTGCTCAACAGCTGGGGTCTCACTAGGGAGCTTGTGACGAGAAGCAAATAGAGCAGGGACAGTGTTCTTTCTCCAGGGTGACGCTGAGAGTTATTTTTAATTACTCTCAGTCTCCGCCCTCATGCCATGCAGATTGACGGCAGAGTTAGCCGGAACCGCTCTTATTTCCCAAGGTCTTGCTTGGGGTATATTGGCAAGAAGCTGTCAGGCGATGTTCCCCAGAGATGAATGGTAGAAGGCTTTGAGGAAGAAGTGCATCGGAGACAAGGGCTTTGAGGACATTTCAAAGGCATAAATGTCTCTCAAAATCCATTCTGCAGTTATCTAGGTAGTTATACACGGTCAAAAGAGGCATTGTATTTATTTCTCAACCCCAAGGTCACAAGTGAGAATTGAGTACATGGCAGTGAGTGGGTCATACCTAGTTCTCTGGGTCGATCTGCTTCCTGTGTGTTGAGTGTGAAGAACTAACTCTCCAAATGGCCACGCAAGACTCCTCAGTCTATCCTGAAGGGGCTAGCGAGCTAGTCTCTTCTTATTCTCTTTGTTGGTTTTCCAGCAGCGGGTTTGATTCTTTATAGGATTCCTCTTGTGCAGTTTTTCCATTAGTCCACCTACTTCTCCATGTTCACGTCTGATTCCTAAACACAAATAGTCCTCATTTCTTACAGCAGTGCCCATTTTTAAACACTGTATGCATACCTCTATTTCATTTTTCAGTCACAACCGCAAACTCAACTCATACCCCGACCCAACCACCTGACTTCCAGTAGAAACGGACTCCTCACAGCCCCGTGTGTTGCAGAGAACAACAGCGCTCCGTAGGGTGGTCAAAGACCGTGACCTTCAGAAGTACACCTTCAGCTCATTCTTCTAAGGTGCTTCAGGGAAGGTTTCAAGCCACCCATCTTTCAGTGCACTTAAATGTTTTGTACTTTTCAGGGACTCCTCAACCCAACCCACTAAGTCCTATTTTGACATCTTTATCCAAGAGGTCATTTTGATTATGATACCAGTCATCTGAGATCATTGAAACGTGATCATCAGATATTCAACCATAAGGTCCTGCCTACTCAACATCTATAGCAATTGGACCTGACCACCTTTTCATTTCTTCTCTTCCTTCCCTCTTTCTGGTGTTTTATTAAACACAGAACAGGTATGTGTATCAGAGGAACTGTTTGAATACATGTGCTAGACTTTGCAAAGGATACTACTTTATGATTCACTGGCAACTTGTTAGTTTGACTCTTAAATTAAGATTAGATATTGCTTCTCAAGCTTTTGGTTAAGATCAAGGCTCATAAAATACATTGAGACACATATCGTTGCATGCTATCAGGTGAATTCCAGCTCAGTTCTAGAGATCCTATAGGGCCGAATAGAACTGTACTATGCAGTTGACAAGGCTAAAACTATTACAGGGGCACATCGCCAGGCCTTTTCTCCTGTGAAACAGCTGGTGGGTTCAAACGAGGGACTTTTCAGTCAATAGCTGAGTGCTTAAACAATGTGCCACCAGGGCTCTGTTTAGACATATGGAAGTTTCAAAAATCATACTGTAGATTCGTGTGCAGGGCACAGTATAACACTGATGAAACACACAGTAGTCCACTGGTTCCTTGAGGCTTCCTCATCCAGCCCCACTCTCATGACCCCAGTCCTGCCTTTCACTGAGGGCTAGGCCAGAGCAATTTACACTGGTACAGCGAAGAGCTCATGATACATGGAGACCAGGTCAGATAAACCCCCTCAGGAACAGAAATGGGAGTAGTGATACCAAGAGGGTAGGAGGAACGTGGAGAGAGGTGGGGAGAAGAACGCGTGGGGGAAGGGAGACAGTGGTTAGTGTAAGATATGAAAATAATAATGATTTATAGTTTATCAAGGGGCCATCAGGGCGGGAGGGGGAGGGAGGGAAAGAAGAGGGCCCACGTAGAGCGTAAGTATTTAGAAACTAAGGGTGGCAACATATGTACAAAATACTTGATACAATGGATGTATGCATCGCTTTGAGAGCTGTGAGAGCCCCCCAATAAAATGATCTTTACAAAAAAGAAGAAGATTCCTATGTGCCCTGGAACATCAGTCCACATGTTTTCAGTCCCACCACATAGCTAAGAATTATATAAAACTTAAAGATGGATGGGCTAATTTAGGCCAGATACCTTGAAAATAAAAGAGACAGATTCCAGTGAAGTCTATTTTTTCCCTCTATGTAGCTCAGTGCCATTTTTTCCTTTCTCTTCCAGGTTAGCTGCAGTATTAAAAGTCCAGGTCTATGGGAATGATTACCCTTGTATTTTTAGCTGTGCAGAGAGCCAGAAAATATCTTCAGAATTTGGTTCTTCTATTTCAAAATGTGATTCTCTGTCTCTATTATAGTTTTTATATGTTTCAGTTTGATGCTCTGAACTTTTCTAGCGGTGGGACGAGATCATAGATATCCTCGAACTAACCACAGAAAGTTGAGAGGGAGTTTCAAAGGCCGGGGTTGTGGTGGGCAGGAAGAAGCCCTGCTCATTGTGGATGTAAGCGTGCAGCCCAAATTGCTTTTGTTATTTTTCCTCACCGGGTATCTCTGTTGGGAGACATTTGCAAGGGGAAGAATAATTTGCCTCCTGAGCCAATTAAATAGGTAGATTACAATTTTATAGCAGAGCCTTCTCTCAGACTTTCTTTGAGAATAACCATTAAGGACTAGTGGAACGAGAAAGGAAAATGACACTCAGAAAGATGGGGGAGAGAATGAACAAAAATCCAGTACGACCTACATTCAGATGGAGGAGTAGAGGAATAGGGAGGCAAGCAAGAGAAGGATTCAAAATGACAGTAAGGTGTCAAACTTCCACATAATGAGGGCCTCAGGGCACTACAGAAAAAGACTTGTTTGTAACAGGTTAAAGGCAGGCGCCTCTTATGGTGGATCCTTTTCCAGAGATGGTCGTGTGAATAATCGTTGATGTTTGTGAAGCTTCACAAATATAGTTCCAGAGGGCTTCCTTTGTTAGTATCACTGCTTACTCTTGGCCAATATAATCCCCTTTCTCTCTAAACCAAACCAAACTCACTGCCATCGAGCCAATTCCAACTCAGATACCCTGTACTTTTTCTATAGAGAGCTTGAGTCACTGTGCAGTTTTGAGTAGAGATGCATGCTCTGTTAAAGCTCTAGTTCTTTGGCTAAGGAAGATCTTTTAGCTGCTTACTATTAGAAGACTGCTGTCAAGTCCATTCCAACTCTCAGTGACCCTGAAAGGCAAGGTAGAATAGAACTGCCCCTGTCTGTTTCTGAAACTCTCACAAGAGTAGAACACCTCATCTTTCTCCTGCCAAGTAGCAGGTGGGTTTCAACTGGTGACCTTGTAGCTAGCAGCCCAATGAGTAACCAATATGCCATCAGGGTTCTTCCTGACTCTTGTAGAAAGACCCAGATGATTTAATCAAGGGCAGTGTAGCTGAGAGGAATTACTGAAACCTAAATGAAGGCCAACCATGATAGTTGGACAAGAGGAAAGTAAAATGAAATAGAGGAAAGAACTAGGAGGCAAAGCACATTTATAGAGGTCTAAACACAGGAAAGTACCTATGCAAATATATTTATATATGATAGGGAAATAAATCTATGTACATATATTTATATGTTAAGTATTAAGGTAGCAGATGGACAATGGACCTCGACTCAAGTACTCCCTCAATGCAAGCACACTTTGTTCAAATAACCTTGCATTCTGTGATGCTTACCTTCCCAACAAGGTAGCTGAAGACAAAATGGGTGCATAAGCAAATGTGGGGAAGAAAGCTGATAGTGCTTGGTTATCAAAAGATATAGTGTCTGGGGTCTTAAAGACTTGAAGATAAACAACAGCCATCTAGCTTAGAAGCAACAACGTCCACATGGAAGAAGCACACCAGCCTGTGTGATCATGAGGTGTCCATGGAATCAGGTATCAGGCACCAAAGACCCAGAACCAAAAACCATATCAATGGGAATGAGGGGGAGGGCAAAGTGGAGACCCAAAGCCCATCTTTAGACAAATGGACATCCCCTTACAGAAGGGTCACAAGGAAGAAACATGCCAGTCAGGGTGCAGTATAGCTCTGATAAAACATAACTTTCCTCTAGTTCTTTAATACTCCCCCTTCCCTGCCCCACTATCATGACCTCAATTCTACCTGACAAATCTGGCTAGACCAGAGCATGTACACTGCTACAGATAAGAGCAGCTCACAACACAGGGAATCCAGGACAGATAAACCCTTCAGGATCAATAATGAGTATAGAGATACCAAGTGGGTAGGGGGAAGGTGGGGGGAGGAAGGGGGAACAAATCACAAAGATCTACATATAACCCCTTCCTAGAGGGATGGACAACAATAAAAGTGGATGAGGGGAGACAGCAGTCAGTGTAAGACATGGGTGAATTTTTTTTTTTATTTATAAATTATCAAGGGTTCATGACGGAGGGGGGAATGTGGAGCTGTACCCCCAGAGAGGAGGTTATAGGTAGATCCTTATAATCAGTTCCCCCTTTCTACCCCATATTGCTCCACCCTCCTGGTATTGCCACTCTCGCCACTGGTCCTGAGGGGTTTATCTGTCCTGGATTCTGTGTGTTTCCAGTTCCTACCTGTGCCAGTGTACATGCTGTGGTCTAGCCTGATTGGTAAGGTAGAATTTGGATCACGATAGTGTGTGTGTGTGTGTGTGTGTGCCCACTTGTGCGGGGAGGGGGGGTTGTGAGTAGGGGTGGGGGGAAGAAGCATTAAAAAACTAGAGGAAAGTTGTATGTTTCATCATTGCTACCTGCACCCTGACTGGCTCATCTCCTCCCCGCGACCCGTCTATAAGGGGAAGTCCAATTGCCCACAGATGGGCTTTGGGCTGACAGGTATTGATGCAGAAAGTAGAATGACTTCTTCTGATTTTGAGAATGCTTATAATGGTAGTATGGTTAGGCAAGATTGAAGGAAGAAAGACTAGAATTAGGAAAAGACAAAGTATATTGACACTATTCTGAACAAAGGTCAATGAAGAAGAGAGTATAGACAGTGATGGAGGGGATGGTGTGGGTGGGGATGGCTTAAACGTGACCGGATCTGTGAGTGATATGAATCTTGACCTTGGTCATGATATCTACAGCACTGGAGAACTGTGGAGTCACGGATACCTTTTTTGACTCTTTCAATAAACAAATTGGGTTACTTGAAGAAATCCCATCTTCAATGAGATTTCTCAGACTTTCTGTAACATCTGTCCCTGCACCTTATAGAGTGGCTGGTTCATCACAACCGCTATTTGCAGAATAAAAGAACAAAGATAAAAAGTGTTTACTGAGTGTGCTTGGAGTTCCAAGCACTGTGCAAATTTCCCTGAGAGATTATTTAATCTTCAAAACAATTTCATGAGGCCAGGATTAGTCTCTTCTTACATATAATAAAATGGAAGCTTAGAAAATTTCAACAATTTGTTCATGGCCTGATGGCTTGAAATACCTGCGGAGGTGTAGTGTAAGCACACTGTTCCCAAGAACAGTTCCCCTTTCTCCATCCCATAGCATCTCCCCCCAAACGTAGGTCCCTCTGACCTTGTGTCACTTTCCCTTCTCCCTTAGACGTTGCCAGAATGTTGTCAGAAATTTCCCTTTGAGCCTTCCTCTCATATTATTTTCTTGAAAGTAGGGCCTGGGGTCCCTTTGTTCAATGCATACATCACGATTTTCTATATCTTATATTTGATTAAGTAAGACACACATATGTGGGGAAAAACCAAAAGCCACAAAAGAGCACACAGGTGACACATTTCCTCCTGAGCCGACATTCTCCAGTCACCCGGCGGCCGTCTCCGCAGACAATCACTCTTACTTGCTTTCTGACACATCTGTCGATAAAAATGCTGCGCATCTTCCAGTACCCAGCGTGTATTTCTTTTTTGTTTCTTTTAAATAGCAGAGTGCAGTATCATTTATTCTTCATCTTATTTTCCATGTAAGATATACTTTGGTGATGATGGCAGCATATGTGCAAATGTGCTGGACACACTGGATGAATGTACGGATTGTGTTAAGTATCTAAACACACACACACACACACACACACACACACACACACACTTCGGAAGTCTTTCCAGAAGGGACCACCACCACCATGCTTTTAAAAACGAAATGAAAAGTTTCCCTCAGCACAGTGCTAGGCCCATAGGAGACAGGTATTGGAGAACTATGCATAGTTAAAGGATCAATACGCAAACAGGGTTTAGACGCTCCGTAAGAGAAGGACGAATTGGGTTCTCACCCTCACTCATCTATTAGTAGCACTGTTTGGTCTTTCAGAATGCCAAGTTCCTGTGTTAGAGAGTGAGACGCCTGTGCAAGGTCTGATCTGAAGCCTGAGAGATTCCCAGAAATAATGGGGCAGAAGGATAAGAAGGGAGAGAGAAGCCAGAAGACACACGAGCAAAGCAGCAAAAGAACAAAAACATAATTGGGGGACTCAAACATCATTGCTCTGTAAATCCTATTTATGTTTTACCAATGGGTTTTAAAGATTTGTTTCCAAGTAATGTTACCAAGGTATTTACAGGCAACCTGGGATCTATTTGCTTTGAAAACAGGTCTCCGTCTCCTGTATATCCAGAAACAAGACAAACGAAACTCAACAAAGGGGGAAATTAAACTGGATTCAATAAATCAAGGAGGCCGGTCAAATGATAACCAAATCCCTTACACTCTAAGGAGCTGCAATGGCGAATAGGGAAACTTAAACAAATGGCCCAGGTCTCCACAGCCCCCAACTGTCACGTCACTTGGCTGCGTGGGATCTTGTAGAACTGCTCATGGGCCCTGAGGAAGGAAGAGGCTCCATTCAGCCTTCTGAGCTGCTCCTGCCTGATTTATTCTTTTATGCCAGAGCCAGTCCGACTGATATCTACTGACAAATGAGGAAGGAGCTTGGGAGAGCTTGGCTGGATGCCGGATGAGTGAGGAGGTCAGGGTGTGGGGCACTATGCAAAGAAGGCTCAAGAAGAGGGACTGTGAGCTCCAGGAAAGGGAAACAAAAGTCTAGTCCCTCTTCAGATAAACATGAAAAAGCTCAGCTATCACAGTCCTGTCATCAATCCTAGTAATATTGAGCCAGTAATATTGTGCCCAAATTTGAGAAAAGGGAAGCAGACATAGAATCAAGTCTCTTCCTTCGGGGTCCTGATTCAAAGAGAAGAGGTCTCAAGTCCACTTCCCAGAACACAGAGAAAGCCTAGGTTCATGGTCGTGTGAGTGTTAGTAGGACGCTGGGTGCTATGATACCAGGAATTCAAACTGACAGCATCAGCCACAATGAAGGGCTTCATACCAACAGACGGGGAAGAAAGGCCTGAGCATTTCTGGAAAGTAGCCAATAAAACCCTGTGGATCTATTGCCTCATGGTGACCCCATAGGGCAGTACAGAACTGCCCCTGTGGGTATCCGGGACTATATTCTCTGCGGGAGTAGAAAGTCTCACCAAAAGGCACTCAGAATACACAGTGGCTGCTGAAGCACATGTGAGTGTACCAGTGATGATCAAACGTGCCTGTACTACACAGTTGTTCTGTAGAATACCGGGTTGCCTTGAGTCAGAGCTGAGATGACGGCAACTACCACGTCAACCACAATGCTAGCTATTAGAATGCTGACTCTTCACTTATGGACGAGGTCAGGTTCCAAAGACCAGGGTGCTGGGCAAAAACCTTGGGATTATGCAAAACTGCAGCAGCTAAATGTTCCTCCGGCTTCTCGGGTTGTTTCACAGGCAGTCCCAGGGGCTGGACCCCTCACCTCTAGCTCGTGGTAGTCTCCACCTTGCCTTCTCAACTTTAGGCAGCGAGTCCACTGGTGCCATTTCAAATCCCAGGCAGAGCTGAATGGGCCAGGATTTGGAACCAGGCAGAGACCTATGTCTCCACAAAAGTACTCCCTCACCTGGAACCACCGCCTGATGGCCTCAATGACCCCAAGTGTGCAAATGAGAGGTCTGGAGGTCGCCCACCCAGTGACTGCTGCCAATCCTTTCCGCATCCCTAGGGCACCTTCTTGAAGACTGGTGGTCAGAAGGGGCAGTTCTACTTAAATGGCAGGGCTGCCATCCATCCCTCTGTACGCCTGGCCAGGATTGAGTGAGGACAGGTGGGTGCTTATCAATGGCCCATAGCCCCTCGTGAAGTCGTTCCATCTTTGCTCCCTTTTAATTTTATTTGCATCCACGAGTGGGGAGAAACGTGGGCTGAAAGAAATCAAGGGTTGGTCTAAGGAGGGAGCCACTCTTTCACTTAAAACACATGGGTCCTTACCTCACTTGGCTTTCAGTTAATTTAAGTAGATTTTTTAAAAAAGTATTGCCATGCATGACAAATATTGGATAATGATGAAGACTATCTAAAGAGAAAGAGAGAGGGGTGGGTAACTGCTTCCAGTTTCTCTTTTGTTGTCTCACTTGGAGACAAAAGGTCTCTTTGTTAGAGCTCTTGTAACTGCTCTCCAAACTGGAAAGGGAAGTGGCAAAGTATCCCATCAATCGGGCCGACTCAAACAGCAGAAAGAGTATTTCATTTGGAGGGCCTGCTTCTGCACTTCCCAGGAACGCCGAGGCCAGGACGGATGAGCACAGTGGCAAATAAGTCACATCATCTTCACATTTAAGATTAAATAGTGCACGTGTTTGGCTTTTTTGAGAGGAGGATTAAAAACTATAGAATATCTCCAAAGAGTTTCTCTTCTCACTAATCTCTCACTTTCCAAGAACCAATTCCTTGACTTCAAGCCACGGTCACTTGAAGGTTGCCTCTGAGTAGCATGCATTGAGGACTCACCCACTGGGTCATAACGTGAAAGACAAAGCAGAACCAGGTTCTTGCCTTCTCAGCCCTCATCTCACAGAATCTCGCATTGTTACAGTCGGATAAGTATTCCAAGATCACCAGCCAGTCCTATGGCCTTCGAACTTCCTCTGAACCTAGTATCTTTGGAAACCACTGGACTCAGTCTTGCCTGAATTCTCTCTTTTTTTTTTTTCCTCCTGAAGGGAGAACTCAGATTCAAAGAGGAAGCCAGTTAGTGGTAGAAATCAAGGAATGAAGCCTTAGCGAGAATATTAAGCTTGGAATGAAGAGATTTGGCCCAAGTGCTCCCTCTAGTTCTAGTTGACATTGGAAAACCCCCGGAGGGCCTCCTTCTGTGTTGCTAAAGCTTTGGGGCTCTATAGGATGACCTCCAAGGGCCCTTCCATCTGTACTAGTTTAGAAGTCTCTTCCTTCTTCTAACCCTTTAGTTGCTGTCAAAATAGGGGTCCCAAATGAAACATTGAAATGCTTCTGAAGTTAACTGGCTGATCTCCTTTGGCTCGGCGAGGCAGCTTGTTGACAAGTGTCCTGAGGTCAATGTACACAGAAATAACATTGACTGTGGGGAGGGTGCCATAGCGGCCTCATTCATTCAACTTGATAATAAAAACCGCAAGCGATTTTCATCACAGCATACCCCACGTGGATCTTGCTTTCCCACAGTGCAGGCAAAGGGTACTGGGAAAATTCAGGGTGGGAGATGCTGTGAGTCTTTTAATCAAAGTTTAATCAGAGAAAGAGACCCAGGCATAAGTCCAATCAGGAAAGCAGCAGACAGACACAAACACAACCTACAGACCAGTGTTAGTCTCAGGATTGGCAGACCTGCCTGATGACCAGGATCACCTTGAGTGCTGGTTAAATACCCAGATCCCTGTCTGGAGTGGCCTTTGGTTCAGCGGGTCTGGGTGTATTTTGATCAAGCACTAGAACTGATTCTGATGATTAGGCAAGTATAGGAAACTGTGTTTGTAGAAGCCATCTCTATCTATTGCCATTTATGGGAAAGGGGTGGGGGGGGAGGGTAACTGATGCAAATCATGCATCAGCCCCAGTGCTCATCTAAGCTGTAGTGATTGCCAACAGGTACAGGAAACGTGCCAATGGCTTTATTTGAATTTGTTTTAAGAGATGTTTCCTTTTGACTCTGAAGCTTGCAGATGGTATATATTTAGTTCTGGGATGTATGTATTTTTAATATCTGCTCAGCGATTTGACTGCATATGATTGACCTCACCGCGACCCACAGAGGAGGAAGATTTAGAAGCAAACCAGTGTGACAGGGAAATGGCCCAATTATGCTGAGCCTTGATGTTGTCTTAGCAAAGCAGATACATGAAGCAGGCTAGGATACAAAGGGAAGTAGGAGGCTCTGGGGGAGTGTTGTTAGATGGTAAAGGATAAAAGGGCAGCAATTATGCTAATCATCTACAGTGACAGTGCAGCCATGCCTCCTGTAATTGCTGAGTGATGCATGAAGTCAATAATTTCAACTGGCCTTTGATTTTTTTTGTTTTTGGAGTGGAAACTCATTTTACTTTTATCCCTTGGGCTAGTGAAGACTATTAATGACTCCTCCATTCAACAGTCAGCCTTTGAGTCTCCTCCCACTCCATAGGAAGGGGAAGATCATCGAGTGGTAGCAGCCCTGTCCAATTTGAATGATATCTGTTTCATGTCGGTGAATGGTCATTAGTCTCTGTATTGATTTCCTATGGGATTTTTTTCACATGGGATTTTTTTGCTAAATCTCAGATTTAGGAAAAGTAACCACGAGAAAAATCCATCCACGCCTATGTGAAGAAAAATAAGTACAAACTAGCATTTTAGTAAGCAAAAATAGGAGCACTTTTCCCTGTACTCCCAAAACAAGGTGTTTCCAATACACAACATCTACTAAAATACCTTTTGTATTGGCTTGGTGGTGCTGCGGTTTAAGTGTTGGGCTGCTAACCCCAAATTTTGGCAGTGGCTGCTCAGTGGGAAAAAGATAAGGCAACCTGCTTCCAAAGAGATTTACAGACCTTCCTATGGGGAAGTTCTACTCCGTCCTATAAGATCACTTTGAGTTAGAATCAACTCAATGAGAGTGAGGTTTGTAAGTCAATTACTTACTTAGATTCTATCTCCAACACACATAAAACTACACACTCTTGACTAAGATCTGGCATACAGTAAGTTCTTTATAAATGCCTGATAAGTGAAGAAAGATGAATAAATGAATCCATCAGTGGTATGACCTCATTCCTAGAAGCAAATTTTTTCATTAGATAATTTTCTCCAAGTTTGGGATGACTGTTGTAATAAAAAGATAAAACTAACCAAAAATCAAATCCATTATTATGATCACATTGATTATGATTCATAAAACTGCTCCACAGGAGCACATCCTGGCCCACCAGGCCTTGAGGATGATGACCCCAAATAGAGCAGTCAGTCCACAGAGAGGACCATATGGCCAGGCCCACTATGAGACATGATGCCCCTCACTGACCCACGGCCCTGCGGGGGACAGCACCAGAGACACAGTGTGGGAATTGCACCGGATCTGATCCTGCCACACCGAGGCAAAGCACTGGGGGAGTGCAGCAGAACAGCAAGGGAATGGAGCAGCAAGGTCCCCAGGGAATGCTGAAGGTGGACTTTGGGGCCAGGGCGTAGTGCCCCAACAGACTGGACTGGAAAACACTCCTAAAGGCCAACAATCCTTGAACTAACTACCAGCTTTTCTTTCTTGTTGTGTTTTAATTTGTTCTTTGTTGATAGTTTGTTGTTGTTGCTGTTTTGTTGTACATTGTTGCTTGGTTTTGCTCTGTCTTGTTTTTGTGCATGTTATTATCTCCATAGGTCTGTCTAAATAAAATAGGCTGGATGAA
>NW_022103915.1:25763705-25830041 GCF_000313985.2 Echinops telfairi
CTTAAGTGGAGAGCAAATGTTTTGAGAATGAGGAGGGTAATGAATGTACAAATGTGCTTTACACAATTGATGTATGTGTGGATTGTGATAAGAGTCTTATGAGCCCCTAATAAAACGATTGAAAAAAAAAAAGAAAGAAAGAAAACAGCAAGGAAAAAAACCCAAACTGCTCCATAGGGTTGTCGAGGATATAAACCTTTATGGAAGCACAAAACCTTATCTTCCTCTAAAGGGGCAACTGATGTATCCAAACTGCTAATCTTCCTGCTAGCAGCCCTAGGCATAAACCGCTTGGCCATGGGACTCTGTAATGAGAGAATTGTACAAGATTTCTTTGTAATCTTTATTAGCATCTCAGAAAAAAAATTATTCCTTGATTACTATATTCAATGGAAATTTATCAAGCACCTACTATGAGCTGGGCATGAGTCTGAGTGAGGAGGCTGGACAGTGATGCAGGTGCATTTGTTTGTCCTCATGTCCCTTTCCTTTTAGGGCCAGATAGTATGCGTGGGTGGACTAGATCGGGATACTATTATTGGATGGAACGGGAAGCAGATAATAGAGTGCTTTATGGGGAGGAAGAATGGAGCTTTCTAAGGATTATTAGGAAGGTCATTAGAGTAGATCACATCTGAGTTGGAATCTAAATGATAGGGAAGAACGACTGCTGAGCTGGCGGAGAAGTCTCACATCCAAGAGGAGCGCTCTGAGTGGGAAGAGGCAGGCATTTTTGATAACATGTCCTCCCTCAGCCAGGCGAAGGAGGCGGGGATGGTAGAGAATGCCATCTTGGGGGTACTGAGAGGATAGAACATGCTGCATCTCCAAGGCCATCTTAAGGCTTATGGGATTTACTGGTCATACAATATACGAACATGGCTGATTTACATTTAAAAATAAGATCACTCAGAATGTTTTCAGGAGACTAGATTGGCAGGGACTGAGGGTCTCAGGTGAGAGTGGAAACAAAGAAGCCCTTTAGAAAGCATCAGCTAGCATTCAGGCAAGAGCCAGTGCAGGTAGTAGCTGCAGGAGGTTTAGCCTCAAGGGTGGGTGATACACAGTGTGACAAGATCTTAGCAACCACATGGTGCAGGGGAGTTCCCGAGACCCCAGCAGAAAGCCCCATCTTTCTCCTGCAGCTGCTGATGGTTTCAAACGACCAACCTTGTAGCTCACAGCCCAAGCGGCATCTACTAAGCCACCAAGGCTCCTGACAGTTTGGAGGTAGATCAAACAGGTTGTTTGATGGCCACGGGCAGAGAGGTGGGCAAGGAAAAAGAGGGGTAGGTCAAAGTTTGAGGCTAGTGTTGGATTGATTGATCTGGAGATCATTGTGTAAGGAACACGTTGGGATTAAAGAAATCCACTCTGGACCTGATGTTTTTCAGAAATCTCCTGGGTTTCCAATTAAAGACTTTTTACAAAGCTCGTGAATCACCCACTCAGCTAAGTGGTCAGAGCCAGCAATCTGCAGTAAGAAAAATAGGAGCATTCGTCTTCTCCACAGAAATTTTACAGGGATCACTATGTACTAAAACCTTAATATAAAATAATGACATAAAATAAATGCATTTCTGAGATGAGCCAGAGATTAATTTTGTCACTTTAGTCTATTTTAATGTTTCTGATTAGAAAAGTAACATGTACTCATTATAGAAAACTTGGTAAATGCATTTTTTAAGAATCATAATTCCAACATTTGAAAATAACTATTTAAAAAAATATTTGGCATGCTTCCTTCCTGTATTTTACACTTATTATATAGATATAGATAGCTTATGTGTCAGAAAGCATTCACAGCATTGATAATTCATCAATAAACCATATAAACCAAGTCATCAACTTTTTGGAACTTATGTTCTGATCTAGGTAGGGCTGGTGGATTAGAATTTTTTTTTTTTACAAAGTAAATGTATAATGTGCCAGGTAATGTTAAAACCTGTGACGAAAAGAAGAATGAAAACTTGTAAGCGAGCAGAGATTGTGGAAAGGGAGGGTGATGAAGATGAGCTGCTAAACTGTCCTGCGTTAGGAAGGTGTCAGCAATAAGTCACTGTTGATCAGAGGTGGGGCAGGATGGAAGAGGAGCACAACACAGGCTATCAGTGAGAGAATATCCAGGTCAGGTGAACCAGTGCAAAGGTCCTGAGGCATTTGAAGAACCCATGGAAGATGTAGCACATAGATAGACGAGTGTGGTTGAAAGTGAGTTAGTCAGGGAGTTAGAAGATGGTAAAAGAGAAAGGGTCACAGGCTTGAAAACCTATAGTGCCGATCCATGCTGCACTCACTGGGTGGCCGGAAGTGAAACAGACTCACAGAAAACACCAACGCTGTGGTCTGGTCATCCCCAGCAGCACAGACTTACAGGTTAAGTGCACCTCTTCTCACCCAGAATACCCGAGTCCTCTTGAAGCCTTCTCAGGAGTACTCAGGGGTGAGTTAAGAGCCTAACGTGTGAAGTCAGACTGCCTGGGATGGAAGCTCACCTCGGTCACAGACTGCATGTGCCTGTCACCTTGGATACATTACTGAACATTTCAGGACTTGTTTTATTCCCGATACAATAGTAGTAGATGCGTGGAGTCCTAGTGGTGAATAGATAAGTGAACTAGCCAAGGCAAAGTATTGAGAATTGTAACATAGTTCATTAAACATTACATATTAGTTGCTATTAGTATTATCTAATTAGTTGCTATTAGTGGGGCGCAGTGGACAACTGAACCACAAGGTTAGTGTTTCAAGCCTGTCAGCCGTTCCTCCTGAGAAAGATGAGGCTGTCTACTCCTGTAAAGAATTACAGTCTTGGAAACCCACAAGGGCAGTTCTACTCTGTCCTACAGGGTTGCTGTGAATCTGAACAGACTCAATGGCCATGCTGATCTTGTTGTTGTTAGTGTTACTCCATTGTTATCATTGAAATTTCCTCTCCTCTGGGCTGTAATTCCTGGAGGGTTTCAACTACATTTACATGCTCAAGACAGCCTGGGGCCTGACAACACTGCTAAAGAAATGTTACTTGAACTAATCCTTATTCCATGTGGAGCCACATAGTCAGTCCCGTAAACAAATTCACTAACACAGATTTACCCCTAATTTTAACTCACTCCAAAATCAACATTTGGATTAAGGAACACTGCTCATTAGGCCCATCAATCTAAATACAGTGTAATTATAGCCAAGGCTGGTTTGTACAGTCTTCTGCTAATCAAGGCTTCCCATTCACTAGCATTCTCCCAAATTCCCACAATGATCACGGATGTTCCTGATGACAGCCCCAGGCATGGCGAAACCCTTCCCAACCACCAAGAAGGATTACACTGTGGTCTCAAGTGCTGAGGGTATTCCACTGCATTTCTGCTCTTTGAAAATATGTAATCCCTGCATGTTATCCACAGGGAATCATTTTTCACCATAAGTCAGAATGTTTTCAAATAGGCTAACCTTTGATAACATCAGATGGCTGCTTGTACCGTACTAGAAAGTGGACAACTGAGATTCAGAGCTCACCTATTTTCAAACATGCATGGCATAGAAAATGACGTCATAATAAAGTCTTTAAGGGGACTCATTGTCTGTCTGTTGTTTGTTCACCTTTTCTTTTGCAGTAGAATATTGTGTAAATGATTCTACTGAGAAAGTATTCCTTCTTCCAGGCCTCTGGATTGTGGAAATTGTTTCTTTCACTCCCTACCCCTCAAATCTGTTGTTTGTTTCTTGGGAGTTAAATCTAACTCATTAGCCCACTGTGATGGGATATATTGTGTCTGCTGAGAAGTTGTCAGTTGGCCCTAACTCCTGGCACCTGTAAGCATGACTTGAGAAATAGAATCTCTATGATTTTAGGAGTTATGGCGTATTGGGGTAGAGGGGGGTCTTAATCCAACCTAGGTCCAAAAAAATACTAAATTCACTGCCATCAAGTCAATTCCAAATCATAAGGACCCCCTAGGTGGAGTAGAACTGCCTCTTGTGCGTTCCTGAAACTATCTCTTTAGGGGGGAGTAGAAAGCCTCATCTTTCTCCCACGAAATAGCTGGTAGTTTTGAACTGCTAACCATGTAGTCGGCAGCCCAAGGAACCACCCACTATGCCATCAGGGCCCAGGTAATCCAACCTAGGTAGTCTCTTTAAATGCTGAGAAGAAACCAACACAGGAAGAGGAAGAACAGCCAGCTGAAGCGGCACCAGGAACCCCTGGGGTTACCAGAAGGTGAGAGGGACAGGAGGGAATCTTCTTGTAGAGTCTTTAGAAAGCACATAGCTGGACCAACACCTTCGGTTCAGACCCCCCACCCCCACCCCCAGAGAAGTTCTGTTCTTATCACCCTCCCAATTAACGCTACTTAGCACTGCAGGAAGGAGCTCTGGTGACAAATGAGCCCTAGTGGTGTAGCAGGTACGTGAGTTGGGCTGCTAACTTCAAGGTCAGCATTTCAAAACTTCCAGATACTCTGAGGGAGAAAGATAGGGCTTTCTCTTCACACAGAGTCACAGTCTTAGAAACCCGCGGGGCAGTTCTACCCTATCCTGTAGTGTCTTAGGAGTTGGCAATGACTCAAGGGCAGTGAGTTACATCGTACTACAGGCCTAGAAAGTAGTGTAACAAAACCCTAGAGAGTCTTCGATGCTTCCCCTCAAGCCCTTTGCATTTGGGTTTACAACAATTTCTTTCCATTGTACTATTTGACTAATTGATGGAGATGATTGCTTTTTAGAGGTAAAATAAGTACTAGCAACCCTGATTACTATATGTATGGCTCTTTAGCCTGGGGTAGTTTAATTTGGATAGGGACTCAATGAATACTGTCATTGTAAAGGCTTTTAATAATTACCTACAATGATGGGGCACAATTCTACCTTCATTATCCAAAAGGACTGTTATCTGAAAAGAAAAGCTTGGGGAGATTAGCCTGTGATTTACCCGATGTGAAACTTCAGACAAGTTTATCTACTAGGTGGTTCAGTTTTCTCATCTGTAAAGTGGTGATAATAACTGATCATGATTCACGGGGCCAGGGGAGTTAAATGTAAAATGCTTCGAACAGTGCCTTCTACATAATCAGCACTTGACAAAGTTTAGCTAATCTTCATATAAGCTTCCTGGTTGGTGCCAACATTGCATTTGAAAATCAATTTAAAGGTTGACGGGTGGGTCAAGGGCACCCAGTGGAACCATGGAAGAAAAGTCTGGCAATCTACAACCTACAAGGTTATATAGTCCAGGAAGCTCTCGATTCTATTGCACATGGGGCTGACATGGGTTTAAATTGACTGAAGGGCAATCTGTGTGCTGTGTGCTGCTTCATTTTTCTTATATGAATATGGGAGTACTTATATGAACTAGTCACCAGTCACTCCATGAAAGAAAGCCAGGGGCGTTCTCCTCCCATCAATCGTTACAGACTTGGAAACCCACAGGGGAAGCTCTATTCTGTCCTATAGGGTCACTATGAATCAGCATCGACTCAATGGCACCGAGCTTATTAATTAATTCTGCTCATCAGTCCTTAGTACAATGGGTGGGACCAACACTCAATGTGCTCTGCTGCTTTAAAAACAACAACAAAAAATTGATGGTTTGAGTCCATCCAGAGCGAGCTCTTAATCAAGACTTGGAAACCTCCTTGTGAAAAATGGGCCACTGAGCACGATGGGGCACAGTTCTACCTCAAACCCATGGGATTTCCACTCTTGGGAGCTCATTTGATGGTCATTTGCATGAGCAGTCTATTCTTCATGCCATTTGTCTCTCAATCCGTTTTACATTTTCACAGAAGTGCTGGCTCTTTTGAAGGTCTCCATATTCATGATGGAACCACACTTTGAGATTGCTGGAAGAGGTGACATTTGATCAATGGAAAAGGGGAGCAATGCAGGAGGAGGAGGAGACCTCATTGGCCATGCTGCCCCATCTGCCTGCTCCTGCTTTGAGAACCTGAATTCACCACTCCAACTTAGTCAGACAGCCTTGCTCATAAGGGATAAAGGAAGTTAAGTGGTCATTCCTGTTCCTTTTCAACACATTTCCCTTTGAAGTGAAGCGCTGTCCTTTGGTGCTAATGAATGAAATAAGTAATGTCCCGGTGAGAATGAACAGTTCCTATTAACAATGAGCTCGCCCATCCCTCTCTGTCTCCCCCACCCCTCATCCACACCATGCCCTCTAACTTCTCAGTTTCCTTATCCTTAGCCATTTGTGCATATCATCAGGAGTGCTAAAACCTTTCCCCAGTGAGAGTGCAAGATGGTAGCTAAGACATGTCTTACCCTTTTCCCTGGTAAATTTGTCTCCCCTACTGATACAATTTGGCTGAGCAAAAGGCCATATGTAAGTGAACGATCCAAGCTTCTGATCAACAGAAGCAACTCCTGTATTTGTCTCTCCACTCTTGGGTCTAGGCTGCATGATTGAGGCCACCAGCATCTTCCATTTCTGTCCCCATTTTACTTCACATCATAATTATCACTCAAGCTTACATTTGATAATTTACAAAGCGTTTTCACATGCCTCGTCTCATCTGATCCTCAAAGTAATGCTGAGAAAGGTAGATCAAGTATCATCATCTCTGTATCACAAAAGCAAGAAGACTTACCAGCACTTATCTGTTCCCCCTACCATCTGTCTGTCAGTGGACCACACTGTGGTGGTTGACATGTTGCTGTGATGCTGGAAGCTATGCCACTGGTGTTTAAAATACCAGTTGGATCACCATGGTAGACAGGTTTCCACAGTGTCCAAATTAAAGCAAATTGGAAAGAAAGGCCTAGAAATCTGCTTCTGAATATTAGCCAGTGCAAACTATTATCACAGAACATTGCCTGAGACCTTGACTTCCTTCGATTGAATGTGTCACCAAGAGGGGCCTGTCCCTGGGGAAGAACAGCACGGTATTTAATTTATCAGTAATATTAGTAAAGCAATATGCACCAAGTAAGTTGCAAATGGAAGACCAACAAAAGCAAGGGAAACCCTCAATGAAATGGATCGACTGCATTGCCACAATAAAAGCCTCAAGTTCATGACGATGTCACAGCACCAGGCACGGCCTCATTCTCTTACACGTAGGGTCACCCTGAGTTACAGCTAACGCAATGGCAACCAATCACAACACGAGTCCATCTGAAAACACGGGGGCAACATGGTAACTCAGGCATTCCCATGCAACATCCAAGAATTTTACTCCACACTTTTACAGCCAAACCTAATCATGAGAAAAGTGTACATATAGTTCTTACTTTGTGCTTTTTATTGGTTTAAGGGATTTTGAAACATTCACTCATTTTAGTCTTCCAGGACTCCTGTTTTTAAAACGTAGAAACTGAGGCATAGAGAGATTAAGTGATTTGCATGCTGGCCCATAGCAAGAGCTAGAATTTAAATCCAGGAAATGGGGTTCCAGAGTTCACACTCTGAGCAACCACTCTATCTGATCTTCAAATGATCCAGACAGTAGTTTGGTGAAGCTAAAAGAGTGCTTCTAAGACACTCTGGTCAATTGAGTACGATACAAATCCCTGCCTAGTGACCCCAACAGTATACAGACAATTATGTACGCTGGTAAACTATTAAGCGCATAGATTAGAATTAATAGCCAAGGAAATAAGTGGTTCCCACTTGGAGGAGAGAAGGGACAGATAGAAAGGATAGCATTCATCTAGCTAAGGGGTTGGCAAACTTTTGAGAGAGAAGAGCCAATCCTGTATCTCACAACAACTTAAAATTTATTTGAAAGCTATACGCATATTTTTACAAACAAATGAAATCCCTATTATCTGAATAATATCCTTTAATTTTTTTCAGTGTTACTTCAGAGCCACGTGCATGTACCGAAAGAGCTGTTTACAGCTCTCGATCCTCAGTTTGCGAATTCCTATCTAGCAACTATATTTTGAGTTCATTTCTTCTCTTACAAAGTGTTTGAACTGTCACAGGTCAGAGAAGGAAACATGATGACTTACGTGAAGTATAAGCTCCTGGATCGAATCTTGGGACAGAGATAGGGCATCCGTAGGAAAACTAAGAAAACCTGAATAGAGGTGTCCTTAATAATATTGTATTAATACGAAGTCTTCTTTTCAATTAATGTGCCATGATTTTATAATATGATGGTAACACTAGGAAAATCTAGGTGAAGGGTATACAGAACTCTCTGTGCTATTTTTGCAAATATTTTGTAAGTCTAAGTTGTTGGTTTTTTTTAAGTTTTTTTAACAAATGTGTAGGATGATGCACTAATCTTTGAAATAGTCTCGTTTCCAGACCCTTTCCTAGGAGATCCTTCTGAGGGACGTGCTTTGACCTCCCTTCATGCAGGCTCCCTCCGGAAGCGCACTTGGGAACATGCTCATGTTTAATGAAGCTGTTTCTCACTTTCCACATCTACCCCTTTCTATAATCAGTGTTCAGGTTGCTGAAAGATTACTGAAATTTTAACAGAATAGAAATAGCCTACCTAAAGATCCTGACACCCCCACCCCACCCACACCCCCCACAGAGGCATTGCTCAGATAAAACAGGAGGTTAATGAAGATGGTAAAATCCATTAGGGGAAGGTAATCATTCATGTTTTATGTTGAGATGTAAATATCTTGATAGTATAATGAAGCCTCTGTTTTTGTTTTAATAATCGATAGCAGTTGTTTAGCCATTACAGGCTCAAGTATCATCACATCTCACAAAACCAGTAAGATTTTTCAGGGGAGGGTGCCAAGCCAAACTTAAAAACATACCTGTTAAGTTTGAGATTAAGTTATCCTTGGGGTGTATCCATTCCAGTGATATTGCTTGAGCCCCTACTATGAGTGGGAGGCTGAGTGTGGAGCAACGTTTGAAGGGCTGAGCTGCTAACCCAGAGGATGGTGCCATGCAGAGGCCCTCTGAAGAGAGATCTGGCAACTTCTTCAGAAAGTAAGAGCTGTGCAAATGCGAGGGGGCAGAGTCCTCCCTGCAACACCTGGTTCACCCCGAATCAGCATCCAGCAAAGGCAACTGGGTCTTTTCAGTCTGATTTTACTATGTATACACATATGGGCATTGCGTTGATTTGGACCCAGAGTTATCCTATATGGAAGAACAGAAGGGCTATAAAAATGTATGGAAGCAGACTGCCAAGTCTTGCTCCCACAGAGAGTCAAGTGGGTTTGAACTACTGACCTTTGTTTAACCACTGAGCCACCAGAGCACTATGATAAATATAAAATATTGAAGCCATCAAGGATTTCATTTTATTCAGATCCACAATCAAGGCTCATAGAAACAGCAGTCAAGAAATCAAATGATGTACTGCACCAGGTAAATGGGCAGCAAAAGTTCTCTTTCTTTTTAAAGGGTTAAAAACCAAATATGTCATTTTGAGAACGACAGTGCACCTGACCCACACTACGGCATTTCCAATAGTCTCAGATGCATTTGACAGCTGGGAAAGGAATAAGGATAACTGAAGGAAAATGAGCGTCTTTGAATTCTGATGTTGTTGAAGACTATTCAACATCCCAGAAGAATACACTGCTCTATCTTGGAAGGACTACAGCCAGCATGCTGCTTAGAAAAGAGAAGGGTGAAATTTTATCTCAGGCAGTTCGGTCATATTATTAGGAGAGACCAATCCCTGGAGAAAGACATCATGCTTAATTAAGCTGTGGGTTGGCCAAACAAAGAAACAAGACCCTCCACTAGATGAATTGGCACATTTGATGCAACAATTGAGATCAAACGTCGCACAAATTGGGAGGCGGACCCTGAATTGGGAAATCGTTTGTTCCCTTGTACAGGGCCTCACCAGGACCGAGAGCCGACTCCAAAGCAGCTAATATCCACAACACAAGTACAAGGATGCACAGGAGCAGGGCCCTCCAGTGAAGAAGCCCGTGGTCGACCAGAGTAGGACATGTTGCCATTGACGCTGATAGGACAAGTGTTTGCCGGTCAACACAGAGGGAAAAAAACATGAAGTGAACAGGGATTTTGTGAAAAGCTTTGTTCAAACACAACGCCACTATTCACCGCGTAATACCTGCCTTACGAATCCTCCAGTCACTATCTTAGTTTTTCAGGACTGCGGTCAGAGCCACAAGTGGGTGGCTTTAGCAAACACAAATGTATCCCTTCACCGTCTCTGGAGCTACAATTCTGAACTCAGAGAGCCAACTCTAGGGAAGGTTTTCACTCTGTGTCTGCTCCAGGGGCAGCGTCTAGTCTTCTTCAAACACCTGTGGGCCTGCTGTTCCTTGGCCATCTCCATACAGCGGGGCACGACACTCCCCCCCCCCTCCCCCGTCTCGGAGGGGGTCACCTTGTGCTCTGCTCCTGGCTCTGCTTTCGTGGTGCCAGTGAGTTTCCTTTGAATTTGCTTGCTGGTTTGTCCTTCCGGCCCTGGTAGGATAACATCTGGCACAGACCACATTGTGGTTAGGTGCCCCTGACTGGGCTCTGCCTCAGAGCAACCCTGCATACCACAGCAGGAAAGATTGCCCAGTGCTGCACCATCCTCCCAATTGTTCTTATGTTGGAGATGCACCATAAGCCGAGGATGCTCCCCTTACTTAGATCAGAGCTGTGATCTGAGTAGCTGAAATGGTGAATTATTTGAAGGGGATGTATCCCACACTAATCTTGTTTCATTTACATACCACACATAACTGAATCCTTTTTCAAATAACCTAATTCTCCTCATTAGCCATTCACATGGTTAGGGTTTACAACACATCACAAAATAGAGAATGACTACATTCAATGACAAATAAAGAATAATCACACAATACTGGGAATCATGGCTTTGCCAAGTTAGCATATATGTTTTGGGGAGGGGTACAACTCAACCCATGACACTAATTATATACTTGAACTAGATTCCATGGAGAATTTCAAGGACTCAAAATGCTCTGAGCTTATATCTTAAACTGTCTTCTGATTTTTTTCCCTATGGTTGGGGGAGCCATTTAATAGTCCAAGAAAGCACAATATAGTACAGAAGGATCGTCACACTCATTCATTCTATGGCGGTGAAGAGTAATTCATACTCCTTTTATAAACAAACTTTACAACAATTTCAATCCTTGTTTGTCCCTAATATTTGACTCTTTTCTCTCTACATACATATGTTGGAAGACAAATCTCATCTGTTCAAATGTACTTGGATGGGAGCCCAATAGAAGATTTCAGAACATGTCTCTCAATGAGACCTTGTCAACCTGCAGCTCTGTCTACTTCCGCAGGCACGGTGCTGGGCTAAAGCCCTTCTGTAAATCCCTAAATCCATTTTGAATGTACATCCCTCAAGCTTTCGGATGCTATTCTTTCACATTGAATTGGCTGTTGTACTCATTAATTACCTTTTTTATGTGGAGGGGGAAAAAAACTAAAATCTCTCCATTTCCCTAAAGCCTTAGCCCTTTCTTAGGATTCACCAAGAAAAGCAATTATCTTTTTGTGCAGTATTGATCTGTTTGGACATTGCCTCCCAGTGGATCATCCATTTAGTCCTGGAATGTGAAAATCCTCCCAATGCCAACCTCTGTGTCACCACCAGAATTAATGTCCATGTCACCTCTTCTGGCACACCACCACAGATCAAAATCATGATCATATTGAGTTGTTTCACACAGGCATTTTGCCTCATGAACAAAAACACTTGGGTGCTCACAGCGAGCATGTTTTGGGCACATCTTCATTGAGTACCATTTAAGAGCATAAGCATTGGCTGGCCAACCCATTTCCAAAATTGAAAGTGTGTTCCTTGATAGAAAACACATGAGCTTATCTAGTGATGTCTGGCAGAATCCAATAGTTCACTGTGCTTTTCATGTGTGATTGATAAAATGAGTCAAGTTAGGGGTGACCCTAGAAACATGGTGCTAAGTGAAATAAGCTAGGGATAAAACGGCAAATCTCATAGGATCCCAGTTATATGAACTATCTAGGACAGGGAAATGCATGGAGAGAGAAGATCGGTTAGTGGATTTCAGGTGCTGGGAAGAGGAGGAAGGGAGGAGTGATTGCTCGATGGACACAGAGTCTGAGCTGATGGAGATATTTGGAATAAATAGTGGTGATGGTTGAGTGCACATGTGCAGAATCAGGAATGTATAACCATGAAAAACAAGGCATGTTCTTCTGAAGCCTTACATACTTCACTCTATCCCTCACAATCTTTGCAAATTTCATCTATAAGTATATTCTAGAAAAATAATACATGATCATTTTATTTGAATATTTTACAAAATCACTTTGAAAAGAAAGCATTGAAGATTACGGATTTATTGATAAACTCAAATTTCTCTATTCCCACCTACCCCCTCCCATGACTTAATGGCATAAAAATATGGTTATGGTAATTTTCTGACTCTACTTTTTTCAATATTAATATAAAACTTTAATTCTAATAGATTCTTTGGAGCTGGTATACACAGGGGTTCAAGAACCAAAGATTCTGGATCTTCTTTCTAAATTGGTCAAACTAGTTTAACAAGCCCCAAGAAGCATCTCCCTGACATGAGCTCTCAAGTGCAGGAGGTTCACTAACAAGCTCCAGTTGCTTCTCTTTGAGGAAGCAGAGAAATGCTTGCTTCTTATTGGACTAGAGCACCGTGATGATGACCAGTGAGTGACAGTCAGTCTACCAGACAATTGACTGTCTCCTGAAATAGACCCATCCATACCTGTAACGTGATACAACACTTAAAATAAGATGAAGTTCTTTTCAGTTTTCAAATACATGAGAGGGATTTAAATTTTTCATGAAAAATTCTGTTTTGTTTAAATTCCATCTTTCTGAAAAATTTTGGATGACCTCTTGTACTCTATGACAGAATTTGCCATTTACCCAGGAAGGAGTAGATTTTCCTACTTCAAATTATGTATCCTTCAAAAACATTTACCACTTGCCTATCCACATGGTTAGTGCTGGGAGACAGACACTCCCCCTACACCCCACCTACCTACACACTATTTTTTTAAGGTTAAAAAAATCATAAATTTAGAAAGCATAGAGATATTACCCTGGAAACGTTTGAGAACCCTGCTGGCAGTGTATAAATCGCATGGTGGTCCCAGATGCAGTTGCACCAATGATTTCCCAGAAGCACCAATAATTTTCCCAAAGCCTGGGGCTGGCTTTCTCTCGTTAGAGAAGGTAAGAAGCATTCAGGTGCATAAGTGGAAAAGCTGATAAAACAATCTTCTGGATTTATCTTATTGCCGTTCACTCTAGTGGCTCATGTTCCATAAGGACTGCGCACAAGATAGAAGAACAGGAGGCTGAATGATTCATGGGAAAGGTTATACAGGCATTAGAAAAGCCCAGCCACACCAACCCACCCAAGGGGAGGTGATTGTTTATATCTCCACAGGAGAGGGAGAGAGGGACTTCAACCAGGTGTGCCAAGACATAAATTCAACATACTGGCATGAAACAGCAAACCAATAGAGAGGTCTGTCTGTGGGCCTGGCCTCAATCACAGCTACATGGACACCCCCCCACCCCGCCCCCCAGAAGAATGCACTTCAGAGGACAGCACTGAAGCTACAGCTCAGGGAGAGGTGTGTGTCTGATCAGAGCACACAGGAGCAAATGGTGAGGGAATGAGAGAGAGTGGAACACACCCTGGCCCACCAAGCCCTGAGGGCGATATTCCTGCTCAGAGCAGCCAGTGCACAGAGAGGACCATAGGCTTGGCCCCACCACAAAACAAGACGTCCCTCACTGATCCATAGTGCTACAAGGGACAACACTGGAGACACAATGTGGAAATTGTGCCCAGTCTGACCCCACCACACCAGGTCAAAATGCTAAAGGTGTGCAATGGAGCAGCAAGGGTAGCAAAGCAATGAAGTCCCAGGGAAATACCAAAAATAGACTTTGGGGCCAGGACATGGCACCTCATCAGACTCAACCAGAAAACGCTCACAAACGTCAACCAACAGACCTGGAACTATTTATAGGCTTTTCTTTTTTTGGCTGATGGTTTGTTGTTGTTGTTTTTTCTTTGTTTTGTTTCTGTGCTTATTATTGCTTTTGCATGTCTATCTAGATAAGATAGGTGGTGGGATAAACAATATGGAGGGGAAAACAATGAGACCAACTCTTTGACTCTTCGGGTGGACACCAGAGAGGGAGAAGCCAGGGAAAGGAAGGGGGGTGGGGTGCCAAAAGGCCCAGGGACAAGGGAACAACAAATGATCTAAAATCAATGGTGAGGAGGGTGTAGGATACCCGGTGGGCTGAGATTAAATGCAGGTAGCCAAGAGGAATTACTGAAACCCAAATGAAGGTTGAACATCATAGTGGGACAAAAGGATAGTAAAAGGAAAAAAGAAAAGAATTAGGTGGCAAAGGACATTTATAGAGGTCTAAATACAGGCATGTACATAGATAAATATATGTATCTATAACTATAGGGAAATAGATCTATGTACATATATTTATAGGTTAAGTATTAATGTAGAAGATGGACATTGGGCTTCCACTCATGTACTCCCTCAATGCAAGAACACTTTGTTCTAATAACCTTGTGTTTTGTGATGCTCAGCTTCCTGACACAGTCACTGAAGACAAAATGGGTGCATAAGCAAATGTGGTGAAGAAAGCTGATGGTGCCCAGCTATCAAAAGATATAGCATTTGGGGTCTTAAAGGCTTAAAGATAAACAAGCGGCCATCTAGGTGAGAAGCAACAAAGCCCATATGGAAGAAGCACACCAGTCTGTGTGATCATAAGGTGTCGATGGGATCAGGTATCAGGCATCAAAGACCCAGAACAAAAAATCATTTCAATGTGAATGAGGGGGAGTGCAGTGGAAACCCAAATTCCATCTGTTAACAACTGGACATCCCCCTACAAAAGGCTCACAAGGAAGGGCCAGTCAGGGTGCAGTATAGCACCAAAGAAACACAAAACTTTCCTCTAGTTCTTTAATGCTTCCTACCCCTGACTATCATGACCTCAATCCTACCTGACAAATCCAGCTAGAACAGATCATGTACACTGGTGTAGATACAAGCTTGCAACACAGGGAATCCAGGACAGATATAACCCTCTGGACCAATAATGAGAGTAGAGATACCAGGAGGGAGGGGAAGGGGCAGTTGGGGGGAGAAAGGGGAAACCAATCACAATGCTCAACATATAACCCCCTTCCAGGGGAATGAACAATAGAAAAGTGGGTGAGGGGAGACAGGGGTCAGTGTAAGATAAGAAAAATATAATAATTTATAAATTATCAAGGGTTCATGGGCGGGGGAGGGGGTGTTGAGCTGACACCAAGGGCTCAAGTTGAAAGCAAATGTTTTGAGCATGATGATGGCAACATATGAACAAATGTGCTTGACACAGTGGATGGATGGACGGATTGTGATATGAGCTGCAAAAGCCCCCAATAAAATGATTTAAAACAAAAACCAAAAAAGCCCAGCCGGGAGAAAGGATTGGGCTTTGACTTGAGGTTCATCTGCATTCAAACTTTGTCTCAGCGTTTGCACGTGTCAGAACCTTGATGACTCACTGAGTTCCAGGACCTTCATCTGGCACATAAGCATAATGGGACTTACCTTTCAAATCACAGAGAAGGTTTTTGAAATCAGGGGAAAATGGGCATATAGACACACACGGCTCAGTAGCTGCATAATCAATAGCAGGCACTTTCATTAGAAGGCAGCTACTTCCTTGAAATAGGTGCTTTTTCGCTGTGCTTTAATTCTTCGAATGTTTTGGAAGTGGGTTTGTACAGAGCTTTGTCATGAAGGGGAACCAGTCATTTGGAGAGGTGCTTCATTGCACTTTCCAAATCCTGGTGCTCAGGCAAGTTACCCACTGGCCTGCAAGCTGCAAGGTCTGCCATTCAAAACCTCCAGTTGCTCCTGTAAAGAATGACAGCGCAGGAGACTCATAGGGGGTAGTTCTACTCTGTCCTCAGAGGTTGCACGGAGTCTGACCTACTGAGCTTTACTGCATGTGCCCGACAAGAAGTCACCTGACTCCCGAGGGAAATTCCCAGGCACACTCCAAGTTTCCAGGAGTGCTCAGTGTGTGATGATCCGCATGAGCCATGCAAAGTGTAGGACAGAAGATCTGGAAGGGCTTTAGGAAACGGGGGTGGGGTGGGGGGGTGGCTCTAAAAGGAGTTCCTGCACATTTGTTCTTGAGTAGAATGTGTCATGCGACTGTGCTAGGCATTTTAATACCAATGAAGAGGCTACATTACTTGGTCCACCTCTGAGAATTTCAAAAATAAATTTTCCTTCTAAACCAGGAAGAGGATATGGCTGGAGGCTTACATGACTGGATTGGTTTGGCATTGGCATTGGTTCGATGCCATAAGAAAACGATTCCGTAACATTCACTAGAGACTCCCTCTTCTTGTCTATAACATATGACCAAGAGCAGGTAGGTACACCTGAGAGGAGGAAGATGAACATCACCAGAGCAATGAAAAGTCTTTGGAAAATGCACACACATCTTTAAAGACTACTGCCTAATGTTTAGTGAACAGATAGGTCAACACAGCCTGACTTCTAAATGGAACCACTTAGCTTAACAACCCTGGATGTTCCTTGCGCTCTCTTCCATCATACCAATAATGGGAAACTATTCTATACCAGGCAGAGAGGTAAGTACATCATCTATGGGATCACTACTAATTTTCATTGCAAACCTGGTAAGTATAGATTAAAACCCTAATGAGAGAGGAGGAAAATGATTGGTCACTGCTCGGTGCTGCCTGAGGAGGAAACGGCCTGGCTGGGCTTAAAACTGAAGTCAGGCTGAATCTGAGATCAAGGCCTCCTTTGAAGGATTCCCACTCTCGAATGGAGAGGAGAGGCACTGAAATGTGAGCCCCTTACTTAATTCACAATGAAACGTTCATTTGTCAAAAAGTATATACGCCTGGTTGGCTTCCTTCGATATTGCTCAAGAAGATCTTTCTAAAGGCTTTCTAATCATCTTGGATCCTTTCCCCTCTGTCCTCATTGTAGCAGAAACCTGCATAGGACCCTCACGCAGGAACTCCCTCAGACATTCCATTCTGTGCAAACAGCCGATACCTTCTCTCTGCCTTGCTTCATAGGAAGACTGGACAAGATTAAAACCTATTCTTTAGTAAGTCCCCTCATCCTTCCTATCTTCTCCAGCAAAATGCATCGTCTGCCTCCGGTGTTGTACTAACCTTTGCTCTTCGGCACAGAAACATCCTTCGGTCCCCGTGACACTCCAAATGCACACACACACACACACACACACACACACACACACACACACACACACACGTGTTTTCACCCTACTGCCCTAAATGAGGGGAGTTTAGTTTGCTGCCCCTTGCGAGTAAGGCACACACAAAACCAAACCAGTTACCCTTGACCAGTCCATTCTGACTCCTGCTGATAGCAAGTATCTTAGAACTGTGTTTCTTAGCATTTTCAATGGCGATGTTTTTGGAAACAGAGCACTAGGACATTGTTACAAATACCTTGTTCCGTTAGGAGTAGAGTGCATATACAATTGTCCCACTCAGGTATTGCAAGGTCATATAACTAGGTTTTATATATATCTCCTTCTATTTCTCTTACCCAAAGAACTGATGGTCACAAGTTAAGTCAAGAGTTTATACAGATCTGGAGGTAGAGCTAGGAATAAAACTCAGAGCGTCTGTCTCTCAGGTCCAAGCTGGCTTTATGTATTCAGTACCAATCTGAAAACCAGTACCCACATCCCACAAGCGGAGAAGACCCCTTTCAGGCAAAGTCTCTACAACAATTCTCCTTCCCTTTTATCTCTGGAGCATGGAGTTTGCCTGATGCATGTGAACGGAGTGCCAGATTCCAGTGTTGAGGCCCAGTTTATGATAAGTGACATATCTCTAATTATCACATTGCCCAGACATCGCAGTCCTTCCTCCCAGGTATGAAGGCCCATTAATAACTCTCCAGGGATAGGAGGTGGCATCCCAGATGCAGCCCTGTCTCATGATCTGCTCTCTTATATAGAGTTTCCATAATCAGCACTAACATGCCCTCTACTGTGTCACAACACTCATTGTTTCTCAGTCTCTTACAATATATAACCAGAAAGCAAGCCGTCTTATCATTTAATAACAGTCCCTGATACTGAAAGCCGGAGAAAATAGAAATACTGCAAGGGGGTGGGGAAAGCTAGTTATGTGCAGAGCTATTAAGGTTACAATGCAGTGTTTTACACAGCCAAGAGTTCAGGCAGATGAGCAGATACTTTGCTGCCAACATGTCGAGGCTGGGGAGACTTCTCGAAGGATAGGGACCCCTGCACAGAGAGGAGGAGACTTTGGGAAACTGGGAAGAGAGAAACCATGATAGAGTCTTTGTTCTCCTTCAGCTACCCAGGTTTCCAGTCATTGTTTTGACTTTGAATGGAAATGCAGGGTTTTTTCCCGGAGACATTGATTTAGGAATGAGTCCTGGGCTTCAGGACTGGTTTGTCATAAAGCATGTGCCTACCATTGTGTAGCAAGAGGAAGGGCATGCTATAAAATGAGATACAAACATATGGGGGAAAGGTCTTTAAGATTTTGGGGGAAATATACTAAAATGATGAGGATAATGAAAGCTGACTTTTGGCATAGTGGTTACACATTGGGCTGCGAATTGCAAGGTCAGCAGTTTGAAACCACTGGCTGCTCCACAGTAGAAAGGAGAGGCTGTTGACTCCAATAAAGAATTCCAGTCTCAGAAACTTACAAGAGCCGTTCCACCCTGTCCTATAGGATTGCTTTGAGTTGGCATCTATTCAATGAGTTAATGTTGAAGCCAGGTAGCGTGCCGGGAGCTTTAGAAATATCATTCTTTTACATCAACCCACACAGGTCTCTCTTGTTTCCACTTTATCAGATGAGGAACTAGGCAGAGAGAAAGGACTTGCCTGAAGTCACAGGGCTAGTAAATGACAGAGTCAGCATTTGAACCCAAGAAGGCTCTGGCTCCAGAGCCTGTCCTCTTGTAGGAGATAAAACGGTAGCATTCCATCAGAAGATTTGTTTCAAATGGAGAGGCGAGCTTTAAAGAACATTCCATGGAAGTGAGCAGGAGAAAGCAGAGGGGACTTGGGCAGACAGTGGGTCACCATGAAGGTGACCTCTTGCCTCTGCCTCCCTTCATCATCCAGAAGCGCAGTCTCCCTCCAATTCCAGACGAAACACAGCCTTTGGGACTGTAATTGGGAGGCGTGCTCTTCCTCAGGGCTTTCTCAGCCACTGATTCTGGGGTCTGAGGTAGGGACATCTCCAGGCGTCCCTCTTTGCACTTTAAAATGAGTGCTTGAACTAAATAGGTGACCTTAGCAGACCTCTACCACTCACGCTTCATGATGGCAGCCCGACTGGGAACTGCCAAGAAAGGCGCTCACATAGTCATCACGGGAATCCTACTAGAATCAGTCTCCAGAGGGCTCTCTGTAACCGCTCAGAGGGGTCAAGGTCAAGTCATCGGGTGAGTCAGGAACATCCTAAAAGCTTGATTCCTTTGATCTTAAAATTCTTATGTCCCTGTGTATTTGTAATGTAGATATTATATTAGCACAATATATAATGCGCATACATTTTATCCCCACCCCACCCCTACCCCCTGTGATGTGTGCATAATTAGAAAGGTTATGAGACTCAGTTGTAGAGAGCCAACCCCCATCAGCAGTCGGCAGCAGACCCTACAGACCCAGTGGTGAAACTGTATCAGTGCTGGAATATGTAGATTGATACTTCAAGACGGTATCAACTCCAAAACCCACGGCCAAGGCTGAGGCTTTCTACTCCAGGGACGTTTTGCAGGCTTTGAGATGCCCATGGGCAGTTCTACCCTGCCCTACACAGTTCATATGAGTCAGCATTGACTCGATAAGCCATGGAAATGATGCCCCAGGGGGAGGGTTGATAACGTACTCTAACATAATAAAAATAATGCCTCTAAATCAAACCAGAGACATGTATAAACCGTGGATGTAGGAATAAAATTTGGGTGCGCACTTATTTCTAGCCCCAATCTAAGAATTAGTTCTCATGATATGCCTTTGATGCTCGACTTCATGAAGAGATCACTGGTGATATGGATGCTATATCAACTTGTGGTCAAAAAACTAGATGGTGCCTGGTTATCAGAAAACTTGAAGGGGTGGAGTTTAGCCTGTCAGGTCGCAGCTTGATGACCTCATTTGAAGGTGCTAGAGGGATAAATAGCTCACTGGAGGTGGGGCACACACTCTCTCTCTGCTTCGTACTCCTGTTGACAAGCCACATGAAGCAGTGCTGATGGAAACCAAAGCTTGGAGCTGGAGGAGCCATGTGGAGACCCATGCCAGTGCTAAGATGCTTCCACTGACACTGGATCCACAAGACTTTCTACCCAATGGCCTGTGATCTTCCTGCATTCAGCATCATTGCATTTGTTGTATGAGTCTGAAGAGGAATTTATAGATTGGCACCGGACATATGGGCTAATATCGGACTTATGAACTTGATCTGGATCTGGGATGAGATGTTTGCCCAATATTCAATTGCTCTTATATATAAACCTCTTTCTTATACACATGAGTGTCTATGAATTTGTTTCTCTAGTCAACCCAGACTAACACACAGAGTGCTTGGGGCCTTAAAGGCTTGTTTGCAAACAAGTAGCCATTAAGTGAGGTGCCAACTAAATCCATGTGGAAGAAGCACACCAGCCTGTGTGATCAAGGATTGTAACTCATGTGATTCAATTCTATTGGAGAAATGGCATCAGAGGTTGAATTGTGAACACTTGGCTTGCATAAGGCTATGTATGACAGTGGAATCCCAAATCCATTTGTAAAGTTCACACATGGAGTAAGCCTCCAATGACTCCCCTTGGATCATAGGTGAGGGATGTGAATAGCTCTGTTATCAGACAGAGAGTATTTTATAGTATATTGTGGCAGTATATTGTAGCTAGATCAAAATGTAATATCATTTGATGTTCCTTTTGAATTGTTTTAAAACTGTTTCAGTTTTAAAACACAAGTGAAGAGGAAATACATGTGGATTAAGCCCTTTGTAAATCCCCTCTTATCAGGGACTAGAGATGTTAATAACCTTACTAACATGCAGAAAGAATTGGAAAGTGGATTGTTGCAAATACAGTTAGGTTTGTTGCAAATACAGTTAGGTTAAAATTTACCACCCTATCATGTGACCTCCCTTATGATCCATTTAAATTTGTTCTAGTATTTAATCTTTTTAAATTTCTTTTCTATTGATGTTCTTACCTTCCTTGCAATGTTATTCTTGTTAGTTTTGTTTCCTTGTTTGTTTTTTTATGCTTTTCTCTATATGAAATTCAGGATAGGTAAATCTAGAGACAGCACCTGGATTAATGGTTTCTTGGGGTAGTGTGGCAGGGAAGGTTGGGAGGAAGTGGAGAGCTTATAATGATGGGGACAAGAATGAAGAAAGGGCTATAAAACTGATTGTGGTGATCATACAATTCTCCTGAATGTTACTGAAAAATTGACATGTATACCATGTGAATGATATGCTAATAAAACTGTTGGTTTGGGGGAAACACTGTAAGTTGATTCCAACTCATGTTGAGACTATTGGACAAGACAGAACTGACTTTGTGGGTTTTTGAGGCAGTAATTCTTTATAGGAGTAGAAAGCCTCATCTTTCTCCCTCTCAGGGGGTGTTAGTTTTGAACTGCTAACCTTGAGATTAGCAGCCCAATGCCTAATATACTATGTCACCAGAGTTCCTAAAGGTAGAACCAAACCAAACTCACTGCCATCAAGTCAATGCCAACTCCTAGTGACCCCATAGGACAGAGTAGAATTGCCTCGATGGGTTTCCAAGACTGCAGGTCTTTAAGGGAATAGCAAGGCCCATCTTTCTCCCAAAGAGCAGCTGTGGATCTAGAACTGCTGACCTAGCAGTTAGCAGTCCAACATGCAACCACTACCCCGTCCGGGCTCCAAAAACAGCACCGAGGCAGTTCCCAGGTCACTTAACTTGTAGTTTTAATGTTTCTTTCCCAAAATCAAAGTTTAATGTTGTTTCTGTATTTTAACCACAAGTATAAGAGTTATACTAATACGATTTAATGTAAATACTAGATTGGAATTTGTATATTATGGGAAGTAATCTTATTGCCTAACCTCATTAGAAGCATATATATGTACATATATTACTTTAAATAGTTCAAGAACTTAAAGTTATGATGGAAGGAGAAAGTTTTCAAGGGGAAAAAAATCATGGTTTCCCTTTCACTTCTAAAATGATTGTGTGTTGAAATATATGGAAACGTGTTGATAGTATCCTGTTAGCTTTCTCTACTATTTTGTCTTTTTTTCTGAGTCACAAAATAGGCTAAGTTCAATTTTGAGGTAATCCTCTCTCTTGTTTTCCCTCTTTGAACCAGATTCTCACAGTAATACCTGGGATATGATGTGCTATCCGGACCCCCCCTGTCTAGGAAGGATATTGAAATATCAGAGCAGCTAAACAGATAGGCACACACAAAAAGAATGCTACAAAGGCTGGGAGATAAAACATATGAGGAGTGATGGAGCTAAATTTATCAAGTCTGGCAAAGCAATGACTCCAGGGGACTTGATCACAGCCTATAAATACCTTCAAGGTAACAATATAATTGAAGGGAAAGAATTATTCACAGTCTAAGAAGATGATATGACTTGAAGCAATGGCCTGAAGCGATGGAAGGAAAGTTTAGCTAAAATTGTCAGGAGCGGGGAAGAAGAAGTTCTTTGCTATCTGAGGAGTAGAACAAAGTAATTCCCAGAGGAAATATTTGAAGCATTTTGATACAGACAGCCCAAAGCTCTTGAGTGACACACAGGATGAACAAACGCGCTCCTCAACCCGCGTCACCTTTCACTCCCGTCAGGAAGGAGAGCTCTTTGATGCATCCTAGAAAGACAGAAGGGCTAAGTACTCAGAGATTTGTGTCTTTCCTCCTAATTATTGAGAATAGTGTAACACACACACACACAAGCCTGACCCATCAATATAGTAAAACTATGAATTTAAAATGGAGGACTAATGTATTCTTTATGTATATCATAGCTTGTATATTTAAAAGGAAAGAGAACCAACATTTTTCAGGGGGAAAAAAGATGTTATTTATAAATTGCTCATCAGATTATGAAGTTTCTTTAAAGAGCATGAATAAGTCAAACTCTCAAAACAAACAAAGAAACAAAACAATGAGGGTGAGTGCAGAGTGGAGACCCAAAGGCCATTTGTGGGCAACTGGACATCCCCTTACAGAAGGGTTGTGGGGAGGAGATGAGCCGGTCAGAGTGCAGTGTAGCAACGATGAAACATACAATTTTCCTCTAGGTCTTAAATGCTTCCTCCCCGCAACTATCATGATCCCAATTCTACCTTACAAATCCAGCTGGACTGGAGGATGTACACTGGTACAGGTGGGAACTGGAAACACAGGGAATTCAGGACAGATGAATCCCTCAGGACCAGTGGTGAGAGTGGTGATACCGGGAGGGTGGAGGGAAGGCAGGGTAGAAAGGGGGAACCAGTTACAAGGATCTACATATAACCTCCTCCCTGGGGGACGAACAACAGAAAAGTGGCTGAAGGGAGACGATGGACAGTGTAAGATATGTCAAAATAATAATGACTTGTAAATTATCAAGGGTTCATGAGGGAGGGGGGAGCGGGAAGGGATGGGATAAAATGAGGAGCTGATGCCAGGGGCTCGAGTGGAAAGCAGATGGTTTGATGACGATGATGGCAACAAAGGTGCCAATGTGCTGGACACAATGGATGGATGGATGGATTGTGATAAGCATTGTATGGGCCCCCAATAAAATGATTAAAAAGACAGAAAATCTTACTGCCATGGAGTTGATGTCAACTTAGACTCTCCTGACAGGAAGGTCAGGGTAGAGCTGCCTCTGTGGATTTCTGAGCATCTAACTCTTTACGGGCATAGAAAGTCCATAAACTTTTCCCCAACGTCAAACTGCTGTGCTTAAATAATTGTCTGATGGTACATTTGATATATGAAATAGTGAAATGCCTAAGCCCCAAGGTTTCTTTCGGGTGGGTCAATGTGTTCCCTTAGTTTGATCGTGTTAAAAGTCAATGGCTGACCTCTTGTAAAACCCAACCCAAACCAGTTGCTGTCCGGTTGCTCCTGACTCCATGTGTTTCAGAATAGCTCTGCCCCACGGGTCTCACTGCCTGTGTGGGGGTGGCAGTGGGAGATGTTTTTGCAAAGTAGATAGTTTATTCCCAGGTGCCTGTAGGTGGATTCAACCAGCCAACTATTTGCTTAGTAGCTACGTGCTTTCCTGTTTGCATCAGCTCTGCTAAACTGTTTCCTAAGATTTTTTCTAAAACATAGTGCTAACAATAGCTATGTCTATGGAAATGTTTGAAAGCACTGTTTCCACGTGATCAGCAAAGGGATGAGCCCACGCTGCTAACCTGACATCCGTATGAGAGGAATCATAACATCAAACGCCTGCAGGGACTGGCAGGCCAGGACCAAATGTATAACCTGTGTGATGTCACAAGGAGTGGTGGAGAGTGGAGCAGCTGGAGAATGGAGCCCATTTAAATGTCCATTTCTCCTTGTCTCCACTGTCCAGCTCCACCGGAACACCTTCCCAGGGTTGCTAAACCTCCCACTTTTAACGAGAACATGCAAATGCAAATTTATATACAGAATATATAAAATTTTCAAAATCAATTTTTTTGAAAGAGTCCAAGGGAATATGAGCTGCCTACCTCCTCTGAAATCCACTGCATTGACAAGTAGAAGACAAGAGGTCCCCTGTGTTCTCTGATTGGGAGCAACGAACACTGAGCTAGTGCTTGTAGTATTGCCAAACACACAGGAGAGGGGACAAAGCTGACACCATTGCGTACCTGTTCTCTTTGGTCCACTTAATCCATGAAGGAAGGGAATGATTTGCAATTGGAGGAGCTCGATTTTCTATTCCTCCACGTGGCTATTGTACACAAGCTCAGAAATAAATTATTCACCTGGCTCATGCCCACTGAGGAGGACACAGCTGCCCCTGGCCCTGAATGCGGGCATCAGGAGCAACAGGAAGTGCCCCCAGGAGGGAATCGAGTCTTCTACTATGCCATCCATAGAATCAAAATAGACTAGATTAGAAACCATAGCTTCCTATTACAGATCCACAGTGACTTAGCAGGGGCTTATTTCTAGAAAGTGGTGTATAAAAACGTAGGCTAGGTGTTCACATTCTACCACCTCTAAGGCCACATTTAGAAGGTGGCTCCGTGGCTCGCAGTGGAGCCTGAACACACAGTGAGGGGTTGGGTGGAGTGAGAGTGTTATTATAACGAAGTGAATGCTCTGTATCAACCCTGTGACCTTGGCCACCACAGCACACAGGTGTCACAGTACACACCACGCTTTCAGACCTACATGAGTCTTGTAGCACCCCACACAAAACCTCTGACTCCCAGGAGCTTCCATTTCCCATCCTGCCCTGGGAGCTCAGGTAGCCTACGTCACAGAAGGTTGCTTGTCCTATAAAGGTTATGGTTAACACTAGGAGAAGCCTTTTGAAAATGACTACTTATGCCACTCATGCACCTTTTGCAAAGAAGCAAAAAACACGGGAAAATATTTCCATGTAAAATATATTTCTGTATAGCCCTCATTTTTGAAAATGACCAGCAATGTCTTAAGAGATGGCTAATGTTAAGCTTCCAGTTCTAGAAAGTGGGCTGTTACGAGATGGTTGACACTCAGTTTTGGATTCGATCCATCCAACTGCTCTTTGGAGAGTCATCATAAAACATTATTTAAGCATCTTAAAGATATCCAGCTAAAATAAAAGATCACATTTTTTTGTATTGTTTTGTTTTCAGAAACGAAAGGAAACGATTTGTATGGGTTTCCCTCAAAACTGACTTACTGTGCCTGTGTTTCAGTCCAATGTTTGCATGAGTTTAACACACACACACGCAGCTTGAAGGAGGAAAGCACACACTCCGTTTTGCCGCGTTTGAGTGCGCATCAAAGGGAAACATGTGGTTCCATTCTGTTTCTTGTAGCATTCAGCTAAATAAAGTGACAAACCTAATCTGTTCTCAGATGGTGGCCACAGGGGGTGAGATTGCAAATGCCTGGTCCCCGGGCACAAGGTCAATGCATGGACAAGACCATCTAGGCAGGCAGAAGACGGGATATGGTGCAGTCCACCCCCACCTACACCCCAGGGAGGTTTGGGTTTTATTTGGTTGAGTTTTGCTTCTTGTCATTTTCCTCAGCTAGTGATGTTTGGAAGCCTCAAGCAATGTGTTATCTGTGAAATATCAATGGATGGAGAAGGAACTTTGCACAAGTGCAAAATAAAATGATGGAAATAGCAGCATGACTTCAAAGAAAAAGGAACAGAAATCGGCAATAAAGGTGTTCGTCTTTATTGTTTCATTTTGGTGATGAAAACAAACAAATGAATGAACAGAAACCAAAGTGGTCCTTGGGCTCCCCAGGAGAATCTGACAGTAGGATGGCCCTTGGCTCTTTTATCAGAGTAAGGGAGGCGCATAACAACCTTTGGGAAATAGAGAAAGGTACAGAGGCGAAAGCAGAATGTCGGTGAGCATTTCCCCCTGGCTGTTCATTAGTTGAATTATTTAATATATAGGATATCAACTTTTTACAGAGTGCTGAAGGACTTGGAACTGAACGTCTGTTGGCATGAAGAACTCCCTTCACTAGAGTATAAGGGCCATGAGGGCAGGGGGTTTGTCTGTCTATTCACTCTTGTCTGCTTAGCCTGGCATATCTTTGCCTGGCACCTAGTAGGAGAGAATAGAATACATAAACTAATGACTCTTCAGTAACACAGGCTACTGATCTCTATTAGCCTGGTTAATTTTAACTGGGGATATTTTTTTCCTCCCACCTGCCTTTTACCTAAAGCTAACTTTTTCATATTAGACTCTTGATATGCTCCTCTAACTATTCCCAACAAAACCCCAGGGCATTTTGGGGGTGGGGGCATCTGCTTTTAAAGTAGCTGTGCCTTGAGGATCATCAAAGCAACCCTCCTAGATTATGCACTCCCAGTGTTCTAGAAAATTATGCCATTTGCATGTCACGCCAATATTCATTTTCTCTCCTGGGCTTGAGTATCAAATGTAAGCTTTGCTGGGTCATCATGCAATAACACCTGCTGCAAAGTTGCTGATATAAACAGCAAACACGAAAGCCTGCTCACCTTAGAAATCAAGCATCAAGTCAGAGGCAAATTAAACAGAATCTGGTTCCACTTCAATAAATGTGATTCCAGTGTGAAAGCCTACCCGTTGGGTAGACAATAGAATCTAACAAACCAAGGGATGGCAACAGGCGAGGCTGTCATGAAGACACTCTTGTCTGGTTTAAATGAGAAATATAGCGAGTTACATACCAACTGCAGCGCAATGCGGTGTGTTTCTGTAGTACCCCAGCTGATTTAGGGGCCCCAGGAAATTATGCATGTAGCTCTGAATCCAAGGAGAGCGGGCTGCAGGTGGGACTCCACCAGCTTCTGTGCAGGATAGAGATGGGCCAGTCTCCTTCCACGGAGATCTTCATCCTTGGGGCAGTGCTACTCTAGCTTACGGTCATTTTGAGTCACCATGGACTCAATGACAATAAGTACAAGGGGCAGGCTGTAAAGCAATTATACGGGAAGGCTTTTCTTGTGGAATTTACCCGACACTGACGTATGAGGGGGTGCTTCTTCAATAATCTACATTTGAAAGTGTTTTTGGCAAAATTTGAGAAGGAAAGCTAATTCAGAATCTTCTCATAGGCTATAGTATATTTACCACCACGGCTCCTAAATAAAGTTTTGTATCTTGCATAAAGCTCCCTAAGGAAATAGTTTCAAGGTGCCTCGTGCCTTAAAGGAGACAAAAGCCAAGCAGAGCAAATGTAACATAAAAGGTTTTGTTTGTTTGTTTTTTAATCCAAAAAGAAAATGACTTCAGTTCGTTAGTTTCAATAACATAGCTATCCAAAATATATATAGTCCATCCTTGTATTTCTGTCTCATTTTTAACATGATTTTAAAATATATCACAGATGCTGTTGAATTTAAGATAACCACCTTCCATATTATGGAGTTAATTATCTCTCTATCTACCTATCCCATCAGAACCAAAGACATAGATATTTTGGTCCTCCTTCTCCTAATGCCTTGAATAAATGGTTACTTAATCCTCTGATCTTTCATTTCTTAATCTCTAAAAATAGATGTGATGTAAACCACTTCACAGTGCTCCAAGGACTAAGTGAGATGTTCTATCCCAAGGACCAAGCATACTCTTTGGACCCAAAAAAAGGAAGCAGGACGATAGAATGAATGACTCGGGTATGGATAGCATCCATTAAGAATGTGGATCTGTAGCCAGGAACGGTCCACCTTATCTTCAAAAGGTTTGGATTGTAAGTGCTGTCGTTCGCATTTAAGAAAGGACTGAATAATGTTGTGCCCAGCAGTAACATCTGTAGCTATCCAATTAAAATAATGATAAGGGTAATTAGACTCCATGCCTCGCTGGACAGCCTGATCACTGGGAGAAGTAGAGGGAAGACCATGTAGCTTAGGGCGTTTTCAAGAGCTCATCAGCCACCAGGCAGGGCTTTGTCCTCGTGGGAACCATCTCATGGCCTTCAACCTCTCCCCAAAGGGAGAATCCATGGGGTGAAGTACGACGTCTGAGGAAAGCCCACCAGGAGGAGACATCATTTGGAGCCCACAAGCAAACGTAAGCGCATCAGCCACTGCATCAACTGCATGCTCGTTCTCATCTATCAGTTGCCTGGTTTTTCACTCCCCATTGAAAACGACAGCCATTTAGTCTCTCTTCGCTCCTCATTCCCAGCCCTCCAACCACAATCTCTCAGGAACCAACAGCTTTGATGTGGTGGCAAGCATAGCTATATTATTATGACAAGTAATCTTATTTATCTTGTACGTGGCCCTTCAGGGTGAAAGGTCGCGTTCTCATGCATTCTCTCATCGGATCTTCATCACAATACTACGACGTGGGCAGAAGCGTATCAAAATAGCTACCATTTCTCTGGGACACCTGCCAGCAGTGGGTGGCAGGGTCTGATTCTTCAGCCTCTGAGTTACGAGGCATGTCCATGACAATCATCAAAGCAAATAACTCCAAAGGGCTAGTGATAGAACAGGAGTGACATGCACCGTCCTGATAAGGACGAAGAGGGCAGACTGGATCCAGAGGAATGAGAGCCTCACGAAAAGGTTCGGGGAAAGTATATAGATCTAGAACTGCTTGCATTAGTATACTTCTCCTCATTATTTTCATTTCTGCGACTCTTCATTTCCTAGGTTTTCTTGCCTGCCTCCAACAGTTTCTTTTTAGCATCTGTCCTTTTCCTGCCTTGTTTTGTAAATGCATTTATAGGTTTCCAAGTAGCTATTCATTTAGTTCAGGAAGTCTACCAACATCAGCAATATGAATCTTAGCGGTTTTCAAAGCTTCTAGCATCATCTTCAGGCTACGCGCAAACCCTACCTCTAGTTCTTACCCTCATCTGAGTTGATCACATGTTTGCAAGTAGAGATCTCCGCAAACTATCTCTTGGATGGTCAGATGTTTGTATTATCCTCAGGCCCGATTGTATGACTCCTGTTCTGTTGTGCTACTGTTGGAAAAGCAACTATAACCATCCTGGTCTAGAAATGTCTCTTTCCCCTCCCTTTTACTCCAACCAACTGGTCACACCTGTTGATTCTAATTCTGAAATGTCTTTTGATTTTGTCCTAATTACCTCCCCAAGATCCTCATCAAAGAATATGCCTTAAAAAGTTCTCGCTGGACGATTGGAACAGGCAGCTCTCTGCTTTCCTTGGACCCTTGACTGTCATTTTCTCCAACAGAGCCAAAAATAAGGTAAAATTTAGCTTGGAGGAACATCACCTGCTCAAAAACCTTTGAGGTTCTCTGATTGCTTTCACGACGATGTTTAAATACATCAACACCATATGTAAGTTTGCCACACTATAGTCCTAAAGTAGCTAGACAGAAAGGAAAGCATAGTAATCAGTACCTACCTACTGGAAACCAGTTACTCATCAGGGTTTGTTTTCTTAACACACATTCTAAAGATCTTCATATAGACTTGTAAGGCGATAATATTATGTATGATTATTATTTCACTCGACAGAGTATTTAAGTAAGTTGAGTCAAAGACCATTTGCTCCTAAAGCACATGTCATTTTGCTCCACCACACTACCTTTGTCTTCCTGTCCTTTATTCTGAACTCCTGGCTCAGTTGGGTGATGATGTGCATAAGCTATATTTCCTTTGCGAGGTCCTATACCCACTAGGGTCTTCGTGAGACCTGGGACATCTGCCTTTAGGCTCCCCTCGGTCAGAGCTGGTCAGCGCCACTTTGTTCATCTCTTTAATATTCACAGACAGCAACATCTTTCCTTGACACAGAGCCAATCCTTCATTCATACATTGTCCTGTGTGTAAATTGTTTTTCCCTCCTAGATGCTAAACTTCTTCATGTCTCCAACAGCTCCAAATAAATCATTTCATAAATATGTATTGAACTGAAATGATCACCACTACACAGTGTACTCTGTAATGTTCATTAGGAGCATATTAGTAATTAAGAGACAGAACTGGATCTGAAAGCCTGCTCAGTCATACATCAGCAGCGTTATCTTGGGAAAATTCTTTAACCTCATTAAATATCAGTTGCCTCATTTATAAAGTGAGGATATTAATTGTGACTACCTCATAGAGTTGTTGTGTGCTTGTAATAAAATAATATGTGCACATTTTCACACATTGTCTGGTGCCTGGTACCTTCAACATCAATATAAGTAGATGTATTCAGAGTTGCGATGATACTATTAATGATCTCACTGCCCTTGATGCCATGCTGACCCGTAGTGACCCTCTAGGACAGGGTAGAACTGCCCTTGTGAGTTTCTGAGAGTAAATCTTTACAGAAGTCAAAAGCCCCAACTTTCTCCCGTGGAGTGACTGGTGGCCTTCGAGTTAGCATTTCAATGCGTAATCACTATTCCACTATGAATGCTAGTAATGTAAAATGATCTCAAGAGATATAGTACTAGATAAATACCACTAAACCACCTGCCATGTTATAGGAGATGGAAGAGAAAAAATAAACTGAATTACAGGAGTTTAACTAGAGAGCCAAGGATAGAATATGAGATTTAATTGCCAATCATTTCTTGTAATCCTGAGTACAAATTGACTTCAGGATGAAGGTTAGCTTGGTCCGATCAACAGGGCTTATCTAAATGTCTTTAAGTGATTCTAGGCTCCCAAGGTGTCATCACAGGCTGGAAAAGACAGGTCTGACTGTCACTGCTATCTTTGAGGCTAATACAGTTGTACAGTTCCCTCTGCCATCTATCAGTGAAACACTAATGAGTTGAAACAGCAGCAGTGACAGCACTAGGATCTAAGCATATGATTCTGTGGAGTGGGTGGTTAATGAATTCCCCCATCAATACGCTGAGCTTGTATGCCCTCTGAATGCATCCAGGAGTCTAAAATCCATCATCTATAGCTTCAGGGAGTCAATGAGTTTTTTTGGTTTTGTTTGGGTTTTTTTGCCTTGTTGCACCTAACAAAACCCCGGGAGTAATGACTGGTAACAGTGTAAGCAGTGGGTCAATGAGATTATTCATCCAGCCGATAGTGCTAAGGTAAGCTTGCCATGAAGTCACAAGGGCCCCAGCAATCCCTTGAGTGGGCCTTACTGAATACACTTCACAGTCACATGTCTTATAAGGCTACCCTGGTGACTTCCAAAATTTAGGCTATTTGCCACCAGCTTGGCTTTCAATCAATAGCATCCTGACTTCTTAGAATTTTAAATGACTCCATTTAAATACACAGAGATCTTATTAAATACAATTCATTGTTTCTCAGAACACCTACTACCACTGAGTCAAGGCTGAGGATGCATAGCAACCCTGTAGGACAGGGTAGAACTTCCTTTGTGGGTTTCTGAGATGAACACTTTACAGGAGTGGAGAGCTTCCTTCGCACCAGCTTGTCGTTGCAATAGGTGAACTTATGCACAGCATTCTAAGACATATGCACAATGCCACCAGGGCTCCTTATTCATTGTTTAGGAAAATCACATATATTGCTTCCTTTGACTTAAAAAAACTATATTACCTGAAGGGACATTTCTAAGTACTAATAGGATTCAAAGCTACCTATCATGAAAAGCTCACTATGTGCCAGGAGGAGTCCCTGGATGTCAAGATGGTCAGGTTCTCCACTTCAGAACAGAAAGACTACAATTTTTAATCCCTCTAGAGCAGCGGTTCTCAACCTGTGGGTCTTGACCCCTTTGAGGGTCAACGGACCCTTTCACATGGGTTGCCTAATTCATAACAGTAGCAAAATTACAGTTATGAAGTAGCAACAAAAATAATTTTATGGTTGGGGGGGTCACCACCGCATGAACTGTATTAAAGAGTCAAGGCATTAGGAAGGTTGAAGACCACTGCCCTAGAGGGACCTTGAAAGAAACGTCTGCTTTTGAAAGCTCATGGCCATGGAAGCTCTTTGGAACCCAATCGTACCTGGCCACACCTACAGGCGCCATGAGCTGGAATCTGCTCAATGATATTTGATTTGCTTTTGGTTTAGGCTTAAAGGTCAAGAGGTGTGTGAGATTTTTATAGATACAATTTCAGAATATAGGAAAGTTCTCTTTATTGTTTGTTTTATAATTATTGTGGTCCTTCAGCAGGTTAGAACCAAGGTTCATCACTCTATCTAAGTCTATCACTTTACCTGGCACATAATAGCCCTCAGTTTATGTGTAATGAATGATAGTCAGAGGTGTGGCATTTACATAATCTGTCAACTCGAGGAAGCCTGTCAATCAGGTCTCAGCTTGATGACCTCATTTGGAGGCGTGACAGAGATTAAATAGCTCACTGGAGATGGGACACACTCAGTCTGTGCTACATCTTCCTGTTGACAAGTCACATGGAGCTATGCTGATGGATCCAGAGCCCTGGAGCTGGAGGAGCCACACAGAGACCTATGCCAGCACTAAGATGCTTCCACTGCTACTGGACCCAATGGCCTGTGATCTTCCTGCATTTGGTGTAATACCACGTGTTGCCTGAGTTTGAAGAGGTATGCATATACTGGTATCATTCATTGGGCTAATATCAGACTTATGGACTTGATCTGGACTGGGCTTGGATGCTTTCTTAATACACAATTACTCTTTACGGAAAGCACTTTCTTATACAGATATGAGTGTCTATGAATTTGTTTCTCTAGTCAACCCAGACTAACACAATGGGATAAATTATCTTTATCCTTTTTTTCTAAATCCATATTACATAGCACCAAGGAAACATGACAGTCATCAATTAACAGTTTAAGAGGTGCTGGTGAGAATGATGAATGAGGGAGATGATAGCCATTTGATCTTTTCTTCTTATAATTGCTGCCAGCCACAAAATATGTTCTACGGACTTTGTCAACTTGTATTTATGATCACATTATTGTAAGTTTCATCTAGAGCTAAATTTATAATTGTGCTTTCCTTCGTAACTCAGAGGATCAACATATGTAGATGCTTTATTTGCATATGTGGATTTAGGTTTCCAGTGTACTTGGTGGTTAAGAGCTCAGCTGCTAACCATCAGATTAGAGGTTCAAGCCCATTCAAGTTGCTGTGGAAGGAAAGCCTAGTGATCTTCTGAGAAATCAGCAAGATTCTCCTTTGACACAAAAGCTGTCACTGTGAGTCAGAATTGACTCCATACCAACTGTTTTTTTCTTAGCAGCTGCTCATCCCTACATAATCTAATTGTGCCCAGATTAGGACTCTGGCTCTCGCAAATGTCCAAGTATGAACGCAAGGCCTTCTCTCTATCTACTGGGTGCCCATGATAGGCGTCAAGGCATTTTGTGATAACTCCTACCTAGAAAGGCTCTGCCCTCCTCCTTCCCCTTCTCACCAAAAGGCACCTCCCATTTTCTGAAACACAATGAAAGCCAGCCCTTCAGGGCGGGGTGCATTACACTGAGCATGTTGAACACCAGCTCCTTGGGAGGAGTATCATCAGGATGAGGACTATACATCAAGATGGACACAATTACCGGCCATGAATGATACCTGTAAAACATGTTGACATGGCAATCGTCTTGATGTCTAGGGAATACCAAAAGCAAACCACAGTCGATCCCCTTGTTGAGTTGTAGAGACACAATTCAACACAGTGAACTATCAAGAAAGCTGCAGGGATCTGCTGACCCTTACTGACCTAACCCAGAGCTCCCATAGAGAGCTGTGGCTTCTTTACCAGATCCAGAAAGGTGAGCCCAAAATCCCCAACTGTATATCTGATTGAATTCCAAAATTATCCAGGCTGACTTTTTCCCCCCCTCCCTCCCCGCTCCCCCCAGGCTGACTTTAAAAAACCTTAACATATCTTCTTCCCTGGGTAGTATATTCTTGTTTTGTTTTCTTTGCTCCCATATAGTTATTTCTTAGTGGATATTTCATTGAAGTAAATATAATAATACAACTTCTTACACCTGGACAACCCTTTATAGGCAATGTCCAGCTTTGAAATACTTTATTTCATTGGGACTTAGGAAAATCCTGCAAGGTATTAATTCTCGACCCATTCGGAAAAATAAAAAGAGGAAGTTTAAGGTCAAAGTAGTGTGATGACTTGCTCCCGGTAAAATCATTCACTGAATACTGACAGAAATGGGATTCAAATCCAAATATTTTGATGCCAAATTAAGTACATTATTATTTTTTCTACGATGGTGCATGATCTCCTAAAGCTGTGCATGCCATCAAAGTAAATAGATGTAGGCAGAAATAACATGGGACTAGTAGAGATCAAAGAAAACAAGCCCTAACCGCCATGCAAACAGCCCCCTCTGCCAAGCTTACATCAGTAGTCTCAGCATCAAGTCCTCTCCCAGCCAACTCCCTTCTCCCATTCCTCTCCATTCTCCCACCTTCTTCTCCATCTCTGCCGGGATGCCTCGCTAAGCTGGAAGCTGCAGAGAGGATCCCCAGCAGGCCCTCTCCACACAAGTGGCTAATGATCTGGAAAAGCTCCTAAGCCCAGAAAACCCAAAGAGGCCCTTTTCACTAAGAACAAACAGCAATGAACGGAATTACAGAGCCAACCTGCAGTGCACAGCACTCTGTGGGAAGTGAAATTGCATCTGTTGGACACCTTTGTTGTTTTCTTGTTCTTTCCCACTTTTACTTCTGTCACCAGACTCGGCAACACCAACATTCCTCTGTGCTCCTCTGGAGGGTCGCCTCAGTGTAGTTCCGGAATCAAATCCAGTCCCACCACGGGCCCAATCCAGAAGAGAGTCTAAGCTAACAACCACCTAACCCCACTGATGACAAGCCCAGCAGATGGTGATGTGTCACTATGAACATCTCATCGAGAGGCAGCCAAAACGGAGTGTCTAGACCACAATTTATGATGGAATAGACGTGAGGTTCAGATCATTTATCATAATTCATTTCTGCTCCTATTTATTCTCTAGTGGTCTCTTTTAAAGCTATAAATTATATAAAAACAATAGTATACAAACTAAACTTCATAAAGAACCAGTTTCCCTAAACATGACACTGAGAGAGCATTCCTGACTTTTGGGGAGGTGGGGGGTGTTCAGAGTTCCAAAGGAGAACACAGTGCCATTTATGTCAGGGGGTCAGTTTGGACAGCAGCCCTTTGCCTTTGCCTGCTTTGTTTGATATAAGTACATGCAAGAGAAGTCAGGAGGGAAACGTTTGGGGAAAGTTAAAGATTCTTGTCAAACAAGCCAGATCCCCGACACACAAAATGCCATGGCTCCTGAAAGGCTCATAATTTAAACAAAGAATCGAAGAGGATTTGCTGTAGATTACACACAGGGAGAAAGAAATTAATAGGATGTCTTTTTAAACTAAGTGTTAACTGCACGAAGAGAAGCTAATTGTTTTTCAGTTCTCCCTGACCTTCTCTGTAGTAGATGGGGAAAGGAGGTGGCTGAAAGTTTCGTCATAGCGATAGCAGGCACTTCATGGCGACCTCATCTCTGGTCTCATTCAAGTTCGTCCCTATTGTATAAACGCAGGTGAATGTAGCATGGCACAGCTCCAGAGAACCTGGCTGTGGGGTCAATAGGCAGATGTCAGTCACAAGGAACGGCCGTTGCTCTCTGACTTTTGAGCAGATTGTCTTCTCAACAATGGATGTCAATGGAGGGAAGGCTGTATTTAAAATCATAATAATTTGAAAACTCCCTCAGCTCTCAGACACCCTCTCTTCACAGAGATCTCATTTCATGCACACATACTTCAACAAAGATCTTTTTTGCATTTCTCCATCGCATTTCACCCATGATTTCATTAATATCATGATAAATAATTATGCAGAAAAAAATTGAATCATGGAAATGTGAACAGAAAAAAAAACCCTACGAAAGAAATCTTAGCTAATTTTAGACATGCAACTCCTTAATTATTCTCATCTCTTAGCCTTTTGTTATTTCTTTTTCAAAACTGAAATTTTGTCTTGTTTGTTGTACTGTTATCATTGCTATTGTACGGGGGCGTCAAGTCAGTTCTGGTTTAAAGTGGCCCCATGAACAGCAGCAAACACATCAAAGGAACAAGGCCAGTTCTGTGCCAGTCTCAAAGTGGCTCCTACATCCGAGCCCTTTGTCTCAGCCACTGTGACAATCCGTCTCCTTGAGGAGTTCAGGATGGGTGGGAAGGGGTCAGCAACAGAAAGACAACCCTCCACCCTCTGGCCCAGAAGCAAAGCTGACCTACGTGACCGGTGAGGTGGGCGACACCCTGTCGATGGCACTGCTCCAGCTGTTTTGGCACCCTTTCTTTGTGCCAGTCCTTCACGCTAGGGCACAGTGCGTTCAGCTCATTGAAGCCTTCCCCACCACACCTGTTAGTGCCTCCCAGTGGTGAAAGGCTAAGTAAGAGAAGGAGGAAGGTCGCTAGACAAGAGTAGGAATGACGAGAGTGCAGACCATGTCTACATGGCTGGAAGATACGACTAGTGGAAATCAGACTGCCTAGCCGTCATCCTCACAGGTGACCCCTCATAGAGCTTCTAGCAGATGGGACCAGGCAGTGAGAGCTGGCAGGCATGGTATGATACCCCATTCCTGCTCTGCGGGATCCTTAGCAGCAAGTCTCTTCTACAGGTTGTATTTGTTTACTTCTGGGTCAGACGCCCAGCCTTCCTGAAAGGGAAGAGCACTGGAGGGCAAACGAAGCTGCTCAAATCATTTGAGGAATCCCTAAGAATTGCCTTTAGCACATGTGCGTGCGTGTACACACACACACACACACACACACACACACACACACACGCATGATAGTTTTAGAGTTTATATTTTGTTTTTCACCAACTTCACTCACTCAACTACCAATCAGAGGTAACACCCAACTCCTTCTCTGCTGTTTCCAAAAGTGAAACCCGTGTGACAGAAGGACACTGTGGGGACATGCCATCCCCGGGTGGAGCTCGGCTGCAGGTAGACTTCAGCCCTTTCCCTTTCTTCCCTGGCCCTTGGGATTGAGTCTGCTTCCATCCCCTCTTGATGTGGGCCATCACCCGCCCCCCTCACAGCGTTTAGCTTCTAGGTGAACTGCAAGGTGGAAGGACATCTTATGCCTCCCATTCATTCCTTTCCACTTCCATTAATAGCCCCTCAAGTCTGCTCTTTTGTGCGAGGAATCAATCTGTATTCAAGAACCAAAACCCTGTTTTACAGATTGCAAATGTTCTATAAAAGTACAGAAGCTTAACACGTGGTGTTTATGGCTTTGTTTCCCTGAGGTTATCTAGGCAAGTGTCAATAAAAACAAATACACAAAAGGCTGGTTTGGGCAAGGAGTCTTTGAGCCTTCCTACTCAGATGCCTTCACGTCCAAGGACGGGAAGGCATCGGCTTGCTTTGAATCCCCTTCTCATGACAGCCACCAACGATAGTCCATGAGGAAGGAAAAAATGGTTTCAAATTCCTAGAAAAACAAAGCAGTCCCATGCACCCAGGGTCGTGAGTATGCTGGGATCATGCCAGAATGATCCTTGGCCCCAAGAAGATCAGATCGTGTCCTGTCCTACCTCCGGCTCTGAAGGACCATGTATGAACAAGGGCTGCATGGCCAGAATCGGTACCTAGGACCCCAAGGGGGCCCTGAAATGCTGATGTAAAAGTTCCGGCATTTTTGCTTTTAAAAAGAAAGTAGCATTCTACTCTTTTCCATCTTAATATGCATATTCATGTGGAAGGCACATCCTAAGGAATTAAACAAATGCATACAAGGGGGCTTCAAAATGTCCACGGAAAAGGACCATTATCTTCTCATTCATGTCTCCACACACTTTCAGAAGCTCCCTCATTGATGTTCAAAACTTTAAAAATATCTATGTTTTGACACATGTGCTTTTCAAAGATAGCAAAACAAAGAACTTCAGAACGTTCTAGTGGTGCAAAACAATATCCTGGAATGGGCTGGTTCTTCCTAGAAGTGCCAAGTAGTCGCCTATCAATTGTGCAAAGAGACTGCCAATTTCATACAACCTCTGGGAGAATAAGAAATGTTCTCTCTTGAGAGTGGAGGAGATCTGCAATCACTGGTAGGAAAAAAATGGGAGAAAAGCGAAGCACATTATCTGACTCAAAAAGATGCTCATGGCTGCTTCAAATCATATTTTTCCTAGCAAGTCACGCTGAACCAGGAAAAAAAAAAAGAAGATAAATCACCATGAAAATGTAAGTGAGCTGGTAATAATAGCCTAGTTATAGCTGCCATGAAATAGTCATTAAGTTATATGCAGTATAAATCTCAGAGTTTTGTAAATTATGGTGGTTCTTAGGGGCCAAATAAAAATAAACCAGACAATGTCTGGCTGCCTTTCTTTTTTGCCCCTTAGCATGGACTTTATAATGATGAAGTTTAGATTCTCAGTTCCCTGTGGATCCTGAAACACTTGAGAAAGTGTCACAACTCCATTTCTGACCATGACTCCCGGGCCCCCGCCCCTGCCCCTGACATTGTGAAGCATCCTTCCATGGTCTTCTCCGTGGAATCTTGCCTACTTTGGCTTACACTGTGGTTGGACAGGCTTCAACTCAAGCCTCATGCTTCAAGCAAGCTGCTCCATTTCCCAGACCTGCTGGAAGAGCAGGTGCTGGAGACAGAGCTGCTGGGGAGATAGGGTGGGGGCTTCTTAATTGGCTGCTTGTGGTTCCAGCCAGCCCCCTCCAGCTCTGGAGGCCAGAAATGTAATCTTACCATAGGCATCCCTTGGTAGACCTGCCTGCACATTAGCAAATTCAGATCCAAAGATTCCCTCTAAATGTTTCCTTTCTTCCTTTTATGGAGGTTGGTGGTAATCCCCAGCTGATCTTTCTTTTTAACTGCTTTCCCCTCCTGCTATTTAAACAGAGTTCTTATTGCTCCAAATTAAATCCATTCTTTCTCGCCTTGTCATTGCTAACTAATGAGAACAATTCCTCTCTCTGCTCCTGGTCGCCACACTTCGGGTACTTGTGGATGAGAATCATAGCTTTCTTGAGCCTACTTCCCTCCTTGCAGAAGGCACAGGTGATAAAATGGGTTAATTGTTCCTATAAAAATATTTTCCATCCTCATAATGAAGTAATTTTTTCCCCTCCAAATCATTTTAATTTCCTAGAATGGCGCTGTGGTCTTATGATCTGTAGTCAATGTGGACAAAACCCTATTGGGCTTGAATGAACAATACCTAAAGCAAACTGTAGCTACCCAGCACATGGGGCTCCCAGCGCTCCCAGTCATGGTGGTCCATTTGCATGCCTTGTCCTGCCCACCCAAATCTCAGTTCTCACTACGTGATTTTTACATCTGTGCCCTGAAGTTTGTACCCTAGGGCAGAGCTGAGCAAAGTGCAGCCTGTGGCCTACTTTGATAAATAAAAAGAACTATATTAGCATACAATCACACCTTTTAATTTTTTAAAAATATATTAATTATGACTGATTTCATCTTGTAAGAGTCGATATCCATAGTTGAAACAAAGGCATTTGACCCACAAAGCCCCAAGTATTTGCTATCTGGCCCTTTATAGAAACAATTTGCACACTCCAACTTAAGAATTCATTAACATTCCAGTTGACTTTACTGCTTGCATCAGGTTAAGATGAACCAACCACGCCAGGTAAGTCCCTTGTTTACACCAAGAGAGTCAGCGAAATGTTTTGCCAAAGGGTAAGCTTCCCAGTTTGGAAAGGAGTTTAGAAAGAAAGCCTCTCTGTCTCTCGTTACATGCGTAGGACAAGAGATGGTCATTTCTCCTTCCTGAGCTACGCTTGGGTCCGCAAGGCCTGGATCTGAAGGGATACTCAACATTAAGTCAGAGATGAACCCTGGAATGAGGCACCAGCCCAGTTAGGTGATTTTTATAGGCGTATACACCTTTGCTGTGCCTATCTAGAATGTTCTGCCCTGTTCATCTGGTTCGCCAACGCAGGCCATCCGGAAGGCAAGAGCATGCAGGCCCAGGCCTGGCACTCACTATGTGAAGCTGGAGGAAGTCTCCGAGGCCCGGGGCACTGTCGATGCGCACCAAGATGCCGTCCTTCACGGTGGTGCTGAAGCCCACGGCCAGGCGGTCTGAGCGTGTGCTGGGCCTGTCATTGGCCGGCCAGGTGTAGAGGATGAGGCCCCCACTTTTTCCAAAGATGTATGTAGCGCCAGCTGCAAGAAAACAAAAGGAGACGAGAGCTGACATTAGGGTGCTGTATTGTGGATGTCCAGCTGCGGGCACTATACTGAACAACTATGGAGAGAAAATGTGCCCCCCCCCCCCCAAAGTGACAAGGCTCACCTACTGGGAGGAGTAGCATCAAAGCCTGGGCAGGCAACTGTATCCCCAGTTGAAGATGCAGGCAAAATGAACTGCCCCGTATATACCTGTGTATACGCCAAGTTTTTCAGCACATTTTTAATGCAGTTTTTGTGGTAAAATTAGATGCCTTGGCTGATATCCAGATTGGCTAATACTCCAGTATATATGGTAGTCACAAGCAGCCATTAGGAGAGGCATTCTTAACCTCCTTAGCCCCTGCTGCAGGAGGGGAGAGGGGCCAAAGGCATGTTGTGCCAGAGATCTTACACACATTGTGAAGAACAACTTGTCAGACTACTCTCTCAATCGTAGACTTAATTTTCCATCTCACCTAGGACAGGCACCAGATTGAAAACTAGTCCCTTGGTTCTTAGCTACCAGTATATTCCATCCAGTGGAGTAGGGACGCTTCCCATAACTGCAAGACAGGTGGAATTCCACAGACATCATTTCTTTGCTGCCTGTACTGTCTACCACCCCCGACAGAAACGGAAATTGTCTGAAAGTTATACAACTTAAAGCACTTGCTCATTTTACTAGTATGATCCGAGCAAATTAACACCTCTCCTGCAAAAAAGACAAACCAATTGCCATCGAATCAGCTTGACTCATGATCACCCTGCGTGTGGGAGCAGACTCAGACTCCACGCTACGGGAGTTTCAATGGGACATTGGTTTATTCTTGGAAAGAGAGCACCAGGCCACTTTTCTGAGGCAATTCTCAGTGGACTCTATTCTCTACTTTTTAGTTATGAGTCAGATGTGTTAACCATTTGCATTAGTGAGTCTTTTTTTAAAAAAATGATTGATTTTTCACTAGTAGCAGTGTTTATCCATTATGAAACAATAGTTTCCATTTGCTTTTCTGAATCAAGCTTCAAGATTAAGATATAAGAAACATAGGAGCAAAGGACTAGTATAATCAATTTTGAATCAGACCAGTATATTTTCCATTAAATAGTGGATTTATCAGTTACTTGTATTTTCACCGTTATCTGTATGAGCCCATAGGTTAATAAGAATATATTATTTTTTAATACAGAACAAACAGGAAGAAAATTTTAAAATTATTTGCATACCCTAAAGTCTTTGGGAAGAGAGCACTTCGAGTTTGTAGCCATGTTAAACTGCTATTGTAGTTCCTAGGTAGATGCATCTTGTCCATAGTATTTCCCTGTGCCACTTATCTCAAAGTTCAGAGATCAAGGGGAACCCAATTTTTGTGTCAGTTTTCCAGTGAACATGTTCCAACCCTTGGAAGTATTCTAAAATGACATTTGAAATATCTGCATTTGTGTATCTTGAGCACTTACTAAACTTCTCAAGCATTGGTCCACATTTATTGTCGGAGCTAGCGTATGGACATTTTTGCCCGGAGAGACCAGTTGCTGGAAAAGGCCATCCCACTGGGTAAAGGGGAGAGGCAGTTAAACGGAGGTAGGCCCATACACAAGGCGGATTGGCAGAGTGCCTGCAACAATGGGCTCAAACGTCCCAAGGATGGAGGATGCTGCAGGAGCGGCAGCATTTCCTTCTGTTGTACACAAGGGGCGCTATGAGTTGGAACCGATCTACTGGCACCTAACAACAGCACTGCAAGGAATTATGTTGACGGAAGAAGAAATAATTTACGGAAACAATCAAGTAAACGGCGACTAAGTAACAATTGGGAATATATGTCATAGGTCAATCTTTTTTAAGAACTAAACTACAACAAATTCAGACACCTATAGAATTAAAAACAAAAACTCTCACTGCCACTGAGTCAATTCTGCCTCACAGTGATCCTACAGGTCAGTGTAGGACTGCCCCTGTGGTTTCCAAGACTGTTAACTCTTTATGGAAGTAGAAAGCTTCATCTTTCTCCAATAGCTTGGCTGGTGGTTTCAAACTTCTGACCTTGTGAGTAGCGGTTCAACATACAACCACGATGACACCAGGGCTCCTCCATAGAACCTAGTCTGCGCCCTTTAAAAGGTCACTATCCTAGCTGCTCCAATAAACTAAGTTTGTACATTGCATACATACTAATGTGATTGTCTGCTTTACAATGAAAATGTGCATCCTACAGGATGGATCCTGGAAAGCCAATGAATTCCTCCACACTCAGTTGCGGAATCTGGGATTGAAGGATAGAAAACCTATGATTAATTCTATCATAGAATTAATATGATTATTCTATGTATAGCAACAATGGTTGCTCTACAAACAATCTAAATATCTCTTAAGATGAGAAATGTAGATATGGTGATTCACCTCTGATATCATGTGTTCGTGGTGAATTTAAAGAATTGCCTGTCCTTGGGTGATTACCAAATCATCGCTACTCCCTCTACTCTTTATTTGAGGACCTGAAGGTTACTCAGTGATTAATGAAGGGGATCACTGGAAATGCAAATCCAACTGTGATATTTTGTGGCAATTTATAAAATATATCCCACCTATCAGAATATGTAGTACATTCTTCCGCAGAGATCATATTGTATCACAGAATAATGTTGTCACTACAAGAAGAATGGGTCAGAAGTTGGTCAGAGGAGCAACCGATGCATGACATTTTACATTCCCAAAACTCCTTAAAACTCCTTAGCTTAAATTCACAACAATTCTATGGGTGTCTTATTTGTTAAGGCTACTTTATAGATTTGCAAATAGATACTCCCATATATAAATTAAACTTCACTACCTCTAAATTTCCCATCTGACTCGCCTGCCTACAAAAGTTTCTTTCACTAATAATTTAATATAATTACCCAGTAAACTAGATCAGTGATACAATGATGACGGTACCTAGCTCTTTTCAGATCTTATTTAAAATCAAAGCTAAATAAAGCCATGTCATAGTCCAAAACAATCTGAAATGGCTTTCAAAAGTTTGTCTGGCTTTCTTATGATAAAAGTCACTTTACAAACCTACTCCATCTGTCACTCATTTCCATATGCAATAATTCTCACAGGTCCAATGTATGAGTGAAGAGAAAATAAAAGATATATATACAAGTATTTATCGGAGGTCCAAGCGACTTCCTTTTTAAAATAAAAACAAAATCTACTATGACAAAGTTAGTAGGAGAAAATAAACATGGAAAAAATAATTATAAAGTCTGATTTTAAGAATTATTTTTGCTTTAATTGTTCTGAAGTCAACATGCCACTGTATTACATGATTTTAAATTCATAGGAGGTCAAGGCCATAAAATGGATGAAATTCTTAGTGTGTGGTTTATTCCGCTATGTAAAAATCAGTAGTAACACATCTGCTCTACATTCTGAAATTTCTAGTAATGGGGAATAAAGTATATTCCTTTTACTCAAATGCTGGTGTTACACAGGAAGTAAGGAACTGTTGTTTGTTTTTCTCTTTGGTTTTTAAAATGTTTCTTTCTTATTTGTTAAAAGTACAAAATTTTAAAAATGAATGAAAATTATTAGAATCACAGGAGGGGCATGGACTTGGAACATGGACATGTTTTTTAAATGAATATTGTTATGCTAAATCCAGATTATAAATTACCTTTGGGGGACTGTCCTCAAAATTATTAGAACCATCCTTAATCCATTAAGTATGCTCATTTCAAAGCCAGGCAATATCGTATTACATGGTCTCTCCCCTGAGTATGATATTGTGATTGCTGGTTCCTTACTGCGCTTCATATGCTGGTGCTCAGATCCTACTCCATTTATTAATAATCTGAGCCATGTAAATTTCCTGCTTGCTAGCAAAATGCGATCAGTTTAACTGAAGTAAAAATTGCAATGGTGGCATTTTTGGCTATTTAACACGATGAGATTCACAATTTGCAACAAGCTGAGGTTGCTTTGTGGAGTTCTAACCAACACAGTACTTAAGGAATAAAATCTTTATACTGTCACCAGTAAGCAAGATAAAGTGAACACGTCCCAACCTCCATAGCCAACAGGACATGCTATTTAACCCACAACTTCAATTGTCCAACAAGCACTGACTGGTGAGTTTGGCTTCATTTCATAAATGGCTATTTACTGTGATGGCACTAATGGTGTTATTGATAGAGATGGTCATATGAACATATGTGATTTGTTTTCTCTTCTTTGTTTGTGGACAGAGATAATTTGGCACGAGAAGGGGCGAATACAGGTTCCAGTGAGGTATGGCTTACTATAATTGCAGAATTTTAAAAATTGAAAAAGAAATGGATTATCAATGACATAAAATATGCTCTACCAGTAGATATGGTTATTGCTATTAAATTAAAATTATATTTTATTCATATCAATTCCCTTAGAGCTAATAAAGTCTAAATGAAAATACTCATGGCTTTGAAACTGACAAACGAGATGGTAAGCTCCAGTGTCTCATAATGGCTGATGACCCGAAGAAGCCAGCTTCCTACTATTTTTCACTTAGCTTATTTTGATTTTCATGACTGAGGAAAAACAAAGATTGCAGTCTTGAGTACTGATTGCAACTCAAAGTAAAGAAAAACAAAAATTTCAAGACAACAGACAACATCCTGATACACAGAGCAAAGACTGAAGCTGTCAAAGATTTCATTGTGTTTGGATCCACAATTAATGTTAATAAAAGCAGTCATAAATTAAACATTGAATTTCATTGGACAAATCTGTTAATAAGACACCTTTAAAATGTTGAAGAGCAAGGATGTCACTTTAAGGACTAAAGTGTGCCTGGTCCAAGACACAGTGTTCTCGATCCCCTCAGACGCATAAGAAAGTTGGAAAACTGAAGAAAAATTGATGCACTTGAATTATGGTGTTGGCAGGACACACTGAAAGGACAATGGGTTTCCAGAAGAACAAACAAGTCTATCTTGGAAGAGGTACCGTCAGAAGGCTCCTTAGAAAGAAGGATGGCCAGGTTTTGTCTCACTTGCTTTGGACCTGTTTGTTATAAGAGAGACCAGTCCCTGGAAAAGAGACCAGTGCTTGAAAAAGTAAAAGATCGACAGAAAACGAAGAAGATCCTCAATGAGGTGGGTGGCCATAATGGCTGCAGCAAGGAGCTTCCACTTCATGATAGGGAGTGTCACCCAATAGGGTATGCTTCGCCGTGTTGTACGTAATGACCCCATGAGTTAGAGCAGAAATGAGAGCACCTAACGATAGCAACAGCTTATTCCTTGGCTCCTCACAGCTCCAGTCCTCGGCTGCTTTGAGAATGTATCATGTTCATTTTTGCATATTTCTTTTTTTTAAAGAAATCATTTATTGGGGGCTCTTCCAGCTCTTATAACAATCCATACATCAACTGCATCAAGCACATTTGTACATATGTTTCCATCATCTCCAAAACATTTTCTTTCTACTTGAGCCCTTGGTATCCGCTCCTTTTTCTCTCCCTCCCTTCCCCACCCTCCCACCCTTATGAAGCCTTGATAATTTATCAATTATTTTTATGTTCATATTTGACACATTTCTTGACGCTGGCTGCTAAGTGGGTTCCCAACTCATGGTGACACCACCAACGGAATAGGAGGCTTCCCAGTCTCACACCATTATTCTGGTTTTCAGGGACTTTCTTCCTGGTTCGTGTTATTGTTGTCAGGTACCACCAAGTTGGTTCCAGCCCTAGCGACCCTATGCACAACAGACAGACACCCTGCTCAGTTCTGTGCCCTTCTCACCACTGTGTCTGTGCTTGAGCTCATTGTTGCAGCCACGGTGTCCAGCCAGCGCCTTGAGGGCCTTCCTCTTTGTCACTGCCCCTTGACTTTACCAAGCAGGATGTCCTTCTCCAGGGACTGGTCTCTTCTGACCACATGTCCAAAGCTCGTAAGATAAAGTCTATTCTTATCGCTCTTCTTGCCATTAAGGGGCACTCTGTATTTCTTCCAAGACAAGATTCCTTGGTTCTTTTGGCAGCCCATGGGACCCTCAATCATCTGATCCAGCACCACAATTCAAATGCACTGATTCTTCTTTGGTCTGCCCTATTCAGTATCCAACTTTCATTTGTATAGGCGACAATTGAAAATGCCATGGCGTGGGTCAGGTGCACCTTAGTCTCCAAAGTAACACCTTTGCTTTTCAGTACTCTAAGTAGGTTCATGGTCATCTGGAAATTCCACTGAAACTTACTCAGCATCATAGCAACCCCCCCAACCCCCCCAGGGACAGTGGCTGTCCCCAAGTCACACTTGCTATCAATTGAACGCTGGTCTCCTACATGGAAGGTAAAAATTCTACCACTGAACCGCCCACCAATGCCTTATTTTGATAAAAGGACCTTCTGTCTTCATAGCATTGAAGACTTCCAAATTACGTTCTTTGAGTTGAGAGAACCAGATTTCTGCCATATTGACCCTCTCTGTTCCCTGGATCAGGCTGTCCTGCTGATTCCCAGGATGAAAGGCTCCCTGAAGGAACTCCAGGAGACCACCAAGAGTGTGCCACCAGGAAGGGAGGAGAGGAAATAACAAAGGAAGTGCTATCAACAGAAGACCGTGTTTCACAGAGGGGGCCAATGGGGATGCCAATAGGCAAGTGGTACAGGTTTTACAAACATCTTTGCAATGTGTTTATTAAGTGAATTATTTATGATGATCCATTTGGTCCATTCTAAATTTTTCAAAATAAACACCCACACTGATGATAAAGAAAGTAGCCTTAGAGAAAGCAAACGTAGAGACTGAACATTAAGAGAAAAAACACCATCTATTCTTAGGCACATCCTTTTGCTCTGGCAAATAAATGAGCAAATGAGCTGCTCAACAAACTGAGAAACTGACGTTACCTACGAGTGAAGGATATCATCAGGGAGATACAAAATCTGCTTCTTAAATAAGCTCCCTCCATGTGGGCACGCTCTTCCTAGCTCCTGAAGAAACAATGATTAAAACCAAATGGATATATGCCAGAAAATATTATCTATTGGGGTCCACAGAAGCTGCATATCACCAGGATTCCAGAAACAAAGATTTCATCTCAAAGACATCTTATCAGAAGCAATATGGTTTCTGTTTAGTATGCAAGCTGTTAGGTAGTAATGGGATTTTCACTTTGCACAGAGCAAATCCCAACATAATATAGTGTATGACCATGGTTTCTAAGGAATAGGTGGAAGAAAAAAGTACAACAAACAATTCTACCCATTAACTCAATTTTTCCCATATAAAAGCTATGTTCACCATTATTTCAGGTTAACAGTAAATGCTTTGGAGGAAGATTTATCTAAGTATTCTTCAAGGATCTAGTAAGTTATGTATGAACTCTGTTAATGAAAATAGGCTTGGGGAAAAATAATAATTTGATCTTTGATTTTCCGAGGAGCGAAAAAAGGAACCAAATAATTGAACTGTTTTCAAATCTGATATCAGCTATCTAGAAGTCTTAGTTGTGGTACATGTACACCGATCACTCCCCCGAAATTGCTGCTGTTGTTGTTGGGTGACCCTATGTGCAACAGGACAAACATTAGAACTGAAAATTATAGTGAAATAAAATTGGATCGTTACCAGTCCTCTAAACGAGAGGTGACAACGCATTCTGAGTATTAGACACAATACACTTTTTTTGCAAAACATACAAAGGCGTTTTTACTCATGAGATTCTATGATTCTTACACTAAGGCAAAAAACAAACAAACAAAAACAGGAGTTGATTTGTGGTACAGTATACAAGGAGTATGTAAAATTAGACATTGAAATACACCCCAAATCATTCATGACCACATTCCAATTCCTTTTTGCTTAAAATAATTTTCATAGATTCACTTTTTTTCTTTGGGACACTTCTGCCTTTAATAAATTACTTGCTATTGAGTAGCAATATTAATTCTAATACAAATATTAATATACAGACTAGCTTTGCACGTATCATTTAATATATATTATAGCATGCAATGCAGTCCTTCAATATTTTCATAAATAACTTTATGGTAGATATTGTTTTATCTAGTTTTCAAAATGCTGCTGCTGCTGGATGCTCTCACATTTGTCTGGGCTTATCTCAGCCCGATGCACAAAAGAAAGCAACACCACCCAAGCCCCCACCAGCCTCACTACACCGGTGATGTTCGAGCCTGTTGCTGCAGTCTGTCAGTCCATCTTGGGGAAGGTCTTCCTTTTTTTCGATGGCCCTCCACTCTACCAAGCATGATGTTCGTTTCTAAGGAGACCTGCTCCTGATATCATGTCTCACCATCTTGGCTTCTAAGGAGCATTCTGGTTGTATTTCTTCTGACACAGATTAGTTGGTTCTGTGGACAGTCCGTGGTACTTTCCGTATTCTTTGCCAGCACCACAATTCACTAGCGTTAATTCTTCTTTCGTCTTCCTTATTCAATATCCAACTTTCTAATGCATATGAAGCGATTGAGAATATCATGTCTTGGGTTAGGGGCAACAAAAAATAGCATCAATAACTTGTTCAAGGTATTTTCCCTAACATCAAGTGGAATGAGAAATTTCATTCAGATATCACTTTATGATCCATATTCTAATCAGACCACATTGGATTCCTTATAGCTTCTCCTTTCTCCTTGACCTCTGATGGATTTTATCTCTGTATCTGGGTCAGATGAGGAATGATGATGGAAAGAAGAGACCTTTCTAGAAAAGTAACAAACTCCACATCTCTCATTAGGGAAATGGCAGGGTAGGAGGGGTTCACTTTCTTTATTTAAACAACAGTGGTTCAATACATGGTTGTTCTCTTCGGAGGCAGATAAAGGACCCCAAATCAAAATCAAACTCACTGCCATTGAGTCAATGCCAACTCCTAGCGACCCTACAAGACCGGGTAGAACTGTCCCTGTGTGTTTCCAAGACTGCAGCTCTTGACGAGAGTAGAAAGCTCTGTCTGTCTGCTGCTGAGTGGCCGAGTTTTCATAGTTAGCGACCCCACGTGTGTCACTACACCAAAGCAAAGGCAGCTCCTGATCATCACAACACCTACCCCAAGTTCTGATTTCTGAAGAGCGGGCTCTATAGGGAACTCTATTTTGGAGAGGACCTCGCCGGCTTTCCAATTCTACTTTATTAAATAAGACAGGTGGATTGGATTGGATAGAAAATGACAATAAATCCTGGGAACCTGCACAGTATTCCAGTTTAAACAAATATTTATTTAAACAAACAGGAAATTGAGTCTCCTCTGTAGTCTGAGCTCCTAGGGACCAGACATTATTTAATTTAGCTCACTATCCACCCAGGGGATGCTCCAGGAAGAAGTGCCGCTGTGTTGATCAATGAAACTGGGCTCACCGCGACTTATACGTCTTCACACAGTCATTCTGATGTAGAATAGAATGGGAAGCAAGGAATGAGACATTGCAATGCCTTATCCATCCAACTCAGCTGCTGTCTGCATCTCAAAGTGGAAATATTCTATAAATATTTATCCATCAATTAGAGTTCACACGATATCCCTTATTTTAGCGCATGACCTCCAACCTCCAAAAGAAATCTAATTACAATGATACTTGAATGATTTGTCTTCAATTGTGGCAGGCTCAGATAAGCACAACACACCCATTTCTACTCCCACTGCTCCCTGGTTACCCCCACAGACACACATACACACTCACACACACACCGTGTCTCAATCACAATGTGAGTCATTTTTAGTAAAAGAAGTAAGAGGGTGCTCCAAAAAGATTGTGTACAGGAATTGTTACCTTTTAATTCCCTATTTCCAGGAACCTTGTATAAATTAATGGAATCTCAGATTTAACCTCAGAGGGAATCTATGGTAGAAAAATGCTGTGACCTGTTTAAGAATAGTAATGCTATCATTCTCTCTTACAGAGCATTAACGTGATACAAATACTGTATATACATTTCTCTATAGAAAAAATATAACCGAACAAAAGAAAAAATAAGAGAGATCATTTGATAATTGTGTGTCCTACCGTTTTTTCTACAGCACCCCCACCCACACCCGCACCACAAGTACATTTCTTCTGATGCTGTCCCATGGGATGTGGTTAGAAGAATGGGTCAATTCAGAGCTCATTCATGGGACTCTTTCTCTTCCTTTCATTTCACAACTCTGAAATCCTGCCTCTAATAAGAGCAATCGGGGGTATCTCAGTACTGAATAGCCTGTGGAAAACAAACGCGTGGCAGTCTAGTAGCTTACTTCCAGTGCTTTGAGGTAAACACCTGATTTAGGTGAACTGCACACTGTCAAAGAGCCAGGGGCTATGAACAGATGACACGGCTGTACTTGGGTTTCGAATTGATAAAATAAGATTTTCCTGGGTATTTGGGCTGTTGGTATCACGAAAGGGTAGTTGTTTCTGGTACTCTCAGGCACGTCTCTATTAATCATGGAACTCATGACTTAATTAGGCAGGAAGAAGAAATCCCTGATACTATGATTCGCTCTTCGTTGATCCTCATTTTCCCAGGCTTTTTCCAGTTGTCTGCATAGAAGTTGTAGCCTCCTGTACAGGACTTGCTCTTTATGTCCAGTTGCTTGCTGACAATCTGGGAATTTCATCCAAGATAGACCACTCAGAGCATTTCACTGTTTTTTGTTTTTTTTGCTTTTTCACTTGGAGCCAGAGAAACACTAGCTTCATCCTTGGCTGATCATAAAAGTCATGGCATAGGTTCTAGCACTGCCAGAGTCACGTCCCCTGCCATGGGGGAAAAAATGCGAGAAAATACACCCTGACTTAAAGAGTGAAGTGTTGAGAGAAAAATTGGAACAAAAAGAGAAATCCTACCATTTTTCAAGTACTTGGTTTTAATAATTCCTATGGCGAAATTACACCTCTGCCATAAGGGGGTTCTGCCTACGGGGGGGGGAGGGGGGCATTCAGAAAGTTCATGGAAAAATTCCACTATCTTTTCATTTCATTTTGTCATGAACTTTTTGAAGTCCCTGTGTACAATTCCCTGTAGATAATTCCTTTAGTCGCTCCCACTTACCCATGCATGTCAAGTGAATTCCACTCCACAGCGACGCTGTAGGACAGAGTAGACCTGCTTCACAAGGTTACTGAATAGTGCATCATGTTAAAGCAGACTACCTCCTTCTGCCCCTGTGGAGCTGTGGGAGCCACCTGGTGCTTAGCTGCTCAGCACTTAGCTTACTGTGCCACCAGCCTGAGCTAGGCTACCTTTTGTTTCTTTCACAGCCCAGAAGCATTCTAGTTACAACCAGAAGACAGTAGAGGACTCTTGGTAACTATGCTCCATATATTTGTGATATCTATCTATCTATCTATCATATAATCATAATGTATATTGATATGCTCATGTATATTACACATTATTTCTACGTTTGTATATTCATCTATAAGGACCTGATGGTGCTGCAGGTTATGCACTGGGCTGCGAGCCTCAAGGTCAGTGGCTGTACCCCATCTCTCAGTCACTCCGAGGGTCTGCCCCATTGAAGAGTCACAGTTCCAGAAATGCTAGATAGCATCGTTATGAGTCATAATTGCCTAAATGGCAGTGAGATTGGGGGAAATGTTATTATATTTATCATTTTAAATGTTTGCCTAATATTCCATGAGATAATGGGCTCTAACTTAGCATTCCTTTCCTGTTGAATGGCTCTATTAGTTGTGAGTATAATTTAGGGGGAATGTTTGACACAAAAAAAAGTCTCTTCTTGAGATCTATGATATTTCCATTCTTTGGGGTAAAATAAATTTCTGGGAATGTTAGACCTAATAGTCTTGCTCTTATTCCAACAAAGATAGTTGATAAGCCAGGAATCACATAAGAGACGAAACTGAACCAAGGTTAACTCTTGGTAATCAAAATAATTTGTGTTATTCATTCAATAAACCTTTATTCTTACTTCTTATCAATGTATAACTGTATCATAGTCGTATTCCATATTATTAGGTAACTGGTTTACAGTCAACTTTTGAAAACTTTCCCCTGAGCAAACATGCTCCTAATTTTCTTACACTTTAAACCATTTCATTCTAAGCCTCAGCTTATAGCTTTGATTCTTGTTCCTTTATTATGATTAGTATGCCAATTACCCTCTCCTTAGGTTTGATGGCGCTCATATCTCATGGCTAATTAAATATATTGCATACCCTCCTCCAGCTCAATCTCTTTGTGCCCTCAGCACCTCTCTTTCTCTTGGAAGTGTGCCTCTCCCCCAGGTCTGATGACAGTCATGGGAATGAGACAAAACAGAAAACACGCCGACTAATTCTTCACCTTGGACCTTGTGGAAATGGCTGCATCATGCTTGCTTGAAACAATGTCCCTCTAGCCCACCAAGCCCCGGAGTAAGATCTTGTCTTGCATGCACTCCTGGCCATATGCTTCCTTTCACCCAGCAAGCCAGGCTGCAGTTCTATAAAAACTCATTTCCCGGGCCCTCTTCTTAGTTCTAATATGATCATGTTAGCACTGATTCAACAGTACAGCTACGACGCGCTGCAAATAAACAGCAGTCACTTCCATCAAAGCTTGAAGATTTGTTATGATGGATATATTCAGAGACACCAGTCTCTTTTTAGAAAACGCAATTTTATGGAAAAATGCAAGGTAATTGGTCTTTAGCTCTTGCAATAAACTTAGATAGCACCTGCCATATTTAAATTAATACAGTGCTTCTCCCTGCTAGATTAGTCCTTCTGATTAAGTCAATCATGTGAAAAGATTCAGACGTAGTCCATGAGCATGTGGATTAGATGCCCTGTTTTTCAAATGGTAGATACTTGTCCATCTACTAAGAAAAGGAAATTGAAAGTTCTTTACTCAGCCATATACCCTGTCTGGCCTTATCTCTCCGCTTCAGCTTTTGCCTCACATTGTGTCTTCCAGGTGGCAGGTTTTACTGGGCACTGGAAGATTCTCCAAAGCAATGACCTAGTATTTGAAGCCCCGGTGCGAACACTGGGTCTGCTTCCCAAAGATCACATCCACATCACTCTCGAGGATTTATGCCCTTTCCCATTGTCCTCATTTCCTCTGACTCGGCCTGCCATGGTGCCGACCAAGAAATTTAGAGAACAGCTTTGCTCCTTTTAATCTCTCTTAGACCGGCAGCAAGAACGAATCCGCCTCGCACGGCTGGAGCAGCACAGTGGAAAGTGCCAAGGCTGGCATTTCAATCGGCCCTCCCACTTCCAGAGAAAGCCTGCATGAAGGCAGTGAAGAAATTCCTTCCAGGGACCAAATGGAGGCTCCGGAGCCTACCTGCAATCAGTGCCCGAGGCACGGATCTGGTAGGACGTCATAAGTTAGAGGTGAACACATTCTCTCTAAAGGGGTCCTTCTAACAGAGCACAACCAGGGATGGCCAATTTCTACTACCTACCTATGTAACTCAATTCTTTAAAATATGTCCAAAAATTTTGCTTCAAAGATAGCATCTCTTTCCAAAGTAATTCACTTTTACGAGCAGACCACACACAACATGGGCACGGAGACTTATTTTCAGTACATGGAAATCACAGTCATAGATCACACTGTTATTATTATTATTATATTTAATTATCCAGCTTTCCTGGTCAAACATGTCATAATAGATGCACCTTTGCTTGTTGCCCAGCAGTGCTTAGGGATGTGTAAATGGGGCGTATCTTGTGTTTCTCTGTGTTGCTCTGGTTGGCAGAATCCCAGGGTGGGCACAATAAAAGCATGTGGCTTAAGGGCTGGACGAGGCATTTTGGGACAGAGCTTTGATGTTCTTGTGTATAGATGTGAAGACCGAGGCCCGCAGGAGAGGTGTCGTTTGCCCAAAGTCACCGTTGGTGATTGGCAAGGTAGGCAGCAGCAGGCAGGCGCTCCGCCCTCCAGTCCAATCCTGGGCTCTTTCTGTGTTCTTACTGCAGCCTCAAGCAGAGGTGCTTCGGGAAAACGTGTTTATATAATCATTCCCATCCACCTGTTTAAGTCATTGAATGACTCTATTTGGGCAGCAAGAATCACAATGAAACTGTGTGCGTGTGTGTGTGTGTGTGTGTGTGTGTGTGTGTCTGTAAAAGAGACAGCAGTGAAAGAGAGAAAGAGAGAGAGAAAGAAAGAAAGAAAGAAAGAAAGAAAGAAAGAAAGAAAGAAAGAAAGAAAGAAATAGGGGGAACAGAGAGCGAGTCCATTATGCTTTATATTTGAGAATATATGACAAGCGGGTATAGAGGAGAAAAAACAACAACAAGAGATCAGGTATTTCGTCCTCTGTTACATCAGTATTAACTACATGTATATGTTTTAGCAGGTGTGTCATGATCTGAAGTCTCATATTCGAATACATTGAACAAAAAATAACTCATATTCAAAAGCATCCTGTTCTGATTCATTAGCCTTACTCCCCGAGAAAGTGGAGGCAAACAGAGTGCCAACTTCTGAAAAGGTACAGTGGTTACATGCTGGGCTGCTAGCCACAAAGCCAGCACTTCGACACCACCAGCTGCACCGAGGAAGAAAGACAGGCTTTCTGTTCCCTTAAAGAGTTATAATTTCAGAAATCCACAGGTGGCATTTCTACCCTGTCCGCTAGGGTCTTTAAGCTTGGATTTTCTAATCACAGGGTAATTTGAACGAAGCCAACATTTCACGATTTCCTTTGGGAATCCAAGGATCTGCTTTGATTTCCATCTTGTTGTTTCTGTCTTCAAATCCTAAGGTCTCCATACGAACCCCGGTGTAGCGCAGTGGTTAGACACGGGGCCAATAACCCAGAAAGGTCGACAGGTGGGAACCCACCAACTTCTCCCAGAGAGAAAGATGCGGCTTCTTGGTCCAGGAAAGATTTGCAGCCTTGGAAACCCTGTGGGGGCAGTTGTATTCTGCCCGGCAGGTTTACTAGGGGTCGGAGTTGCCGCAAGGGGAGTGGGTGAGACCTGTGTGACGACAGGGAAACAAACAGACTGACGTGTGGGTCTCCTACATTGCTCAATGCCAACCAGTAGAACACTGAGGGTGACCAGGGTGCCCTCCCTCTAAAGCCAGAGGCCACAGAGGAAAGGAAGGAGAGGAGAGAGAATGGGTTATACTTCTATCTGAATGGGCTGCCTTTTCTGTCCTGTGCAGCAGAACAGACAAGGATAATGGCTACTTAATCATCTTGACTATGAAGTGACAATTCTTTAGACTCTTATGACACTCATGAATGATGCAGGAGCAGGCATGATAAATGCCGAGCAATTCCTGGAGACAGATACTTTCAGGGAATTTATGCCCCCTCCCCCTAGGACAAAAGGGCTCCTGGGCTCAGTTATCATTTGTGCTGGGAGAGAATTTACAGTCTCACCAGAAACTTCTTTTACCCTACTCAATAAAGCGCTTATTTTGATATACTGACTGCCATTGTTCAAGAACAACTGTATCCTTGGAAATGCATGTGCAGAGAACAGTGCTGCTGACTCACTTGCCTTCCTTTGATGCTATTTTGTTCTTTCCCAGACTCTATGATCTAGAGCGCTTAGACACGGGTCTTCTAATCACAGGTCTAAGTGTTTGGTCAGAGGTGGGACACACACACACACACACACACATACACATGAAGGGGCTTGACAAGTTTGTGGGAAAAACTCACCTACACATACACATTGCTTGTTGGAAGCCTCAGTGTGTTGGGGTTCACTGTGAGACAGAGAATGATTTCATGTCTGGCCACCTCCCCTGTTAAATTTATCATAGCATCTTATTTTATACGCACTGTTCATCAATCATCAGTTGTGGATGGTCAATGACTCGATAGATTCACAACATGTATAAGCTCAAAGGGATGCAGCAAGTTAAGCACCAGGCTGCTAACTGCAGGTCGGTGAGTCAAACTTACCAGCCACTCTGGAGGGGAAGATGAGGCTACCTGCCCTCTTCAAGATTTACAGGCTCAGAAACCATTAGGAGAGCTTCCGTACTGTCGTGTAGGTTTGCCATCCACTGGATGGCAGTGAGGGCTCAGTGCACACCATGAGTAGTGCTAATGGTGAACCAGCTCAGCCAAAAAAGAATAGGTTGGAGGCTTGAGTCTACCTGGACATGCCTCAATAAAAACCATGCTGTGCATTTCTGAGCCATTAAACATGAGAACTTTTATGGCTCATAGCTCTACCCTGTGTTAGTCTGGGTACTTTAGAGAAACAAATCCACAGAAACTCATGTATAAGAGAGAGTTTTATATAAAGGCTAAGTGCTCATCAAGAAAACATCCCAACCCAATGCTGCCCAAGCCCACAAGTCCAACATTAATTCATATGTCCAACATCAATCCACAAAGTCCTCCTCCATCTCACAAAACACACACTATGATGCCGACTGCAGGAGGAAAGCCGAATCAGTGAGCTTGTAAGCATCTCAGTGCTGCCAGGGTCTCCACATGGCTGCTTCAGCACCCAGGGCTGCATCAGGGAAGGTCCATGTGGCTTCTCCTCAGGGATGTTTCACAGGAAGTGAGCCTTGCCAGCTGAAGCAGGAAACTGGCTAAGGCAGCTTCACCCTGACCTGACCATCAGAAATCAAGAGACCCGAGAACTAGAAAGGCGAGGCTCACAGAGTCATTTATCTCTCCACCCTCCAATTAACCCCCCATATGTTTAACAGCCAGGTCGGCACAATAAATGAACTACCTCATACCCTGACATGGACCCATCATGAGTTAGGGTTGACTCAACAGCCACTGCTTTTTGTGTGTTTGTTTTCCTAATGAAAAGTCCTATTCTGAAAAGACATCAATGAACATAGCAGATAAAGCCCTGCTTTTAAAGAGATGATATTTTGTTGGGATGGCAGGCAATACGCACACATATAGACATGTAGGCCAATGATTGGGGGGGGCGGTTAACATGGCCATGAAGTCTGCTAAGAGGATAACCGTATCAAGGAAAGGCAGTTTTCAATAGGACGGTCAGTGTGGGTCCCTTTGAGGTGACAGCAAAGGACTTGAGTGCAGAGGAAGTCGGCGTGGGATTTTGGGAGGGAAGAGAACTCCAGGGAGAAGGATGAAGGGTAGTGTTCAAAATGAGAAGTAGGTTCACTCGTTAGGAAACAGCAAACAAACACCATAGCTGAGGGAGCAGAGCAGAGGGGAAAGGAAGGGTGGCGGGAGGAGTGACCAGAGTGGATGACACGGCGTCTCCGATGGAGCGATTCATTAAGAGCGGTTGTAGTCTGACTCTACTCTGTGATGACCACATGGCTTTCCAATAGCTCTGTTCACAGCCTTTTAGTAAAATCTTGAATTTGAGAGGAAGGTAACCAGCCTGGAGCGAGTCGAGAAGCCCTCTTACATTAGAACAATTAAAGGAGCTCTGGATATTATTACACCAGAGCCCTTAGAGCCACGGTTCTCAACCTGTGGGTTGTGACCCCTTTGGGGGGTTGAATGATCCTTTCATGGGGGTCACCTGATTCATAACAGTAGCAAAATGAAGTAGCAACAAAAATAATTTTATCGTTGGGGGTCCCCACAACATGAGGGACTGTCTTAAAGGGTCATGGCATGAGGAAGATTGAGCACCACTGCCTTAGAAGATGAACATGGCATTCACCTTCAAATACACGGAGAGACGATGCCTCGTCTTCAGGGAGAAGTCACAACCATGAGCAACTGTTACAGACAGTAGAAAAGAGGAAGACTCTCACCAGGGGGCATGGACACAGAGGGTGCAACAATGGGCTCCACTCTTAGATGGTGAGGAGGGCGCCGGAATGGGTGGTGCTTCAGTCTTTCGTGTACAGGGTGCTAGAGGTTGGAACTGACTGCACAGCCCATCACCAACACCACAACCGCTGGACTCAAAAGCAGGGGTCCAAACGTGAATTGCAAGTGCACTCTCGGGCATGTACCAAAAGGAATCGAACATGGGGAGGAGTACCATCACTATCTGTACATCAATGCTTAGTGTTACTTGCTATAGCCAAAAAGGTAGGCAAAACCCCAAGTGTCTATTGATGGATGAATGGATAAACAATATGGAGTCTATCTATACAACTGAGTATTAATTCAGCCATAAAGGAAATGAAGTTATGATATAAACTATGATATGATATGGATCAATCTTAAAAACATTATGCAGAGATTATTAGTCAAAAAGGAACTAATTTTCTACAATCTCAGTTCTATGAAACATCTAGCCTATGCAAATGAATAGAGAACACGGTAGATTAGTGGTCATCACAGGCTGAAAGGAGATGGGATTGGGAACAGTATTCCTTCAGTGGTATTGAGTTTCTGTTCCAGGTAACTGAAAATGTTGGGAAAGAAATAGATGTGACAGTTATATAACACGGTGAGTGACATTCATGCCACTGAATTGTACACTTAAAAATACTTTAAATGGGCTTGAGGTATGTATATTTTACCAAAATACAATGTTAAAACCATGTGCTGTTTCAGCATATTGTCACCTCTTTGATATATGTGTGTGTGTGTGTGTGTGTGTGTGTGTGTGCATATAAGCTTATATATCTATAACTCAAACCTCTCTGCCACCTAGTTGATGCCGACTCACAGCAACCCTGTAGGACAGGGTGGAACTGCCCCTGTGAGTTTCTGAGAGCGTACCTCTTTACAGGAGTAGAAAGTCCCAGTTCCCTTCCACAGTGTGACTGGTAGTCTTGAACTGCAGACCTTTTGGATGGAAGCCCAATGTGTAACCACTATGCCACTAGGACTCAAATATATAATTTTGAGAAACATGGAATTCTATAAAGTCGCAAGTTTTTTCTCTACAAACATTTTAACACCCTTGGTAGAAATCTCCTTGAGGCCTATTTCCTAAAGGATATTTTTGGTCTACAGTCTGTCTTCTAGGAAAATCCCATTAATAAAATCTCCCATTTAAAAATATTTCTTTGATCACTGAAATAGCAGCCAACCACAAATCCTTCCTTCTTATCATGAAAACCCCAGGAGAAGTGGTGAAGAGGCAGTGGGCTAAAAATGGTTCTTCCAAATCCTGGTGGACAGGCAAAATAATTTCCTCACTATTAACTTCTACAATGAATAAAATTTCCTTTCTTAATGTAACTCCTTCCTGAGGCAGTAATAACACCAAGAGTCTACAGTTCAAGGAAGCCACGGCTTAGGGAATCCTTCTTAACGCGCACCTTTCAAAGGTCTTCTTTTCACTCCCCCACAGTTTCTTAATAGGTAAAGAGCTCATTATAAAGAAGTTTCCTTTGAAACACTTTAAAGGCAAGAAAATATCCACAACATTTGGGAAAAAAGACAGGAGAGAAAGGAAAAGAAAGGCTGGGCATGAGTTGGCAGAGAGAACATATTAGTAAATGCCTTATAATACTCACTAGATTAGACTTCGGTTATAGTCTGCCTAAAAATAAACCTGAGTTAAAGTTCTGTTTTAGATTCCTCCCCCCAAGGCAGGTTTCTATACTATGTGAGTGAAAAGGAGCAAGAAAATTAATGAAAGGGCTAGGTAATGAAACAAATGTAGAAATTTTTAGGAAATGAAAATTTCTACCCCCCAAAAAAGCAAGAGAATAAATTCATTTCTATGAGGGGTCTTCAAAACATTCATGAACAAAAATTCATTACTTTTAATTCCATTTTCCCACAAACTTTATGGTCTTCCTGTATTTGAGGTGACGAAGTGTTTTCTTGCGATAAGGCTTTCAACAAACAGCTGTGTAGGCCATACAAGAATAATAGAATGCAAAGCAATAGATAGCAGGGAAAGTAGACAAAACTAGAAATAATTCCTTGATCACCAAGGATAAAAAAATCAATACAACAAAGAAATTAGTTACTGAAAGAACCATAGAGGTCTCTAACTACATAAAATGTCAGGCCTCCCAACCCAATCGATCACTCTTCCTTGTATAAATGCTTTGTATGTTGGTCATGGTCGTTAGTGGTTTTTGTCTGCCTCCCCTCCCTCGCAGGCAGGCTTTTCCCTGCAAGCTGTACTCTGACTTTCTCATAATGTCAAAGGGAACCTCCTCAGAAGTCTTCCTGGACTGCAAAGCGAAAGGAACACCTCTCCCACTGTCCCTGGCAGTCATCCCCTGGCCCATAGTCTGCATTACTTCCTCCAAGGCACTTAGCACCTATTTCAAACATCTCTTCTCAGTGGAGTCCAGTTGCAGGAAAACAGGTTTTGCATTTCCTCACAGCCATAGACCCAAGGACCCAAACCAAACCAAAGCCCGCAGATTTTGACTCTTTTCCCATGCACACCGACCTTATCTAACAGAGTCGAACTACTCCCGAGCATTTCTGAGGCTGTAATTTTCATTACAGAATAAACGTTCTCCTGCAGAGCAGCTGGGGAGTTCAAACTGTTGACCTTGCTTTACCCACATTGCGCCAGCAGGGCTCCTCAGGGTAGGCATTCCATGTGTATCGGTAAGAAAATCTTTTTCTTAAAAATAGTGATTTTTCAATATCGCTTTAAACCATGACCATGGAAATCACGATCGTGGTTTTGTTTGTGTTGTTTTGATTCCTGCGTTATCTGGGGTGCATAAAACAAGGCTTCTTTGCACCATCCTTATCTCCAAGAGGTCTTCATTTTATCCACCTTCACAACTGGAAGAGGGGTACACACTTATCTCTACTTTGTATGTTATTAGAGGAGTACATTAATGTCTACAAACACACGTACAACTCATCCCAGGGAGGAACCACGACAGATGCAAAGCCGACGTATTACTCTTATGAGTTTGCAAATCCTCTGGCAGCTGTTCCCAAGAAGACTCTACTCCCAGGAGAGTTCCCAAAGAGGGTGGGTCCGAGGGCCAGTGGGGCGCACTGCTTTTCGGGCATGGCCCTTCGGGGTAGCACCCTCTCCGTTGGCATGGCAGTGAAAGGCTCTAATTCAATGGCATCCACACTTTCATCCCAGGAGTTCCCAGAGGCAGTTTTCAGGGGAACTAAGCAAACAAACCCTGGAAATCCGCATCTTTTTCTTTCTCTGCCATAAATGCAATATATTGATTCAGGCCTCACTATTTCATAGCATTCACAGGCCTCCATAATACAGAGGATTTAGTTTCATCCCTTCCTCTCCAGAAGCTCCGACGGCCCTTCACCCTCAGAGCAGAGAGCGCCTCTTTCCCTCCTCCTCCTTCTCTTCGGCACTCAGCACCCTGTTAGGTAGATAATGTGGGTAACAGTCGTTTCCATTGACGCTAGCTAATATTTTCACTTCTCCAAGGCCAAGAGGCAACCGTTTCTAAGGGAGACGTTTTCTGGCAGTAAACAGGATGATTTGGGTTGAGTGGAGGGTGGTTCATCCAATTGTTTATCTCCTAACGGGAAGGAGTTGATGTCGAAGATTGAAAAGAGGTAGAAGTTTATCAAGACTCTTAGGTAGTTCCAGGAGTCCTGAGATTCCTCATTCAGGACACCATGAGGAAATTCTTCTTCATGCATTAAGTTGAAGTGTTTTAGAGGTTGTTGATTTGAGAAGTAAATCTGTTGTTTCCAGTAGAAAGGCTTACAGATGAGAGCGGTGTTTTTAACCCTGTCTTTGCTGTCTTGGCCTCAGTTCCTCTTGGTGGTTTCTCCGTGGCCAGATGCCTCTCATCCCCCAAGGTGCAGTGCGGGGATCATCTGCTCTGGAAACATTTTCATCCTGTCAGTCACCTATGTGTCCGACTTTCTAGGTTAAGTAAATAGTAAATACTCTTTTTTCCAGACCTACTGTAATAGGAGTCCCGATGGCACAGTAGGGCAGCAAGGTCAGCAGTTTGAAACCACCAGCATCTCCTCAGGAGAAAGCTCAGGCTTTCGACTCAGGTAGCATTACAGTCTCTAAAGCCCACAGCGGCAGTTCGACCCTGTCTTATGGGCTGGTTTGGAGTCAGCATCAACTCCATGGCTGTACATTGGATTTGGGGTTAACTATAATCTAAGTGTTGGGACACTGCAACACACAAAGAAGTGTCCAATTGTCCAATCTTCCAACCCCATAGGAGCTCGTGTCCTTGCATCCTTCTAGCACAGAACAGGGGCTCAGCAAATCCTGCAGACCGGAGAAGTTGAACATATTCATATTCATTTATACTCTACGGTCACTAGGAGGCAGGACCGGGTTTGGTACAATGAAGAAGTCAAAGGGCGTGAACCTGGAGGCTCTCTCCTGCTAGGAGGTCATATGATTTTCTGTTCTACATCTTGGGTGTCCCAAAAGACAACTTTGACTAGTTGACAAGCCCAGGCTGCATTGAACTGACTATCACCGAGCTGTTGGTGAACTCTTTGAAGTGGAAATTATGCACACAAAGCCAGCTGATCCTAGCAAGTCACAGCTGCCGCTGTTGGCCTCACCTGCTCCTTTCTCTCCCCACAGGGAGGGCTGCCATAAGCACTAAACTTCACTGGGAGGTGTGGGGCAGGGGCACAGCCTTTTCCGGGCCTGCTGACACCAATCATATGCAGCTACTGAAGGTCTAGGGCACACCTAGAGCGCTCTAGCAAAAGATAGATGAACAAGCAGAAAGATAAGCCAGTGCTCATAGGACCTTAAAATAACTGGACAACAGACAAAGGAAAAATCAGTATGTCAGACTTTGTGTTGGGACTCCAAATTAGTATCCTTTCTCTCGGGTGTTGTTGGGAGCAAACTCTAAAACTTGTTCCCTATGGATGAAACAAAAATGAATAGGGTTTATGCATGTTCCTATACATTCCCTACAAATGACCCTATACATTCCCCTGTTGTCACTATCTACTCTCCTTAATGGGAAGCAGGAACCATATTTCCTATGAAGAATCCAGGTTAAAGAAAAACTCAACCCCTCCCTCATAGGCCCAGTGGAATGACGACCCTGAACTAGACAAGTAACCAATGCATCATCCAGTTCAGTGGAACCGTTATCACTGTAAGCCCCAGTGGAAGCACTTCACCTCTTAGTGTTTCTGAGAAGTGATATTCACAAAGTTCTCATGATCATCAGTTAAAGAACTGTAGCTAAGATTTACATCTCCAAATTAAGGCAAGTTTTACTACATCTTCCCAAAACATTGCTGGTAGTGCCAGCTCACAAGGTAGCAAAGACATCTAGATAAAATAATCTAAGTAAACACAGAGCAAAATGGTTGGACCATCATAAGGGCTCGACAAGTATTGGTTGTTTATCTGAGTGAAGGTACCGTTGCCTCTGCCTTTGTCTTTGCTCTTTGCCACACAGGGGTCTTTACCTCGGTGTGACAAAGACTAGAGTAGATAGAATTCCACGGATTGTTCATTGCCATCTCCTGGAGGGCCCCAGCTCTGATCCTTATGACATTAAGTGAAGGGAAGAGATGCTGAGGAGACAACAGGAGAGAAAAGAGCAAATGGACTTATTGTGCAAAGGCTGGAAAATTGTCACCATGGACTCAGAAGAGGGAGTCAGTTGTCCTTAAATGTTACATTCAGCTCCAGTGCTGCTTAACGGGTCCCTTAAAGCTTTGCTTTGGCTGAAGTTTTCCGCATCCCCAACTTCAATATTCATAGCTTCTATCGATGTGATTTGGTTTGATGTTCCTCTAAGATTTCCGATGAGTCCAGAGATACCCTTTCAGCATTTCATTTGGACAGATCTGTGTATTTCCCTCAGGATTTTCCGAATTGGGCATGGAAGTCCACACCAAGAACCTCTTACAGCAATATCCATTCCTCTTTGTTCGCTTCTCAAGAGTGGGGCGTGTCTTTAAAAGAGCTTTGCCATTTGTTCTAAACCCCGCGGAATATTTAAAAGGTGGCTTTACTAACAAGGAAAAGTTTGGAATTTAGAACACATGAAGAGATAAATTCATTACTGATCATCTTGTTTATTGTTTTCAGAACAAAACCGACTTTGCCACATTGGTCAATTTATCAGTGGTGTTGGGATAATCTAAGCATTTCTACCACTTCAGCTCATTTTCTTATGCTACTTGATCCTATATCAAGGTCACTATACACTAAATCTGTCTCTGGAATAGCATATGGATCCAGCAAACCATTACCCATGAGCCTCATATACCTATTAATAAAGAACTAGAGCCCTCTAGGCCAGGATACCATATGGTGTCTAATTTACTTAACAAATACATTACAGTAAGTACTCATAAGCACATACCTATTAATGATCCTGGCTTCTAAAATTAAAATTGAAATAAAAATTGTGAAAGCAGCCCCATTTTAAAATCAGGAACTTGGCTGTAAATTTTTTATGATTAAAGGTCTTGTGTTAAAGAGATTTATAAAATCTGAATGCCCCTGTTTTAAACCTCCTGAAGGACTAGTTGAAGCTTCAGGAAGGAAATTATAAACAAATTATAACTGAGACATGCTAAGTGTGCTGAGGTAAGGAGAGATTGGTTATTTCATCAGTGATGTAAGTGAATAAATTGGTACAAACAAAATTGCATATGTAACTCGCCTTACACACTTTTCAACCTTGGTGATACAATAACTGCAAGGTCAGCAGAACTGCCCCATAGAATTTCCAGATTTCCAAAGTCATCTTGATGGAGGTAGATGCTCATATCCTTCTCCTGTGGAGTGGTTAGTAGGTTTGAAATATAGACCTTCTGGCCACCCACTGAGCCTTTAACCACTGCACCTTGAGAGCTTCCTTATAAGACTATTAGGTAGATTCAAAACCAGTAAACCTATTACCCTGAGCTTATTCCAACCCACGGCGACCCTCTGTGGTCAGAGTAGAACTGTGCTCCATAATTGTCCATGTCTGATCATTGGAACTGGATCCTTAGCCCTTTCTTCTGAGGGACCTCTAGATGGGCTCAAAATTAAGCCTTTTGATGAGCAGTCAAGTGTGTTGATGAATGGAGGGACTCTGGGTATATCATTTTAGAATGCAATAGTAATAATATTAGAATCCCTATTCTAAAAAATAAGTAAACTGACACAGCAATTGGCTTTCATAAAGTCATACAGCTAAAATTGCGAGTGTGTTAGGCTAGGTAAATTAGAGAAAGAAATCCACAGAAACTTTATGTCCAAGAGAGAGTTTTATATAAAGAGCCAGTGTACATTAAGAAAGTGCTGTCCAAGCCCATAAATCCAACATTAGCCCATATGTCCGACACCGATCTACAAAGTCCTGTTCCATCTCACAAAACATACAAAATGATGCCAACTGCAGGAGGAAAGCCGAATCAGTGAATGTGTAAGCATCTCAGCGCTGGCAAGGGTCTCCACCCAGGGCTGCATTGGGGTAGGTCCATGTGGCTTCTCCTCAGGGATGTCTCACAGGAAGTGAACCTTGTCAGCTGAAGCAGGGAATTGGCTAAGGCAGCTGCACCCTGGTCCTACCATCAGAAAGCAAGAGACCCGAGAACTAGAAAGGCGAGGCTTACCAAGCCATTTATCTCTCTGCCCTTCAATTGATCCCACATGTGCCAGGTTGGCACAACAAACCTTAACAAGCGGCCATCAAGCTCAGAAGCAACAAAGCCCACGTGGAAGAAGCACACCAACCCATGCAACCATGAGGTGTCGAAAGGATCAGGTATAAGGCATCATCAGAACAAAAAATCTTACGATAGTGAATGATGGGGGGAGTGCGGAGTGGAGA
>NW_022103915.1:25830459-25867181 GCF_000313985.2 Echinops telfairi
CTCATGAGGGAGGGGGGAGCAAGGAGGGAGGGGAAAAATGAGGACCTAATGCCGGGGGTTTAAGTGGAGAGGAAATGTTTTGAGAATGATGAGGGCAATAAATGTACAAATGTGCTTTACACAATTGATGTGTGTATGGATTGTGACAAGAGTTGTATGAGCCCCTAATAAAATGATTACCAAAAAAAAGAGTTACTAGAATCCAATTCAATCTCTGCTTTGGCTCTTAAGCATTACACCAAACTGCTTGCTCTTGTTAATTTTTCTTTTTTTTCTTTTTGTATCCAGACTAGAAGCTTTGCAAAGTGCAGAGGCTAAGTCCATCTCGTGCTTCCCAGGGACCTTCCCTCTTCTGCTAGGCTGATACCTAAATAATATTTATTGAAGGGTTTGTTTTCAGCAGTAAACACACCACTCATTTCTCTCAGGAACAGTGAACTTTCCACTGCTCAATCCTTGCTTTATACAATGTATACCGCTCTGCGTTCCCACCTTAGAACAATGGCACATCGCATTCCTGAACCAGAGGCAGGGCTTGCAGCAAATCCAAATAGACGGGCAAAGCTAATGCGGCGGTGTGTATGTATTGATTCCTGAATTACACTCTATTGGCACCGAGGCAGTGGCTATGTTGTGCATGTTTTAAGAGAAGGAAGATAAACAGCTCTTTAAGCAGAGAAATGAACCTAACTTTGAACATTTAGCCTACATGGACAGAATGAAGCAATAAAGTTCTGAGGGGGTTTGCTCCTGCGTCCCCAGAACTGACTTAATTCAAAGGGAAGCAAACAACAGTCCCATCTCCAGTCTTGGTCCTACACTTTGACACGATCAACTCTGTAACTACGTGGCCGTGGCAATGCATTCGCAAGGGAATTGCACTCTTTTCCATTTTTAATGTCTACGGCTGCTACGCTGATCTATATTTGCTTTGCTGAATACATATTAGATTATACATATTAGACATAATGAATTTCCACTTAAGCCCCATCACTTAATGCTTTGTGAACAGAGGGGCCTGCCCTGGGTGATGTGTCATTTGTATTGGAAGTACAGGGGCAATGGAACCATTTCGTCACATGTACACACACACACACACACACACACACACACACTTCCTATATACAACAGCCTGTACCGAAGTCTGCTCTGTGGGAGGCGAAGAGGTGCTGGATGTCTCAGAAGCAGGTGGCATCCAATCTGAGGATGCACAAAAGGAGCCAGAAGGCATCTTGCTCGGCCAATAGCACCAAGGAAGCACGCGGGGAAATGCCCTTCTATTCCTCTCACAGCCTTGTTTCAGGGCATCACCCGGGGCTCCCACCAGGTCTGTGTGCAAAGGCCCGCCTCTGCCGAGATGTCAAATTGCAACAAAACACACTTCTGAGGCGATGGACAGGGCGCCAGCAAAGCAAAGCATCGGGCTTCCACTCTAGGGTAAATTTCCCCCGTCTTACAGGTTCTGGATCTTTCTACACATACATCGATGGCACACACACACCGGGAGTCTTCTTCAGAAATGCTCTTGCAGGCACTGTTGGCTGAAATCCCAGTTTTCACTTCACATTCCATTGAGATTTAGCTAGAAATATTATTTTTTAAGCAGCTTTTGAAGTGAAAATGGGAAGATAGGCAGGAAAGGCCATCTCTCCTGGGTTACCTTTTGTACCCAGCAGATGTTGATGAAACCCTAAAGAGTAACAGATGTGCTCAAATGCTTACTGGAAGCAATTCTAGTCCAGACTATTCATGGGGAGACACAGATCAGTGACAGGAAATCTATATTTTAATAAAGAGAACTTTTTTTACTAGTTATGTCTTTAACTGAAACCACTTCTGAAGAATTTTCAATCTAGCATTTTATCAATCACAATTAAGTAAGCAAGGGGCATTTTTCATCCTCCTACTTACTCTAGCCCAGATAGCGCTCACCACACAGGTCAAATGCCTATCAATGAATTGACAAAGGATGGATGCATGGATGATGGATGGATGGGTGAACTGATAAATGGATAGCTAGACAGACAGTCAAACACACATCCAGCCAGACATTATCTTAGGTTTTCAGATTCGGATCATTTGCAGAAGATTTAGCAAGGAAGCACTCCTCCAGAAAAACACCACTACAAGCGCATTGGTCTTCCTAAGGCCCAGCAGCGAAGAAGCCAAACAAAGGTGTATTCCCAGGCCCAGTTACACAGAGGGTACCTCTGGTCTGATCCCACCAAGGGCCCTAGACTGTATAGTGCATCTCAGAGTTTCTCCCATGAATGGCAAGACAGCAGTAGCCTGGGGACAGTTTTGCTGAAAGCTGTCATAAGAGAAAGCACATGGGAGTTGAGACAATCATCGCACCACATCGTTCAAAGGGATCCAAACAGATTGGAGCCAAAGGTCAACATTACCTGATCCAGAGAGATGGATAGCCAAGGCATCAGATAGAAACTTGTAGCTAGTTGCTGTGGAGTCTGCTCCAATTGATGACCACCCCATGGACAGCAGAAATGGACTAGTGCCATTCTCTGGACTGTCAGTATGCTCAACTCCCAACACAGCGGGCTTACCTTGCAACATCACATAAGACAACACCCTGGTGAGATCCCTAAGGTTTTCATTGTCAGATTGTTGGAAGAGGGTGGCCAGGCTTTTCTTCCTAGTCTAGCTTAGTCTGGAAGCTTTGCTGACATTCTTCTACCATGTATGACCTTGCTAATATTGGCAGTACCAGTGGCATAGCATCTAGCATCATGGCAACACTCAATCACCAGAAGAGGGCAAACTGACACCTGGGAGCTAGGGAAAGAAACTTAGACTGTTTTAATGCAAAATCTTGTTTCCCTACAAGATCAGCAAGATTCAGGGAAATCAAGGGACTTCCTCTGGATTCCATCAATTTTCCAGTGAAACCAAGGTTGAGGACCCTGTTCTCCGGACACCCAGTTCAAAAGGCATGTCTTTTTGCTTTCACCAGAATCTCCACGTGCACACATTCCTCCTGAGAGCTGCAGGGATCATCTTATTGCTGGCTTCCCTGTGTCGTTATCATCTTCAGGGTTAGGAACACAGCTCTTGTCTCCAAAGTGTATTTAACGGTATGCTTTCTTTAGCAATTGCACCTTCTTATTGTCCTAGAGAACATGGGGGTCTTCATACCATGTATGTACCCATCTGAAGCGGACCACCCAGGTATCCTGAAGAGACAATGCACTAAAAATAAGGCTAATTCCATTTTCGAGACTGCATGGTGTATAAGCAGGGACTTTAATAGGCTCTCAGATGCAGCACAATTCAGGATTAGCACGTGAACGGTCAGCCTGGGGGAAACTACTGGGAGAGCTGTCCAGGCTGTGATTGATCAGAAAACGTAGTTTCTGAAGTCGGGACAAAGGTATTTCTTAAAGTGTCATAAGCCATCCAGAAGGCTGTTTCAGACAGAGGGAACCACACCCATGAAAGCACTGAGGTGGAAAACAGGATGAAGAATGGAAGGGAGAGAGGATAAGTGGCTCAGAATTTTGGTAGCAAGAAAAGCAAAGAGCAAAGAAGTTCGGGAGCAAGGCAGATTGCTAAGAGAGGTGATCCAGAAAAGGTAGAGTAGAGAGGGGTTCTGAAGAGTTTTTAAAATGCAGTATACTCAACAACATGGAGGGGGTCATAGGGGTCCAGGTATAGAACTGATGCCATGGTTATACGTTGGGCTGTAAACTGCAAGGTCCAAAGGTTGAGACCGCCGGGCACTCTGGGGGACAAAGATGAGGCTTCCTAACTCTGTAATGAGTTAAAGGCTCAGCAACCCAAGGGGGCAGCTCTACGCTGTCCTATCATCTATAATGTCTCTAGGAGGTGGCAACCACTCCCGCTCAATGGCAGTGGTTTGTGTTGTTGTGATGAGGTTGACATGGGTTTGACTTGTGAGCAACGCACAGGCATGACTCGTCTTTTGGTGGAGGCTTGCATGGTGCTGTCATGCTGAACGGGCTTCATTGGAGCTTCTAGACTAGGGCTAGGAGGAAAGGACTGGTGATCGGTTTCTGAAAATCCGCTAGTGGAATGAATACCTGTGGATCATATGGCGTGGGGGGTGACCACGAATCTGGGACCAACTCCAGCTCACAAGTCACATGACATAATGCTTACTAGGAGGGAGACACAGGGAAGAATTTAACAGTCAGGGAGGCCTACAAAGTGGGACTTGGTACCATGTGCCAAGAGGTACGCAATGTGCCAGAGGGCTCCAGGAGGAAGAGAGGGAATTCTTTACAGGTGTTTCAAAAATCAAGTGTGGGAGGCAGATAACATATACCGAGCTAAGGCAGTTTCTTGGATGAATGGAAAGCAGGAAATGCATTTTATAAATATTGTGTTGGTAGACTGGAAAGGACTTGGCCTACATGGTCATCACTGTACCAGTGGTTATGGTGGTAACTAGTCTTCCTTCACCAGTGTGGAAAAGGCACCTTCCAACAGAAATACACTGACATTCCGTTGCTCTTTTCTCTGGGATGCTGCTTGCCCAATAAGAACAGTCGGCATGCGGACCTTTTCCCGTGAGATCAAGATCACTTTCAGATATACTCTGAACTTGTAAAGAACTTGGCTACTCAGGATATGGGGTTTGGGAGAGGGAAGGAAGGGAAGAGGTGGTGGGGAGGGGATAATTCCTAAAATAGAGTCCTAAAAATCAAGCCAGTGGCATGCAGCTGGGTGAACATTCCGAAATAGTTACCAACAGTTCAGGAATAACTATAATGAGAAAACATACCCACAGAGCTACACACACGAATGCCGGGATGCTAGGGAATCTCTCAAGATGGCTCTGTGGTCAGCTAACATTGAGGCTTGGACTCATTGGAAGACCAGAAAGGAAAAGGATCTTTTGCACAAAAAAAAAGAAAGAGAAGAAGAAAAAAGGAAAAAGGTATGGAAGACAGACAGTAGTATTTTGATCAAGTTTTAAAGCAAAGTCACCAAATGTTCCATATGCCATAGTCCCTTTCCCTCTCCTATGTGGTTAGTCAGCAAGGTTTGACTTAGAGGCAGACACCCCTTGGGGCAGTGAGGAGGGGGGATATCCTACGGGGGTCTTCTGATACTCAAGGACGTGGGGGTCAGAGGCCATTCTGGACAAAGCATGGTGCAATGGGCACAAAATCTAACAAACCCCATGGCCTATTGCTTCTGTCTAGGATGATCTGTCTTCCATTTTGATAGCATCATAAAATATATTTATTTCCAAGCATCCCTTGAAAATCAAATGATTAAGGATAAGAAAAGTGAATGCATTGCCAGGGCCACCTTAAGACAAGTGATTTCTTTATGTGTAGCTTGAAAGTTCATTCGGAAGTTCGTTTGGATGCCTGACTTGGTGCAGGGATATAGGAGGGAGCTTCAAAAATGGGTGTAAAAGATGGGATGAAAAGATCATGGAACTTATTTTGGGGGGCCCTCATATGTTCAACAACACATCTCGTATTTCAATCTATTGGCTCCCCCAAAAAGGCTCTTTTGCTTTGCCCTTCAAAGAAGCCTCTGGTTATAGCAAGCTTTCTTATCTCACCACAAGCCTCAATTAAAACAGGTGCTTCTTTGGGAGCAAATTTCCTCCTCCCTTCCTTCTGCCTGACTTTGATTCACCTGTCGATTGACATTCTTGCTTCATTACTTGCTGGTCCCTCAGCAAATTACTTCTAATCATTTCCTTCCTTACCATTAGCACTCCAGTGGACTGTCAGCGGCACTGAGCAGACGCAGTGAGATCAGAGCCTGTGGGGTTCTGGACGCCATCACACGTGGCCTTAAGCCGGTACACATAACACGGACACCCCGGCTCAACAACCAGATGGTGCATTTCCCACAACTAATGTGCCCACGCAAACAACTCTCAGAAACGATGGAGTTCAGTGAAACCGTCCTGGCAGAGTGGATCCAAGTACGTGCAGACTGCGCCCTTCTCCCGACACTAACAGAAGTGACTTTTGGTCATGTTCCCCTGTCCTCCCCTGTTACAGGTCGATGGTATCTTTCTGTGCATTTCCTTTCTTTTGCTCATTTTCTTTAGTCTCCTGGGTACATGAGTAAACACAACAGAACACGCTACTTTTGACCATGACGGATAATCAAGAAGTCATGGATTGACCTATTAGTCCCTGGGTAACTGGACAACAAACCATTGCAATTGTGTGTTTGTCTCTATTAATTTAAGTGGACAATTAGAGAGCTGAGAAGCTGAAGGTGCCACCCTGATCGGATCATCTTAAGTGGAACCATCAGGTTATGTAAGGTCTGCTGCTTTCAGAGCTGAATTCTGTTCTCCTAGGGTCTGTGACCTTGAACAATAACAGATGCCGCCTCAGTTAATATGCCTGGGAACCTGTCAAAGGACCAGTACATCACCTATTTGAATTTTGTGATATCTCTTAGAAGAGATCGATTATTGCTTATAGTGTGTAAAAACAGACAGAGTGTCGTTGTGAAAATAACACATAGACAGTTGGGTAGTCATGAGAAAACTATCACTAGTGTGTCATCCGCATCAAGATAAGGTGCTCCTCCCTCGCAGAACAGCTGCAGACAGTGCAGGCTGCTTCTGACAGCTTGATGGCTCCTTCCTTTCCTGAACTGCCTTGGTCAAAGGAGACAGCCTCAACCAATGACCAAGTGGTTGGATGGGAGGGAAGTACAAACACCTGCTAGATTTCTGACATCTCACGAGGACCACTCTACCGCTAGTGCTTACTGCTGAGTCAGCAGAGGCAGCTACAATGGCCTCTCTTTCCAACCTCCTCCCTGTTCAAAGCTACCTCCCCCAGGCACACTCAGGGCCTCCCCCATAACCCTCCTCTACAGAACGTCCACCTCAGAGTCTGTTTTCCTGGGAACTCAACCCGAGGGTAGCCGGGGAAAGTTCTGTTTCTTCTGCCTGTGTGATGCCTTTTGCATATTGTTTCTGGCGGCGAGATTATACCTGCAACACTGACACGAGTTTTATTTGTTAGATAGATTGTTCATTTAAAAATGCCCAGCAGGGTCTCTGGCCATAGGCCTTTTTGCTTGCCTGACCCACTCTCCAAAGCCTGGTCATTATTCACCAGATGACAGGTGCTCATTAAGAAAAGGGAAACATGGAGCCAATTGTAGGAGGATTTACATTTTTATTAAATTTCCTTGACTCCAGCTTGAATTTTGTTCATAGAACTGCTCTCATTTTTCCAAATTGTGCACCTGTGCTCATGGTGGCCATTGGGCTGAATCCCCTTCTTTATTTTTTAATTGGGAGCTAAGTAGGGCACCTGTGGATTAGACACCCATGCCAGAAACTTCAAGGCACCACTTGTTTTGTTTCAGAAAATGTTATTGCTTCTAGATGGTACTGTCTAAAAGTGTGGCCTGGATGGAAAGTTGGCCTGATGAGAGCTACATGGAAGTACTGAACCAACTCAGCAGCACCCACCGGCACCAGCAGAGGTACTTGGAATCCCTGGGTGGTGCAAATTGTTCGGCAACAGGCTGCTGGCTGAACAGTCTGAATCACTAACCTTGTGATTAGCAGCCCAATGTCTGAGTTATAGAGCCAACAACATCTGAAATGTCCTCACTCCGCTGATTTTGGCGACAGAAGTCCAACTTTTGAGTTTGCAAAAATTGGACCCTGCATTCTATGCTTTATTTTTTTCCTTCAAAAGAACCATCTGAAATGTGACAATTAAACATGCAATTAGTTTAACATCTCCCAAGTAGGCAGAGGCTACACTGCATGAAATGGAGTGTCAATAAGGCCCAGGTAGACCAGAGATAAGGAACACAAAATAACTAACTGTGGTACTCACCTAATCTGGTGTCAATTTAAGGATTAATAGTGTAGGGGTGGAGTCTACTTCTCTCTCTCCACCACTCCCTGGGAGACATTGCAGAAGACAAGCCACGAGGACGCAACCAGAGCTTGAAAGCTGGAGAAGCACAGAGAGTCCCCTGCCAGCACGGAGATGCTAATAACGCCACTGGATCCAAAGACTTTCTACCCACTGGCTTGTGATCGTCCTGCATTTGGCTTCATTGCATGTGTTTTGTGAGTCTGAAGAGGACTTTATAGATTGGTATTGGACAGATGGGCTAATATCGGACTTATGGACCTGATCTGGACTGGGCTGGGATGTTTTTTCAAGGTTGAATTGCTCTTGTGTGTAAATCTCTTTCTTATACACATATGTGTGTCCAAGGATTTGTTTCTCTAGTCTACCCAGACTAACACACTAACTCTCCAAATGGACCAGTGTCATTCTACACAAAATGATGCACTTGAGTGCATCACTTCCTTCATATGCCTCCCTCAAACCTGGTATCATAATTTAGCATCTAGTTGGTGCCATGACCATAGAAAATAGGTATCTAAGGTAGTGGGGATATTTGTTTTGTTTTGTTCTTAATCTGGAAGATAAGTCAAAAAGAGTTAGTGTTTCACTCGTTTTGTTGTTGTTGTTGTTGTTTTTGAATTTGTGTGATCCCAAAGAAATACAAAGACTCACTCTCCTGCTCAGCTGGAGAGAGACAGCAGTCTGAGAAAGGAAGAGTACCCGAGCCTTTCACAACAGTGCTCTCTTTAAACATCCTGTGTCCCCCAAAAGAGTCCCGGTCGGGGAAGGGGTTACTCACTGGGCTGATAATGGCAAGGTCAGCAGTCAAGATGGCCAGCCAGTCCTCAGGAGAAAGGTGAGGCTTTCTAGTCCCATAAACATTTACAGTTTGGGAAACCCATGGAAGCTGTTCTACTCGGGCCTATAGGGCCCCTATGTATCACACTGGGCTCAATGACAGTATGTTTTGGTCTATGCTTCCAAATGCAGGCCCTGGGGCCTGTGAGAAGTGCTGTTGTCACATTGGCTAGCGCTCAGTCTCCAAACAACCTGGGTATCACATCTGTCTTTATTTCTCTTTTTCAGATTCCTCCACTGCCCAACAGAACAACAACGTGAGTTCCCTTCAAAAGAAAATTGGAAATTCCTCAAGATATTTCGATTACAGGTCTACAGCCATTCCAGAGAGAACCAAAATGTCTTTCTGTAGCCTTTCTGTCAAATGAATTATGAGGGGCAAGAGGTTCAACCCCTTTCCTTTACTGCCTGGTGAATTTGGAAAGTGGCACTACCTTGTGGAGATTACATTAGTAAGTGGCAGGGAGAAATCAAAGGGTAACGATAAAGACATGGCTTTACATGAAGATGAAAGTGAATGGCCAAAAGAGAATGCATCAAGTGTCCATGAACTACACCCTCTGGCAGTCTCCTGGCCTTCAGTCCACGCATTGCTTTCTCTCTACTGGCAGCTGGACAACCCAGTCGCCAGGATTGCGTGCCTTTGCATCTCAGTAAAATACCTGTTCTAAGCACAAATATTCAGTAACTCTCTTGAGAGAGCAAACTGACGTTCAAAACCATGACCAAAGGACCTCACGATCTTTATATTTGTAGCCCTGAGGCAGAGGATCGCAGTACAGAGCCTTCCACCTCATCTCTAAAAGCTTACTCCACAGATAGGAAAACAACCATCTTTCAATCAGCTTTAGAAAATTCAAGGTGTTAACTCAAAACTATTAAGGGAAAAAAATGTGTGTAGTTGGGAAAGAGGGAGGGGAGAGAGAAACTATTCTGCTCTATCTAATGTTTTCAGATTGGGGAATCTCCTCATCATTTGTTCTCTACAGTAATTTATGAACTCGACCTAATTAAAATACTATCAGCTGAAAATGGGAGCAAACATAAGGCTCCTTCTCAAGAGAAGAGTGAATGCAATACATGAACATTTTAGGACAGGGCACAGGGGCAGCGCAGAGGGCAGGGGCCTTTCTCTTGGAGTTGGGCGGGGAGGGGAGGGCTATCAAGAAGTCCTCTCAACGACAAGACATTTGAGCCTAATGGATCAGTGGTAGTGATTGGCTAAAGGTTGAGCAGGAAAGATTATTCATTCGTAAAATCTTGAGCAACGGTATGAGGATATGAAAATACATAGCAGTTTCACATATGATGGTTGGAAATTGTTGCGTGAAGGGCTCATCTTTTAGAAAAAGCAGGAACTAGCTACAGAAATTAAGAAAATTAGGTAGAGATCAAATACTATAGTAAGAGGCCTCATTCGTCAGGGGATTCTTAATCCTGCCAATTATTGAGATTCACACATCCCTTATTGACTCAGGACTAGGACCAGATCCAGTGCATCAATAATAGCCTTGGCTGCATGCAGGAAAATGAGAAGAACAAGCACACCATTGGAAGTTAATGTCAAGTAAAATATGATGGTGTCTTTGACAAGAACATCAGAGAGAAAATAAATGAAAGAATACGATGGATGCATTTCAAATGAAGAATCAACATAATTTAGTGATCGATTAGAGGCTACTAATAGAACCTATGGCTGCATCATGTCTTAATTTATTTTTAGTTCAGCCTATTCATTTTAAGACAACTCAAATGTTCAGATTTTGTTTAACATCAAATTCGCTAAGCCAGATCTCCTAAATTTAGCATTTGCAAAATTGATTTGCTTAACCCAAATGCAGGGCTTTTTGTTTGTTTCTTTTAATGTTTATTTTGTTGCTTTTTATATCTCTGCCATGGCTGTCAATGTACTTTTGGATCTTGATCTAGTGTTACGTGAAAATTCTTAATGTAGAAAATTTCATTTGCATTAACTTTTACTTACACTGGTTACATATAGAAGGATACTATTGTACAATTTTCTGGGCCAAGCTTAACTGTTTCCTGGAGTGTCAGCACAGCCCGAAATCAACATGCTCTCTATATCATCTTTTAGATATTTTATTTCAGCAATTATAGAATCATAAGAAAGCATGTAAAAATCATAGAGGTCAAACTTTGCTAAAGAGTAAAACCTAAGAATTCAAAGACGACTAACTATTGCAGGCTCATGGCATTCTCTTTTCACACTTTTTACACTGCCATACAATCTATTCCAACTCACAGTGACCCCATAGGACAGGTGGTTCTACCCAGTGGATTTCTGAGACTGTAACTCCATATGGGATTAGAAAGCCCAGTTTTTCTCCAGCAGATCAGCTGGTCGTTTTGAACTTCAAGCTGTTAGGATCACAGCCCAACTCCTAACTATACCACCAGGATTCCTTTCCCATTGGTAAGTAGATAGTGTCATCATCTACCTGCTTTCCAATGATTAAGAAGATGGCACAGGGCTGGGCAAAGTACCACTCTGTTCTGCATAAGGTTAGAGTGAAGCAGAACAGGCTCTATGGCGATTAATACCACGACCAGGCCCTCGGTTGCTTTTTTTGCAAAATAAAAAGACTTTTGAAGGAATGCTTTATTAGCTAACGGTTACCGATGAAGATGAAAATGAGCAGAATGGCTCTGTGCTCAGTTCATTTCTGAGAAGATGGGTGGGAATGGATGGTCCCGCTCCACAGAGGAGACCCCAGTGAGGTCTGCAACATAGAGGAGCTGGGAGCGTGCGATGGTGCAACGTCACTGATCATCTTGTGCAGGAGCTCACACCTGGTTAGAGATGAGCATTATTCTCCAAAGTAATAGCAGCAGGAGCCTAGGAACTCCTAAAGAGAGCACGTCTTATTTTCATGTAAATAATTGTTATGAATAATAGAACAGCAGGGGAGAGCTAAGCTAATTAATAAGAAGGCAAAAAAAAAACCCCACCTTCTTTATATAACCTTTTCTCAAACAACAACTTTCGAAGATGCAGCATGTTTTAAACATCAGAACTCTGCTTCATGGAGACAGCTATGCAGTGCCGTTTCCCCTGCACTGCACAAAGATTTCTCCATCGAACCAGCAGTACCAAGGAATGTTCTTCACTGAGGACACTCACACATACCTTTTATTTTATTTTTAAGGCAACCAGACACGTGAAGAAAGAGAAGGACATCTGGGAAGATGTTTGACCTTTATGATTCATTAACTTCTCCCTTATTTGACACGGCTGCAGAGCCAGCCTTTCACCTTGGGTGGAGGCTGGTCATGAGGGAACCCCAGAGGCACCAATCCAAAGTGCAGCCAGGGCTTTGTACAACTAGACCTGTTAATGTCTCAGGCGAGTGTAATCGCCAGCAAGGAGAGGGACATGAACCGGGACTGAACAGAAACGTCACCGCCACCACCCATCGCAGGAGCGGTGCCCCCACCTAGACCACAGAACAGCCAGGGCTCCACAGCAAGCTGCATTTGTGCTGTTGAGGAAAATGGCACAGAGAACCAGATGAGGGCTTTTTTTTTTTTTTAAGCTATTGGTGAATAATTTTGGAAATGGGTTTTTGGGACATTCTGATGGGTCTTTTAAATCAGTGTGTAAATGCTAGAAGTTATTCAACGACAAAAGGTTCAAATCCTGGGCAAGAACACATTAATACTGAGTTAAGTACACTTGTGTTTCTGACAAGATGATAATGATGCCAAAACAAACAAACAAAAACAAGGAAAAGACACCTTAAAGGAATATAAATATATGGGAGCCTTAATTTTTTTTTTAATTTATAAAGACACAGTGATTAAGTCTAAAGCAGGACAAAGACATGATGAAGACAAAGCATCTAGCAGAGTGAAGCCGTCAGCATGAGGTCACAATGGTTTCCCAGAATCAAAGGGACTCAGCCACTTACATAGGATGTGGAGAACAAAGAAACTGTCACAAAATCATGACTGGCCCCACATCAATTCATAACAATTGGAGGCAGAACCATGGGAGAAGGAAAGAGGCCATGATTGGGTGATGTATAGCACAAAAGATAGAAAAGCGAACAAAATTAGTTTAGGGCCCTCTGATCAAGGTAGTTACGACTGACTACATGATCCTGCCTCACTGTCATTGATTTTGACTGATAATGACCCAGTTGAATAGCATGGAATTGCCCCATGTGGGTTCATATAACTATTTTTTTTTAAACATTTTATTAGGGGGGGGGCCTTAATTTTTAATGGCAACTTTCTAAAGGCTCTTTAGCACTCCATGGATATTGTGCATGAGACAACTTTTTGTACATGACCTTGAAGTCCCCTGGGATCAAAGGCTGTCCTCTGTGAGACAGTCCATTCTTCCACTATAACTAGGGTAAGTAGTCGCTGATATTTCTTCAAGAGGGGATGATGGGTCGTACTGCTCTCAGTCTGTATGTTAGTCAGTGACCAGAAAATTCTTCAAGTGGTTTAGAATGTTTGTTTGGGGCTATTATAACTCTGGCCTTTGTAGTGCCAATTTAGCATCCTGAGATTTCTGGGTGATACAGATTGAAAATATTCAGCCTAATCACAGTAGTTAAAATGTATAGAATCCTTACTATGGCCCACGCATGGTGGTCTCAAAAACCAAACCCTTTGCTCTTGAGTCAATTCTAACTCATAGCACCTTGTAAGATAGGGTAGAACTGTCCCTGTGGGCTCCCAAGACTGAACCGCTTCATGGGAGTAGAAAGCCTAGTCTTTCTTCCCACTGGGCAACTGGTGGTTTCAAACTGCTGACCTTATGATTAGCAGTCCAATGCATAACCACTAGGGTTCCTGGCACGGTGCTAGATAGCTTATATTTAGTCTCACAAGTTTTGATTCTTAGTTCATAGGTGAGGAAACTTATGGTTAAGTAATCTGTCCAAGAGTTCCCTGCCTAGGGCTCCAATTCAAAATCCCATTTCAGAGGCTGTTTGCCAGTCCCGACTCTTGGTCAAGTCACTTGAGTCAGAAAAGGAATCCTTGTTGTTGAATAGAGAGAAGCAGATTAGGGAAACTACCGGAAAGAGGGGCAGGTGCTAACCACCCCTGAGACTCCTCTGAAGAAATCCTGGCAGTCTACTTTGGAAGCATCACTGCTATGGGCAACCTGTGGAGCATAGGACTTCTCTGCAACCATGGGGTTGCCATGAGTTGAATTTGTCTAGAGAGCCACTGCTGCAGTGTAACTGGTGGCCTTGCTGATATAGAGGAGGGTCAGACCCATTTCCTTGGACCTGCACCTGCCCAAACCAATGTCTCCACCCAGTGTCCAGCACCACAGATAGGCCAATAGAAATCATCTAGGTTTGCCTAATTTTGAAGGGAAAAAAAATGTGATTTCATGTCACCTCTAACTAGGTTGCCTCTGATATTAAAAGACACTTGCCAGCGGGAGTACATCTGGTGGGGGACCCTCAATGCACAACCCTAATTTAACTTAATACCAGGAACATCTTCCTAGAGATCACTAAAAAAATGTACTTTTCTCCTAGGACTCTGTTTAATAGTCTAACCATCTATAAAAAGTAAAACTAATTGACAAGGAATAATGCTCTGCATTTAGATGTTCTCTTCAAGAACCTATCTACCCACTCCTGTTCCCCCAAGCTCGTCCATGCCTACTGTATCTCTTTAAAAATAGGATTTTATAGATCTGTTTCATATTCAGAACTAAGAAGATTTCCTGATATTGAAACCCAACTTGTGATAGTAATCCCCTGTCTCGCTGACTTCTCACTCTCCTTTCTCACCTCTTAGAGAAAACAGTAAACCCCACTCTCATTAAGTCAATGCCAAATTCATAGCAGCCCTTTATAGGGATTCGGAAGCCGAACATCTTTATGGGTGGAGACAGCCTCCTCTTTCTCAGAGGAGGGAAAGCTGGTAGATTGGAATCTCCGTGGAGCATTGCCGTTATCAGCCTGACCCCCAGCTCACCACCAAGACTCCTTACTTAGAAAGAGGAAGGGCACAGTCCCCACTCTGACCCTGAACTTAACTTCCTCTAAATATTTAAAGGAAAGACAACTCTGAGATACCCATTTGAGTTTTAGAAGAAACATCTTCCAAAATCCTTGGCAGGGTTCCTGAAGGAACCTGATCAAATATTCAAAACATAGTCTGATTATTGGAAATAAAGTTAGATGTGGGAGGTGGAGGAGAGAGTACAGATGTGCTCATTACCAGATATGAAAGCAAGTCTGCTAATCACAGTCAAGTACTCCTGATATACTTTAAAGTACACCTACCATAATACCAGTATTTACAAATACAGCTAACCCATCAGCCCCCCCCCCCCCACACACACACACACAACTGCATGTGCATGCCAGAGAAGTGGGATCCTTGAGTGTGGAGACTTTTATTATTTTTCTTTCTAGTTTTCCCGTCCAACTTCAGGGGCTGGCTTCTTTGATGGAATTCAGCAATTCCCTGGATCAGCGAAGAGGCATTTTGCAAGTAAAACTATGTTGAAAATGGTTTTATTGGCATATAATTCATATATTCCCTCAATTCAATAGTTCAATCATATGGAATTATTTTTTTAATTGCCACTGATTCATATGTACGTTTTGAGAATCACAAACATTGTTTTTTCCTGTTTTGTTTTGCCTTGATATTCTGCTCAGGAGATGGATAGAGTAAGACTTTAAAACGGAAACTTCCCTGGCTCTTGTCGTACAAAGCCAACCCCCTTGAGTACAGTTGAAAATGATTGCTGTGAATTATTCTGGTATTTCCATTTGGCTGAAGTTGCTGTTTTTCATCAACTGTCCTGGAGACGTAAGTAGGCACACACTTTCCTGAGACTGTTTCCGCTCTGCCTGCTGCTTTGGTAGATGGGCTTACGAGCTGGCCCCTCTAGGTGCTTGAAACAGGCCCCTTACAAACCAGGGCAGTGGGCCAGCCAACATCGGCCTCCATATGGCTTACCACCCGATTCTAACAGCAACTGCCAAAGTTTTATAGGAAGGGGAAAAAAAAGATAGAATGCTCATGGTAAATATTAAACTTCAATACCCACTGTACTCAAATCCTCCTCATCCTCTTAAAATACTTGAATTGGGCATTCAAGAGTGAAAGTTAACAGAGGCAAGCAAAAGAATAGAAATACTGAAGGCAGAATTCTTATTATCAGTTGACAAGCTTGAAAAAGAACATTAATACAGAGTAAAGGTTTTGATAGCATTTCCAAATTATCCCAATATCATATCTAGGCTTTCGCTTTTTATCTCTTGCCTCCAGCAATTCCAGACCCCCAACAGCACCCTCCCCCACAGCCGCTCTTGTCCTCAATGTGCACCCCCACCACACTGATCACACAGATTCCTTTGAAGGTTTATTAACAATGACATTTGGAAAACACAAAGCCATTTCCATTTAATTAAATAAACACACTATGTTAACCTTCTGTAAAAGAAGTGGCCATTCATTTTTATAGGTGGCTGTAAACAGACTTTGAGCCTCACAAAGCCAAGATCAATAGAGCGTTGGCAAACAATAATCATCTCATGCACACTCTATCGACAGCTGCTCAGAAAATATAGTTTGATTCTGATGGGCCTGATGATTAGGCCTTTGGCCAGCTTTTTGCCTTTCTCTGAGTGAATGTCAAAATGTCAAGAAAATGCCTCTACGATGGTGACTCCACTGAAGCATCTCCTGAGGCAGCAAATCAGCCAAGCTCCCACAAGCTCCGCTAGTGGACCAGCAAACAGGATGAACCAGGATGGAGGCCTTTGTTGAAGAGGGTGTCCATGGATGGCTGTGTGGAGGTCACATGGGGGGGTGTGGGTGTCATTGTGTTACCAGCTATACTTACTGTAACCACTGTTGGTGTAGTGGTGATGCGAGGGGAAAGAGGGAGTGTCTTCCTGGCTATTTCTGTTTCTACTGCTAGAGGGAGATTTCTATTTCTGTTTCTACTGCTAGAGGGAGATTAATTCTAAGAGTTGAGACTCTTGGTATTCAATACAGGCCACCCCTTGACATCTGTTCTTGGCCTAACCTTCATCTGTGAGTCTAGGTCAGGTGTCAGCAAACTGCGGCTCCTGAGCCATATGCGGCTCTTTCAGTACTACGTGGGGCTCTGAAGTTAACATTGAAGAAAAAAAAAAGGATATTATTCAGATAATGGTGATTTATTTGTTTTTAAAAAATATGTTCATTATGCTTGACACAATGGATGGATGGATGGATTGTGATAAGAGTGGTAAGAGCCCCCAAGAAAATCTTTATTTTTTTATATCTATATGTGGCTCTCAAATCATTTTTAAATTGTTGTGAAGGACAGGACTGGCTCTTCAGTCTCAGAAGTTGCCGGCCCCTGGTCTAGATTGACAATAGACTGCCATGTTTCCTTTTCTCTTTCCCCATCCCCTCTCTTCTCTCCCATTTCCTCTTTTCTTTTCTCCTCCAAAGGGAATAAAAGTCATTGGAAAAGAAACAAAGAGCCTGGGGACAGGTGAAGGACTCTAGATTACACGTAGAGAAGTCTCAGGATTAACGTTAGCCCTACTTCTAACTCGCTCGGTGGCCCTGGACAAATCATCTTTCTATGTAGGACCTTCATTATTGTGGTCTACAAAGTGGGATGGGGCTTATCCAGACAATCTGAGTGTTTTTCTGACCATTTTCATATTAGAACTAGAGTGTTGAAGACAGATTACCTGTGTTAGAGTGGAAGTTGTGTATTAGTTGCTGGATGGCATGTTGTTTACTTTTCTGATCTGTAGTTTCATTTGTAAAACAAGGTACAGCATTGTCTAACTCACAGGATGATTAGGAGAATGAAGGGAGGGGATGTAAAACTAGGAAACTTTTTAGAAAAAACGCCAGCATCAGATGCCATTAATTGATTCTAACTCAGGGCAACCTCACGTGTTTCAGGGTAGATCTATGCTCCACAGGATTTCCAATGGCTGGTTGTTTGGAAGTGGATGATAGCCTTTCAGTTAGCAGTTGAACTAATTGCACCACCAAGGAAGTCCTTAGAAATAATAGTTGTTCATTGTTCATTTAAAACTGATGAAAAAATAAGTATGGGAGGCATTCTCAACATGGTAAGTCCAAATAGTCTTTGCAAAGTTTTGGCTCGGGGCCAACTGGAACTGACCTTTCCAGACTCCATTTTGACTGGCTTAATAGCGACAAGTGTGTGTGTGTGTGTGTGTGTGTGTGTGTGTGTGTGTGTGTGTGTGTTGAGTGGTGCTTGACCAGTTCTATAACATTAAATGCTACACACCGAGTGCTCTCAGCTGATCTAAGAAGTAGATATCATTTGTTCCACTTTATGGAAAGGAAAATAAGCCATAAAGGGGTTAAACATTTCCCAAAGAATCAGTAACTATAACTTGAATCCAAGTCCGTGTGACTTAAGGGCCTATTAACCTCTAAACTCTCCGGCCTATATTATCTAAGAGATATTTACAAGGTGTCATGGGAGACTTCTGATGCTTTCAAAACCACCTTTCATTTTCCCATGAAAGTTGTATCCTTATAAATAAACAACAGTTAGTCACTTGCTGCCAATCAGTCATTCAGCTCTTGAGGCTTAATTACTCACATGATTATGCTCATCAAGGAAAAAAATGAGAAGGGAAAAATAATATAAATCCAGAATCTCTGCATCCATCCATTGCTTCTATGTCTTTCCAAAATCAAACTCTCACCTCAGGCATTCCAAAACCTATCAGGGGCGGGGTGGGGAATAATTCATTTTGTTGTACCTCTTTGGACAGAAAGATATTGAAGGAATAATTTAAACCTTTATCTATGTCATTGGTTTTACTTCCAATAAAAGGCTCTGGAAATGTGGTAGTAACTTAGCAATTAAGATCTCAGCTCTGGAATTAGAGAAATGTGAGGACTATTTTCAACTTTTCTTTTTATCGTTGCGGCCACTATGCATGTGGCATGAATCTTTCTGTGGGATAAGCTTATAGACTGTAAGTCAGATGGGTAATACTTGTTTTAAATGGCATAATCTATGTGAAGTGATCAATTTCTCTCTGATACATAGAAAATGCTTAGTAACTGTTATCTATTATTACTGCCAGCCTATAGCCCTCCACTCCCCTTTTATCCCTGTATTCCTTAGGATGTATTACTATACAGATGGATATGTGACTCTCAATTCTATATCTACTGGATATCACTTTTTAGAAAGAATTTTGAGAGATGTTATATCGGATTTAAGGGATATCTCTTTCAATGTATATAAATCTATGTGATAATTCATCTATACTGACCAGCGATTTCCCCTAACTCTATAAGATAGTCTAGGTGTTTTCTAAAGAACAATTTGGTGTTTTAATTATTCTGATTGACTGAAAACAAAGCTGGCATGCATGGTAACAACTAAATCATCCCTATTGACTTTTTGATATAATCACTTTGATTCTAATGAACTCATCTTCTGTCCAGAGATATCTTATACCAACTTCTAGAGAAGTCCAACTGTGTTCAATATTAGTGAAATCAATCATGAAAACAAATTTCTGCCCATAGGCTTCCCATCAGAAGCCAAACAATGAAGAGGTTGTCTGGATCAAGCTTGTGGTAGCTTTGTTCCAACTTTAGATTTAACTATGCGGAAAGAGAATATTTCAAAGCCAACAGAAAGGCAATTTGTTTGTGTATGTCTCCTTGGAGCAAGTACTCCATCTATCTCTAGTAGTGACCTGTCCACACTCTATTTACCACACGCCAGCCACCTCCCACGAAGGCAATGTTTCTATGAGATGAAGTCAACCTGGAAAGCAGTTATGCCCCATTGACATGATTATGCACCACTGAGAGCAACAGCTAAGTGGAAGGGGACTTTCCAAAGCCACCCACTGAAGACCTGATGCACCCTTAAGGCTTAAGGTAATATAACCATTTTCAAACTGCCCATATTCACCACTAGTCTTCTTCTAATCATTTGAAATTTTCCTTGTTGGGGATACAAACTCATTGCCAGTTGTCACTGAATGGATTCTGATTCATGGCAAACCCACGTGAATAAAAGTAGAACTATACTCCATAGGATTTTCGACTGTTTTTTTTTTTCAGACATGGATTGGCAGGTTATCTTCAAGACACCATTGGGTGAACTTGAACCTGTAACTTTCTGGTTATTAGCTGAATGCCTTAACCATTTACAACATCCACTGACTCTACAGTCTCATTAAGGGATTCTTAATTGGCCCCAAGCAACCTCATGGTAGCAAAGCAGTGCTCACTCCGATTCTCACTGCGTTAGGATGATAATAGGGACTGGGAAGAAAAACGGAGAGAGGCTACTGCACCCTCATTGACTCACGCAGTAGACCTCTGGTCCCTTGCGGCCTCCTCTCCCCCACTGTCATGGCCCCAGTGCTGCTTCCCACTCTGGACTAGACGGGAGCATGCACATAGGTCTAGGCAAGAGATAAAGCTCACAACCCATGGGACCCAGGAACAGGAACGGGAATAGTAATACCAAAAGGGTAGGGGGGGGCAGAGAGGTGGAGAGGAAGGGGAAAAATTCACAATGAATGGCACATAACCAGACACACCCCTCCAAGGGAAGAACAACAGAAACCAGAGGGGAAGGGAGACAGCGGTCGGTGTGAGATATGAAAGCAATAACAATCTATAATCTACCAAGGGGCCATGAGGATGGGAGGGGGGTGGGAGGAGCTGATCCCAACAGTTCAATAGAAAGTAAATGTCTAGAAAAGAACGATGGCAATTTGTGTACTGATATGTCTGCTACCATTGATGTGCGGACTGTAACAAGAGTTGTAAGAGCCCCCAATAAAATGATCTTTTAAAAAAAAAACTAAAAAACTAAACTAAGAGAAGCATATTTACCAGAGTAGTGACAACAGTCAAAAGACAAAATAAAAAAATCAGCCCTATTTGTATGGCAGGTTATTTATCACAATGTTTTAACAACACCCATGTGCCTACCCAGGGTAGTTACCCAATTTGCTATACATGGCAGAGAAATGGAAAGAATATATATATTCTCAGAGCTAAAACCAAATGTTAGCAGCTGAAATCTTTAGAAAGCCAAAGAATCACAAGTGTTCTTTCAGGGTAAAAGTTAGCTCACTGAAGAAACCCATGCAGAAGCCCCTTTTATGGTACCCCACTTTGACAAGCAAAAGTAAAACAACCTTCAAGATGAAGAAAGTGTAACGGAACCCTGAAAACAGCATGTTCAATCTAGAAGGTCATCCCTTTAGCTTATTCACATGGATCTGAATCATTTTTCCTACTTTCCCATCCTGAGCTTTAGATCAAAATCAACTCTGAAAGCTTCCTGAATTGATTTCCTCTGGAGACCAGTTTAGAGGGTTCCACAGCACTTAGGTGCATGAAGAGCCCTTCCTGGTTCTTTTAACATCCGCCTTGGTCTTCCAACTGCTAAGGGGAGATTCTTAAGAAGAGAAGAGAAGAGCAAATGTACGCGAGGGTAGTGAAAGTCCAAATACGATTCACTAATCAACCAGTCAACCGGAGAGCGAGAGAAAGGTCGCTAAGCTTAAAACACCATTCCAATTACCATCTCACAGTACGTGAAACTTTCAAATACTCACAAGATGAACATGGACAGGGATTCAAAGTTTACATGGTGCCACTTGATGACAAAACAATAGAGCCCAAGGGACTCATTACTAACACAGATCTGTTCTAGAAACTTCACTGACCACAATGGCTGTCCTCTCCACCAAGTGTATCATCTGAACAAACAGACCAAATGTCTACACAATCGATCAAGAGATGGCAGTTTCCCTTGGAAAGCTTTGTCTGATTGAGAGAATTTGAGGTGAAGGGGCCAATTAAGCCTTTGATGTCCTGCCACTTACTGCTCTTGCCTCACCCTCAGAGCATGAATGAGTGCTCCCGACCAGTCACAAAACAGCCTCGGTGGACTCTGATAGACAACTTCAAGATCTAATATTAAAAGTTAGAATGTATCTCCTGATATTAAACTTTGCTTATGCCATATAGCCAGCAGCTCGCTGCAGATCCGTATGCCTTAGGAAGTACTCATGCCCCCTGTTTCCCAGAATCAATCTGAATCATAACCACATTGCCCGGGCATGTTGCCACTATCTACATGATGGAAATAAGCATAATTATGTACTTTAAAAGAAATGTTCACGTCTAAAGGAAATAGATATCATTTCGTCAAAGTGCTGCCCTTTATGGATGAAAACAGAAGAACTTGGAGGTCTGTTGGTAATCAGAGTCAGTATTGAACTCAGAAGTTCTAAACCAGAGCTGCTTTTCTCTGCAGTACATCTTAATATTGTGTAATAGAATAAGGGTGTACCTGAGTGGTGCAAATGATTAATTTACTTGACTGTGAACTTGACTGTAAACTACAAGTTTGGAAATTTGAATCCACCTGGAGTTACCTCAGAAGATAGGCCTGGCACTCTGCATTTCACACACACACCCCACCCCTGGCCGAAAAAGCAGCCCTTGAAACCCCTCTGAAGCTCCATTCTCCTCTGATGCTGAGGGGGTTACCATGAATTGGAATGAACTTGATGTCAGTTGGTTATGAAGTGCAAGTGGAAGTGTTCTTGGTGAGCACGTTAGAGTTTTTTCATCGAGGAAAGCACATGACAACTTATGCCTAGATTTCCTGTCATCCTTTGCCACTGTGTCCTTCTGCTGACCTTTGGTCTTAGGAAATGACAATGAAAGACAGTGTGGAGATAGTCAAGTCCTTAGTTCTGTAAGGGGTCCCTTTTCAAATACTCATGACACGCAGTCACGCAGCCTTTACCTGTGTGTATGGGTGGCACTTCCTGCCATGGTGAAGAGAATGAGTCAACAGACCCCTGTGATGGCTTTTGACCTAAGGAGATGTGGTGACTTTGTCCTGTGAGTATTGGACTGCCAGCCACAAGACTGGTGGTTCAAATCCACTAGATGCTCCATGGGAGAAAAACAAGCCTATTTGTTCCCCATAAATATTCACAGCCTCAGAATCCCTATAGAGTATTCTGGGTAGAATTATGGGTAGAAATCAATCCATCAGTGGGTTGATTAGTACTGTTTATTGCTTTAAGAACACAAGTTTCCTATGGCTATTTTCAGAAGAACAGATTTGTGTTTCCTCCTTTTCACCAGCCTCAATGCTCAAAGGGAAATGGGAGGTGTCTCATCACCTAAATAATTTATAGGTAAATCTTAGTGTTTGGGTTTGGTTTTACCAGCCCACTGTCCCTACTAGCTTCATTATCTTGTTGAAGAAGATGCTCCATCACAAGGATTAGTTATTGGCCACCGTGTTAATCCCCAAATAGTACTTAAACTTTCCCGACACAAAACCACGTCTGACAGTTGTTTAATAGTTTCTCACACAAGTCGTCAGGTCAAACACAGCTTCCCCTGCTGTAGCTCTAACCTGAGATTACAAAGAATACTTTAGGAATACAAAGGGCACTAGAATAATCAGGGGATGCACGTTAACTTAAGCAGGTTCTATTATAGGACAGCCCGAGACTGCTTTTAAGGACTATGCACAGCTAGGGCGCGTCCTAGTGTAGTATGGAAATGGCGTCATTCGTACAGCAAAGACATACAAATGCACAGTAAAACTTGTTCTTAACATAGTTTCAAATTTGTGTTTGACGGATGAGTTGCCTTTCCCATCTTCTCAGCACTGCCGTTTACATTCCTCCCTTCTGTTCCACGCTCTACCCTCCATCCCTCCACATCTCACTCCGTCGGAATCAAGAAATAAGCATAAAAACAAGGTTTCCGATCAAACATTCTGCCAGATCCATCATCTCAGGGAACGGGGAACGTGCATTTCATTCACCGCTGCATAAGCCCAGGAAGTTACTGATGGCGAGATAAAATACTGTACGTCTCTCGCTTTTCATTCAGTCTGTTACGCACATTATTAGTGAAAATTAAAAGTGCACGGGCCAATTCATGAAAACATGATTTTCCTGGTTGGGAGGGGCTCCCTCACTGGATGGTTCACACTGGGAAAAGCAAAGGAAGCAGTGTCAGCCAGTGGTGTGTAGCGAGCTGCACAGAGCCACCAGCCACACCAGCAGCCACAACGTGGCAGGCACAATCTAAGTGACTTTGAATCTGATATCAAATATCTTTCTGTTGTCTTAATGGAATGTTTCACCTCTGCCAGCATTAAGTCCGAAAGTGAGTGGTCAGTGAAGATATGAAGGGAGATATTTTAAAGAGACAGTAGAAAGCAAATGTTTTGAGAATGATGATGGCAACAAATAAGCAAATATGCTTGACAATGGATGGATGGATGGATTGTGATAAGAGTTGTACGAGTCCTCAATAAAATTATTTTTAAAAGAGAATAGGAAAGAAAGTCAAATGAAGGAATACATGACAGGTTTTATATGTAAAAAATGTAATGCTCAGATTCACAAAAAAAGAATAATAATCATAACAATCAAACAAAATGTTGCCACTGAGTTTCTGTTTCATGCCTGCTCTGAAAACAGGGGCCCCTTCAATTGTAGGCAGAGAGCTTGCTTCAGCGGTTTCTGCAACTTGGGGGGTTCCAAAGGACTGACCTTGACAGCTATTTTTTTAGAGAGCATAGGACAGGCATGTCGGGTTAGTATGAGAATGTTTTAAGAAAAGGCAAAACCAATGGGTGAGAGGGGGATGAAACGCCAGGGGAGTCTCACTGAGGATCTCCCCCTCCATGTCATGCCGATGCACCTGCTCAAGGGCTACCTGGGGGGTGTCATTGGAAAACCTCCCTCCGTCTCCCAACAACCCTCATCCTGACACTTCAGATTTCTCTCTGTTACAAGAATTCCAAGCACATCGAACAGGAACACCATTTGAGTCCCTCAAAAATGCCCAAACTACCATTTAATGTGGAATAAATTAAAGAGCACAGAATTCTCTGGGGAAGAGTTAGAGAGTTGGATATACCACCTTCAAAAGTGTATTGACGCAGGTGGAAAATGTGTCCAGAAATCACAGCTTCGCCTTCGGAGAGTTTTGTTTAATACAGGTTTTTACGATGCTGTCTACCACTTGTCTTCCAGTTTGTTGTCGGGTAGTAGCTTCCATGTTGTCAAGGGTTGCCTTTTGCTGAAATCCACTATCAATTCTCATGGAAGCAACAATGAAGAAAACAAATGACCCCTGGCATCGGTACATCTGCTGCCTAAGAGAACAAGGCTATCACTTTGAACCCTAAGATGTACCACGTCATGATCTTTTCAATAGCTTCAGGTGCATGTGAAAGTTGGAATGAGTACAGAAGACTGCAGAAGAAGGGGCATGTTTGATTCTGGCGTTGGTGAAGAATATGGAAAGGAATACGAACTGCTGGAGAACAAACACATCTCTCTTGGAAGAAGTTCAGCCAGTAGGCGCCTTAGAAATGAGGATGGCAAGACTGTGTCTCGGGCATTTTGGACATCTTGACAGGGCAGATCGGTTCCTGGAAATAGAGGCCCTGCTTGGTAAAGCAGAAGTTCAGTGGAAAAGCGGAAGCCTTCCAAGCAGACGGACTGCCACAGTGGCTACACCAATGGGCTTTAACATCGCTGTGAGGAGGGGGCAGACCAGGCAGTGTTTGTTCTGATTCCCCTGGGGCACTAGGAGTTGTCATCGTACAACAAAAACAACACAACTATGTAGCCATACATGTTTGCTCACTCTCCTGATGATTATTCTAGTGAAAGTAGTTACTGATCGTTGAATGCTAATTGTAATGTGCTAACATTGGACTAAGAGCTTACATTTTAACGCCCACCTGCCCTTTATCCTATGAAACAAGCAATGATCATCTCGTTTATACATAGAAAACATAAAATGCACTGAAATTACTTAACTTATCCAAGGCTATACATCTAGGAATTGGAAGTGCTAGAATCGGATTCTTGGTCTTTTTCTTTCCAAAGCAATGTTTGTAAGCTTCAGTCTCTACTTTCTCCCTCGTGTGCTCAGCTGGGTTCATCAGTTTGAAGTGCCCAGGTTGTCCACATCATTTTCTAATCTAGTCTTTCCTTCTGAAAACATTTTCAAGCATGTTGTGGGGGATGATTTTCTGAGTACTGCCATGTTATTTCCAGCTGGCTTGCAATCACATTGACCAAAAGAAGAAAGAAAAACTTAATTGTTGACCTTAATACAAAAAAGATGGACTGAGTATGGGTATACTTAGTTGTATATTTAAGTGCGAAGGTCAAATGGCATCCAGGTCAACACTTAGACAATCTTAAGAAAACTAAGAGGCTGCTTGAAGGAAAATGTTGAGATGGCCAAACATCAGGACCCAGATGGCATAATGTTGTGATGATTAAGCCATCAACTTGTAGATGGCTGACTGTGCTAGCCTCCATTAACCTGACTAGCATATGGTCCTTTCTGCACTTATTACTCAAACATCAATCTGCTAAGCTCCAAGGAAGGCATGGCTAAGAAAGGAAACCAGAAGGACCAATGGCCTCCCACAGCATGGCGAGCATGTGTTTGGTATGTTCTAGATATATCATATCAGAATCATCTTAGTCCATCTTCAAGGGCAAAGGCTGGCACACATTTTCTATAAAGAGGCAGATGGTAACATTTTGATCTTGGAATGCTCTAGATGCTCTGTGGCCTTCTTTAACTCTGACATTTAGCCCAGAAAAGGCCAAAGATAAAATAGGAATGAATTAGTATGGCTGTGCTCCCCAAAACATGAATTTGCAACATAGGCAAATTTACCAACAAATGCGCAAAGACACCTGTGTCTACTTCATCAAGGAGTACCTATATTATTTATTAGATTATTTATTCCAATTGTTGGACTGAAAAATATTAATAACAACAAATAAACAATTTTAAGAGCATGACAAATATTAATAACAACAACAACAAAACCAGTGCCATTGAGTTGCTTCCAACCCTTCGGGATCATACATGGGGTTTCTAAGAGTAGAAATCTGGATGGGAACAGGAAGTTTCACAAATGCGTGTATTGGAACTTCCAACCTTGCAGTTAGCAGGCCGAGGCAACCCCCAGCACCACCAAGACTCCCTGGGAAATATAAACCATAGACGATGATTGGGCCAGGGATGGAAAGGCCTTCTAGCAGAAGAGGCAAATCATAGCCTTTGCAAGTGGAGGCTCATCACCAGCATCATTTCACTCCTCAAAAATTGTATGGATGTAATTTGCACAGAGGAAAGAAGAGGAGAAGTGATGGTAAACCATGGTGATAGCAGGTCATACGGTACATTGATTTAAGATTCAAATGCCTGGTTGCCCTCATATTACATGACGGATTCAGCTCTCATAATACTAATGTAATATCAGAAGCTCCAAGTCTATAATGCTTTCCCCAATGAATACTAAAAGGTCAAAATGTCTTATTCCTGAACAGCCTGACAGTCCTTTGCTGACAAAATACAGGAGGAGGAAAAAATCATGAATACATTTTTGGAACCCATATGGTTTAGGATCTGCTCTACTTCCAATAGGCACACATGTTTATCTCTGGGGATAAAAACCAAGCTGTAACCTCACCGGCGAGCATCAGCAACAATATCCAAGCTGGCAATGGTTCTTATTGGGGAGGAGGAGGAGTCTGGATCCAGCACTCGTGGGGTCTTTCCGAGGAACTCCCTAGATGTACACTTGGACCACGAACCCTAATATCACACAGTCAAGACCCTAAAACTGTGTGATGGCAGCAACGGTGGCAGCGAGAGAAGCTATGATACCCAGACTCCAATGAAGAACACAGCTACTCATCCAGAGGAAAGGGCCCGAGGATGCTTTTAGGGCGCCATTTTCCCTACTACAGCACCCATTCGAAACAACAGGGAAATCCACCTTCCCGGGTTTCTGAGAGGTGATTGCCAGCTCTTCCTAAGGAAGTGGTTAGATCTGAGAACCACACTCAACATCGTATCAAATGATTTGAATACGAAACAAACTCAAGAGGCAGCCACAATTATTACAGAAATTACATTGTTAAACAAAATCAACTAGAGGTAGGTCGAATGTCCATTGACTCATTATTAGGAAGCATAGAGTAGTGTAATCAATTTGATATCCTACAGGGTAACCACATCTCCTTGACATTTCTACAAGTAAAATTAAGATTTCATCTACAACTGTGGGTCATTTAGCTTGTATACTCAGTTTGCTAGACAGTCTATTTGTGTTAGGGTTCTTGTGTGTTGCTGAGTTGATTCTGACTTGTAGTGACCCTTTAGGACAAAGTAGAACTGCCCCAAGAGGTCTCCTAAGCTGTAATTTGCATGGGAACAGATCACCCAATCTGTGCTCCCATGAAGCAGCTAGTGGGTTCGAACCATCAACCTTTCAATTAGCAGCTGAGTGCTTAGTCATTGCACCACCAGGCTCCCCATTTTATTTGTAGAAGTCTCCTTTCATTCAACTAACATGGAAAAAATTTCACTTTAGTCTTTAAATCAGTGGTTCTCAAACTTCCTAATGCCGTAGCCCTTTATACAGTTCCTCATGTTGTGGTGACCCCCCCAACCATAATATTATTTTTATTGTTACTTCATCACTGTAATTTTGCTACTGTTATGAATTAGGCAACTCCTGTGAAAGGGTCGCTGACCCCCAAAGGGGTCGTGACCCACAGGTTGAGAACCACTGCTTTAAATGCTCATTCATTCTTGCACTGCAGTGAAGTATTCAATATGGTTCTTCCAGCCACAGCCTACACCAACAAATGACCTTCTTTTTTTGTATGGGTTTGGTAAGAGGGTGGGTGAAGATGCTGTCTAGATAATATAATTCAGCTGTGAGTGATTGTTAACTGATTGCCACCCTGCTGGATATGACACCAGCCATCTCAGAAATAAGAGAGAAGGGGGCTCTCCCTACCAGCAAGAGAGAAAAACCAGGAGCGGAGCATGCCCTTTGGACCCCGAGATCAGTGACATTGAATGCCCTTGCCTCAGGAGATAGCTTTGACACTAGAGCAGCTGCAGGTGCATGGCGGCAGCAGAACTTAGAACCAGAGCAGGGGACGGAGCGATAGACTTCCCAGCCCCACAAGGCCAAGTAAAAGCTGAGGACCTTTGGGCATAAGGCTGGCTTGTGGAGTGAGGTCCCACCAGGCACTGAATTCAGAGAGCTGCATTTGCAAATCCATGTTGACGGAGCTGGAGCCAGGGGCATTGGGGTTGGGGTTTCCAGCGGTATGACATGCCCTTTGGGTATTTACTGTCATCCTTAAGAACAGCCTTCTAGCATTGCCTGAGCAGGGCAGGGGCCAAGCCAAGAAGTTGAGGGTCAGAGAGAAGGACCTACCAGCCGGCATGGCTGAGAAGAGACTGTCCTGACTGAACAACTTCGCAATGATTGTAAACTGTTAAGATCCCTAATAAACCCCATACCTGTTTCACCTGAGAGCTCTGTGTGGCCATTGCAATTCTCAAACACAGGGGACAGGTAGACTGCTGTGGAGTACAGAGCAGTAAAAGCAGAGTGTTGGGGGAGGGAGAGCAACTGCATACAAGCACTCTTTTCCTCTTAGATAATGAAACTTTTCTTCCATTTTTCTCTATTCTCTATGATGGCCACAGGCTGGTTTTTTAAATCCCAGGGTCCTATACAACTATGCACTGGTATGACCGACACAGGCTTTGCAGCCTGAACCTTCAGAGGGTGCCCTGTCACAACCTATGAGCTTTGTGAGTGAAACCTGCTCGTTTTCAGTATCTGGTTTGTCCTCTCTCAGGCTCCCTCATTTTCTGATGAAAACATTTGGACAAACAAATGTGATGACTTTTCCAAGGTCAAGCAACTAGAAAGCGTCTGAGCCAGGGCAGACCATTGGTGTCCGAAGTTTCATTCTGTACATGTCACTCTCTCCCAGGCTCATACAGACTCTGCCCTTCAGGGATGCAGAGATCCATCCCCATCCACAGAAGGAAACTGAGTAAAGCCCTATGCCAATCATGATACTCCTTATATCGGGAGAAGCATGTCTGATCCACAGATAGAAGTCATCACACCTCTTGGATCACACCATGTGAATACATTTTAAGGCATACAGCACACAGAATAATCCGTGTATCTACTTGTCACCATTAAAAAGACAATGAGCTTGGAAAGCATGAGAGCGCATCATACCCCCATTTGTATCTAGAGCATTTAGTACAGGGGCTGGAGTATATTTGGCACTTAACAAATTTTACTTATTGAGTAAACATATGGATTGATGAGCAAATGAATGCCAGTAGAATAAGCTTTAGAACAAGCATGTGAAATTTATAACCAACAGTCCATGACTCTAATTCTTTCTCTATTGCATACAAGTTGTTTGATTTTGGACAAATTGCTGTCAAATGTAGATAGCTGGATAGCAAGCATAGGATACTGTAAATGTTCTTTGGGGCTAGGAAGTACAGGTAGGGCCACTGGTTTTACTCATTTATGTAAACTATTATTAGTGACTATCATATCTTCAGCTTAGTAAAGAATGGGTTTAAGCTCAATCCTTAAATCTGCACAGAACGTTGGCAATAACGTGGCACAGTTTAAGAACTATAAGGACGTAATGATAAATGGGAACATTCCATGTAGGGAGATAAGGTGGAGTGGGGACTATGATGGTTTAGAAACAAACACTTCAACTAAAACGGACAGCTTGACTTGATTGGTGAGATCTCCCAAATTTTTAAGGTCAGCTAGAAAACTATAATTCAATATGAAAGATGCTCTTTACTAAGTATTTGACAACATTGCACAATGAGGCCTGAGCCATTTGCCTGCAACCTTTGAGATGCATATTGGCAACATGATCCCCCATCAAGATGGTGAGCAGAAACCACACAGTAACCAGGTATTCAAACATCCTGTGCAAAACCTAAACGTCTAATGGAAAGAGAACGGGCTCCTGGGCCAGAGGACTGCCCTGTTCACTGAGTGGCTCTGTCACTTCACATAATTTTGATCAATCAGATTCCTATCCTGCCGCCTACCTCTTCCTCCTCATCCCAGCCAAATGTTCAATGAATGTTTTTACAAGATAACACATTAAAACATTTACTGAAGTTGTGGAATGGTTCAAACCATAAGGCATTATTATCACCCAGGCTGTGCCTGAAACTCAACAAAAGGTTGATCAGTTAGTGAGCAAATGAATGAGTGAATGAGTATGTGAATGAGCATCACAGTAGATAGAGTGGGTTGAACCGTGGTCCCTAAAAGAACTGACCAATCAGGATCTATGATTGTGACTTTACTTGGAAATGGGATTTTGCAGCTGTAATTAAGTTGCGGCTCTCAAGAGATCATAGTGAACTCTCCAGGTGGACCCTAAACCCGATGCCAAGTGTCTTCATAAGAGTGAAGGCAGCCAATGAACAACAACACAAAGGGAGAAGTAAAGAGAATACAGAGGTAGACATTTAAGAGATGACTTTACAAGTCAAAGAACACAGGACCAGCAGCAAGACCAGGAGAAAGGTATGGGTGGACGCTCTCTAAGAACCCATTGGAAGAATTCAATCCTGCCAACACTTTCATTTCAGCTCTTGGGCTTCTGGCATTTTGAACTGTGGTCAAATAAATTCCTGTCGTGTTCAGGCACAAAGGTGATGGTCACATGTTCTCACAGTCCTAGGAAACAAATTAGGTTTGCTCATCCTGCAGGGTAATGGGTAAAAACCTACTTGCTCTTCGCTGGGACCTCGTCTGCTTACCCTCCATTTCGGGGGAACAGAATGAAACCAAAGTGAAGTTTGGAAAGGATCAGTGCTGTGCCTAAGATCAGATAGCCAGTGGAGCCAGAAGACAAACCACCACACAGCACGGCCCCAATGGAACATGCTGCCTTCCCTGAAAAGACTAAGCCTTACATTTTGTCGAGGTTTTTGTTGTCAGTTCCCAACTCGATTCCAACTTGCAGTGACTCTGTATGTGCAGAGAACCATTGCTTCACCACCAGGCACCTCCGAGTGGGTTTCGAACAAGAACAGCTCAGCAAGTAGAAGAGCACTTAGCTCTTGCCCCCGACCCACACCCCACAGACGCCTGTTTTCACAGCACTAAACAAATCCTTGACTGTTTCATTGAGCTCCCCAGTTACACCCAGATCTCTTGAGAAAGAATAACTCGTGGTATAGATGAATCAAAGCTACATTTTAAACACACACGTCTAAAAAGTTCCAACAACTAATGATTACGTGCATCATAAAGTTTGGAAAAGTTTGGTGCTAGAAAAACTCCCCAAATTAGTCTGAAAAGAAAAGAAGCATTAGAAAGCTGCAGGGTCTAATTAATAAGAAGATAAAATAAATGAATGAGTGTGCTTGATTTAGGTCAAATGTGTGTGTGTGCGTGAGTGTGAATTTGATAGTGTATGAGTATATTTCAGATATGCATATTTTATGATAATAATGTATAAGAATTATTTTAGTAAAAAAGTTATTATAGGCACATTTTGTGAGTCCTTCTGATTATACTAGTGTAATAAAAAGGAAATGGAAGCAAAAAGAACCTTATGTTAACCTGAGAGAAAACTAAAGAAATGCTATGATAGCCATTTTGTAGAAGCAAATGCTATGAAAACTATATAATCAATCTGTCAGAAGAATGGACACATGTGTCTCGGAAGAAGTACAGCCAGAATGTTCCTTGGAAGCCAGGTTAGTGAGATGTTCTCTCAGACTTTGGCCATGTTATCAGGAGGGAGCTGGCCCTGAGAAAGATATCAGGCTTGCTAACGGAGAGGGTCGGCCAAAAAAGGAAGAAGGCATTTAATGAGTTGGAGTGAGGCAGCGGCTGCGGCAATTAGTCTCAAATGTGACAACCATCATGAGGATGGTGCAGGACCAGGCAGGGTTCCGTCCCGCTGTACAGAGGTTCGCTGTGGACCAGACTGCCTGCAAAACACCGACCGACAACAGTATGCTTCCTCATTTGAAGACAAAAGCCCAACGTGAGTGGGAACTCAGAAACCTGGAGATTGAAACGAATAAACTAATACAACAGGATGGAGACAGACTAATGAAACCATACATGGGGTATGATACTATCTAAGTTGGGGAAATTGGGGCTACTAAATCTAAAGCACCCTGGAAGAGGAGATGAATGGTGGATACGCCCCAGATGACATCATTTATATTGTCTATGAATTTCATATATCTATGACATCATTTTGACATCTCATTTTCCACTTAAATATGTCCTGCAGGCAAATATTGAGGCTTTTTAATAAAAAATTAATATGTCTGTAAATATACATACGTGGAGAGTCTGGAGCCCCCAACTTCTGTTGTTAATTGAAAAATGTGTTACCTTCTCTTAGCAAGTATTTACATGTTAATTAACTTTGAAACGACTGCAAACAGTCTACTCAGGCAAAGGTGTTAACAATCTACACTCCTACTCAGATTCAGATGAGAAAGCCCCAGTTTCGACATAATATAATCTCATTACTTGGTTGGGAGGTTTTGCAGAATTTTCCATCTAGAGATGGCAAGAGATTGCTGAGAGTGGACCCAATGAGGTGGGGGCTGCTGTGGTGATTTGCCTCTTAATAAAAGCACCAAAAAAACAAAAAAAAACCCAGTAAATTGACTTGCGTTTAATGATGTCCCCAGGATGGGATGCACAGGGTGTTAGAAAGTTGTTATTATGAGCGTAGCTACTGGAAAAGATAGAAGTTCCAGAAAACAGAAAGCAAAACAAAAGGTGAAGAAAGCATGGGTGAAGGCAAAAGTTAGTGAGGAAGAGTGCACGTGGGAAGAGAGCTGTGCTTCTGGGCTAAGAAAAGGGGAAGGGAGTTAGGGAGTTGAAGGCCAGGAAATGGGTGTGTGCGTGGGGGTGGTGGTGGTGGTGGTGGGGGAAGGACTGTCATGAGAAAAAGGAAAATTGGTTTCTGTGGTTGTATTCAGGGTGATTTTAATGAAAACATATTCAACTGCCCTTGAATGAACCCACTAGTAAACATTTGTTTTAAAATATATTTAACTGGGTGACTGCAAATGCTTTAGGGAAAAACCAAACAATTGACATAGGAGAATAAGCAAACCTATTCCACATGCTCTCTTTTTCCCTTTAATATTTTCATCTGATTATGAATGCACACAGCAGTGACAACGTTAGATAAATACCAAGAGATCTCGGGAAACCATGCTGTCATCTGAACTAACCACAGGACTTGACCCTTCCTGTCCCGAGGGACTCAATTAGCCATGTCCTAGAAAACTGAGCAGTACCAGACAGAACTGGGCAAAGGGGGAATGAGTGACAAGGACAAGAATCCCAACAGGAAAGAGAAGTGGAGGCGCACTTCCCCCATGTGTCCCCAGCACATCCGAGGAAGAGATGGAGATAGTAAAAGGGTGCACATGAAGGGGAGATGGGATGTTCACACTACCCGTACAAAGGCTGGATTGACCCTTGGCTCGGGATGGGGGCAGTTGGTAAGGAGAGCATTACATGAACTTTGGGGTACAAAGACAGACGAGGTACACTATAGAAGGCAAGCCACTAGCAGAAAACTCAATGAAAAGTCAGCCAATGGAAGTCTACCGTTATCAGAATCAAAATTTTTATTTTCCTATGTCCTCAGATTGACTGGGATCCTTTGGTGTTCCCTAAGAAAGTATTTCTCCAATAAACTCACTAGTTCAGTTCAAACCTTTTCAATGACTCTGGTCTGGATGTTGTCCATTGTCTGAATTCTTTCTGGTAGGCAGGACAAGCACCCAGAGATGAGAGGATCAAAACCTTGAGTTGTCTTCTGGTAACACTTTGGCAGAGCAAAGCAGAGTGGCTTAGAATTGGATGAGTTTTGTCTAGAAGAACAAGGGACACATTAGCACGAATTGTTTCAATACACTAAACTCTACCATCTCCAAAGAGAAACAGTAGTCAGCACAGTTCAGCAAACATCTGTAGCCACCTTTCATTCACTGGGCACTCCCTCAAGCGTTCAGATCCAATTTCCAGGATACGAAGAGTCCCTAATGAATAAATTCATTAAGCCTTTTTTAATTCCATCTTACTACCACACACCATGAGTCCCATTTCTGATCAAGCAACAGATAAGATAACATATACTTAAACTCTCTGAGATATGATTTATCTCCACCCAATGATGGGGATATGGAGATTAAATTGTATACATTGCAGAAATAATATCCCTTGAAGTCTTCTTAAAATCAAACAATAGTCCAGCTTAACTGAGAAAAACGGTCTGCCTGGGGCATCACACTCTTTCAAGAATGTTCTATATGAGAAGCAACAAAACCCACATGGAAGAAGCACACCAGCCTGTGTGATCACGAGGTGTCAAAGGGATCAGGTATCAAGCATCAAAGAACAAAAAATCATATCATTGTGAATGAGGAGGATTGCAGAGTGGGGACCCAAAGTCCATCTGTAGGCAACTGGACATCCCCTTACAGAAGGGTCGTGGGGAGAAGATGAGCCAGTCAGGGTGCAGGGTAGCAACAATGAAACATACAACTTTCCTCTAGTTCTTAAATGCTTCCTCCCCTCTCTATTATGATCCCAATTCTACCTTACAAATCCAGGTGGACCAGAGGATGTACACTGGTACAGATAGGAACTGGAAACACAGGGAATCCAGGACAGATGAACCCCTCAGGACCAGTGGTGATACCAGGAGGGTGGAGGAGGGTGGGGTAACAAGGGAGAACCGATTACAAGGATCTATGCATGGCTCCCTCCCTGGGGGGCGGACAACAGAAAAGTGGGTAAAGGGAGAGGTCAGACAGTGTAAATAATAATAATTTATAAATTATCAGACAAAATAATAATAATTTATAATTATCAAGGGTTCATGAAAGAGGGGGGAGTGGGGAGGGAGGGGAAAAAATGAGGAGCTGATACCAAGGGCTCAAGTAGAAAGCAAATGTTTTGAGAATGATGATGGCAACATATGTACAAATATGCTTGACCCAATGGATGCATGTATGGATTGTGATAAGAGCTTAACAGCCCCCAATAAAATGATTTAAAAAAAAGAAACACAAAACAAAATGACATTAAGTGAATAGATGTATAGACATATTTTTTAAATCTTAAATCACTTCCCTAAGTATGTTTCAGATAATAAAAAAATGCTATATACTAAAAAAAATGTTCTATGTGCCATCGAGTTGACAACAGTAACTCTGGGAGCCTTCGAGCGGTGGGTTGTGTGAACTGAGAAAGACCCACTCGGAAATGCACGGTGAGAATGGTTTACACAGCCCAGAGAAGGTAGTCGATGTTATTGGATTGGTGTATGTTATTTTGTATTTGTTCTTAAGGTCAACCAAATACATTGAATAATAATAGCTAATTCCCAATGCTTCACTTACTAAGGGTTCACTTACAAGGTTCTAGTGTGATACACCAATTTCAAGACAGACTTAGGCTTTCCTGTCACTGTCCCGAACAGAGAGGAGTTGAATAATTTGCCCAGGGCAAGTGAGACAGCGGCAGTCCCAGGATCTGTAATGGTACAATGTGCTGTTTGTCTATCATTATTCTTTGCTGCCTCTAACACATATATGCTTGTTCTGAGCCATGGGAATGTAGGAGCATAAGAAGTACAAAGTTATTATTTCAAGGGCTTTGGCATAGAGATAGGAGATAGTCCCTGGGCAGGACAAACTTGCTGAGAGGTTGATGGTTCAAACCCACCCTGGGCATCTTGGAAGAAAGGTCTACAGAGTTGGTTTTGAAAAGTCAATGGCAATCCTCAAGCACAGTTCTATGACTTCCAGGGGTCACCATGAGTCAGAACCAACTTGATGGCAACTAGCAGCACAGAGAAGAGCTAGTATGTAATAACAATATCTTCCGATACCTAGTTCTAAGTGTTAGTTGTGTGTCCAATTTAGTAAGAAGAAGTCCTGTTGGTGCAATGGTTAAGGACGCGGCAGTTAGCAGAAAGCTCAAGGGTTTGAAATCATCAGCTGCTCCCAGGGAGAAAGGGGGCAGTTTGCTTCTGAAAAGATTGTAACCTTGGAAACCCTCAGGGGGCGGGG
>NW_022103915.1:25867281-25890717 GCF_000313985.2 Echinops telfairi
AGCTGATGCCAGCAAGTTTTTATTGTTGTTTGTTTGTGTGTCTAAAATAAGAAGAAGGACACAGACCAGAATGTAAAAGAAATCAGACGCATGGGAGACAGAAAGTCAAATAACCAAATATGGGGAGATACAAAACAAAACAAAACAGCAACACACTCTTTTGTGCTTGGATTGAAGACTCTCCCTATAAATTCTCTCGATGCCTCCTGAGAGGAAACAATGGATTACAGGCAGAAATTACGAAGTCCCACTGAGAGTCATTATCAGCACAGAGACAGCTGTGATATAACATCCCTGATCGTCTACATTCAAGGCTCACACTCAGGGGGAACATAGAGGTCCCTTTGTTAAAATAAAGCAATCATTTCCACCTTCATTAAAGAAAATATCATGGCATTATTAATCTACAACAAAAGTCCCATATGCTGAGCAATACCGGCAAATCTTCCATTGGGGAGCTGTTATCAATAGCAAATGCTTATAAGTAAAGCATAAATAATGCTTTCATCATATATGGCTTAACCATATTCACTTCCTGTGTTTACTGTGCTGCAGACAAATCTATATCACCTCACCACTGCTACCAAGGATCCTCCAAAAAATATATGTTCTGAACTGCAACTTTAGGATAAACAAGTGAATAACATTTAAATACATAGAAAATATACTTATTTAGAAATATCCTAGATGCCCACTGTGCCCACTGTTATAAGGGGGGAAAGATGACTGTGAGGATATTGAGTATCTCATGGACATAATATATAAATTAGGGCCACTATAAAAATCATAACCACAATTATGGTTACAGGAAATAAAAATGAAGGAAGAATTGAATGGTCCATATTTTCTGCTTTTGTTTACTTAATGTATTTATTAATTAACCATTTATGTCCTTTGCTTAATGTCCTTCCTTAAATGGACAAGGACCACATTGATCATGATCATGGGCATCAATTCTGACTCAAGGTGACTCCCTAGGACAAATAACTGCCCTGTGGGTTAACAAAATGGCAACTCTTCATGAAAGTGGAAACCCTCATCTTTCCCAAGAGGAGCAGCTGGTGGTTTTGACCTTCCAGCTTCTTCATTAGCAGCCCAATGTGTAACCACTATGCTGCCAGAGGCTCCTGTACTAAAAGATAGTCGGTGTTCACTTGCTACTAAATGGCTGATTGAATAAATGATGAATAATTAACTCTGATGAAATAACAGCTTTCTCATTCTTTCTGACAGCATTCCAGGATGAGAACAAAAGTTCTGGGCTAGAATCTGGGAAATCAGAGGTTTTTAAGAAGAATCACAAGAAGGCATGTTTTCCACATAAATTGGGGATTTAAAGGACAGTTTTCAAGAGTTGCAAACTCTTACTCTTGGGGTAGACTAGTAACTATATAAGAACTGAAGCCAACTGTATCAAACAAAGGAAATATTCTTTCCTCTGTCTTAAAATATACATTTTTAAAAAGCAAGCATCATGCTGCTTTTGTATTTGCAGTTTGTTATAACTCCCTTTCTGGATACTCTTTCAATTTGGATAATATCGTCCTTATTCTTTCTAACTTTTCCTTAACTGTGGTTCTCAATTCCTATGCAGATCCCCTGAGAACCTGAGAAACAAAATTCTCAATTCTCATACTGAACACAGTAGCATATGATCTAGAAAGACCTTCCCTATGTCTCTGGGACCTGTTCTGTAAAAGATGTCAGAACAAAATGCATCCGAATTCTACTGAATGAGTGTTTGGGGATTTAGCTTGACAATTGTCAAAGGTTTGTCTTCCTGTGGTGGCTTGCATGTCACTGTGTTGCTGGGGGCGATGCCAACAGGATTGCCCATCTCAGCAGGTCCCTCACGATCACAGATTTCAGCAGAGCTTCCAGACTGAAACAGACTAACATAGGATGTGATGATCTACTTGAGAAAGAAAACCGATCCCTGCAAACTTGGTGATTAGCGAAGGTGCATTGTCTGATAGAGCTGCATGTGAATTTGGTGCTGGCGAAGAATATTGAAAGTGCTGCTAAAAGAACAAACACAGCTTTCTTGGAGGAAGGACAGTCAGGGCAAGACTGTACCTCACATACTTTGGACATGCGATCAGGAGAGACTAAGCGGTAGGGAAGGACATCGCCTTGGAAAAGGAGTGGGGCAGCGAAAGGAAGGAAGACCTTTGCCACTCCATAGAGTTAAGGAGCAGGGAGCCCACCCGTCAAGTACCTCGGGCATGTGGTCAGCTTTGACCAGTCCCTGCAAAAGGACATCGTGTGTGGTCGCATGTTTAGTGAAAACGGAGATCCCAACGGGCTGGAATCCCACAGTGGTGACAATGGGCAAACAGCAATGCATGTCAGGAGAGTGCAGCACCAGGGAGGTCCACAGTCCCTCTTTGTCAGATGCCTCTCCACGGCACCTGGCAGCAACATTGCAAATTCTGTGGACTGTGAATAGTCACGTCTCTTTTGAATCATGACTTTGAGTCTCTGCTTTGCTCTCAATCATTAAATCAATGACTTAGCTGAATCTAGGGACATTTTTTTCTCTCTGATGATGAACATAAACATAAGGTCACTGAGAACTTTTTTAAATATGTGGAATATTGGTTATTTTCCATCAACACGTCATTGAGTGAGTGCAACCTTCCTAGAGACTGAGCCATTTGAGTGGTAACTTTAGGTCGGACAGTCCCAGCGCGTCTCTTTTCTACATGGTCAGTGTCCCGTATTGGTCTCCCTTTGCTCTTTTCCCTTCCGGGCTTTTAGCCTGTGACCAGTGTGACGGTCACTTGCCTGGTCTTTATTCCTGAGAAGTGATTATTTGTTTACATAACCAACAGTCTGGGCATCTTCTGAAAATTATAGAGCAGAGACTAGCATCTAAGGAAATTTTATGTTACAAAAAGTACAATGAAGATCCACTCTACGAAGAAGGAACCCAACTTTCCAGGATGCTTGATTCCTTCCCTCTCGTGACTAGCTTGCCCTCCCTTTCGCTCTCCAAATACACACATAGTTAGTCTTAAGGACAATAAACTTGGGAACAAAACATTGATAGCACATCCCCATTTAAGCTAACAGCCTTACTACTTGCTCTACCCCTGAGTACGCTGTTTTAATTAGGAAGATGGATTTGGGAGTTTATATGTTCTGTTGTGCTATAATTTCTGCCTTTACAGTAATTTTCTTCTGCTTTTCACACTATAATGTGCCATAAATCCTAGTTAGGCTGTTTCACTGGCCTGTTGCTAGTCAGAGTCAATATTTCAGGCCTTTTGTTGCTATGGTAACCTTCTACCGTACTCCCGTTCACTGGAATATGATACAGTCTCCTGGGGAAATTTCTATGAACTTGATCATCACATGGATTTAGGCCCCCCAAACTCTCTCTACCTCCCACTGAGTTCTCTCTGCTCACACTCTGTGTGTGTATATGTTCACACTTCTGAGCACATGCATGCATTTTCCAGGACAAGTCAGGGAAGGAACAAACAAATACAGGCTGCATCATGACTTTCATCCCAAATGAAGGGGTACGCTTTGGAAGGAGGTACACTCTGTTGCAAAGCCTACCCGAGCCAGGCACACATTTCATCGCTTTGTTCTATCTCTACACTTTGTGCTCGCCTTGTATTTCCCTTCTGGTTCTTCATTCTCATAAGTCCTTCATCATACATTTTTAAGTCACAGGGCTTTTCCTTCAAAATTTAATCACAATGTGAGCTCCTAGTTAGAATCCATTGCCCTTTGCTTTTTCTCTGGAAACTCAAAATCCAGTTGTCTTTTCTTCTGCATTTCTTTTTACCAACTCCTACTCTTAGAACTCGCCTTTGATGTGACACGTCGGGGAAAGACCTATCACTTTTAACCGTTCATTTGGGCAAGTGATTCAGCCCCTCTGGCACTCATTGTCGAGGCTATGGTTCACTTACAGGTAGACCCCAGTTTACGAATGGGTTCCGTTCTATGTAAATGTGGATAGGAGTCAGAACAGTTAGGCATGGTGTGTATCAAATGTTAGTTAGTCACATGTCTGTCTAAGTATGTACTATATAATGTACCTTCCCTAAATTATAGACCCTGTATTTTCACAGTTACACTGAAATCATGATTTTGTAGCCATTACTAAATACTAATTTAAATTAGTAGACTATTCTCATGTCTTTCTATACTAAAAGTGTTACGGTTGTTTGTTTTTATGAGTTTGCCTTTTTCATAACTGCATCAACCCAATACAATATAGGGTGCAATGTACACTTATGAGAGAATTTCAAACTTTTCATGGAGAATCACCTTACACAATAATGGAATTTCTACATGAACCTTTAAAAGTTCCCTCATGTATGTGGTTATGCAGTAGATACTTGTTTTGTTTATGGATGAATGAATGCAATGTAAGCACACCCTGACATTCTCTAGTTTATCCTCTAATTTTTAAACAGTACAAAAAGCCAGCAGTTCTTGAAACAGCTTCATGAAGTATTTCTGCCGAATATTTTTATCTGGCCAGTAAAGGAAAGTTAAGGAGAATAATTCCTCTCTGCACCTAGTACATAGTTGCATTTAGCTTTAAAAACTAAAATATGATTAGTCTCACTTACAGTAATTAATAACATAAAAACATTCCTCTCAAAGTTCATACATTTTGGCAGTCAACATAGTACATGATTTTCCCCCAATTATGTTTTTGCTTACCTGTCAGATGTTCCGCAAAGAGACACACCAAAATATGCAAGCACTTTGCACACTTTTATATTTAAAAATCACATGACTTAGTGCCTGATGTAGAGTTTAACTGTTGAATAAGTGAAAATATCATAGATTGGAGAAAAAGATGGTGATTTTCATAAGAGGATTTATAGTTTACCCCCTCCCAAACTACCAAAAGAATGTAAACCGTTTTACATATAGTTATTTATGAGCCTGGGTTATGTTTTCAGGGAGCTTTAAGCAAGGGCTGGGGAGGAAAGGGGCTCTAGGATCTGGTTTTGAGATTCGGCAGACTGGCACACCACTTCAGGCCAGCCTCTTTCTATCTCTGGGTGGTGGCGAAACAGCCATCCTCCCTCCAACCACTGCTGTGAGGGGCAGGTAAGAAAACAGATGACAAGACACCTGTGCAGGCTGCGAGGCATTGCAGAAAGGTTAATCACCAGGAAGGGAGCAGATGTTATTTTTATCCAAGACAGGAGGAGTTTCTGGGGGGAAACTTAACTCACTTGAGTCAGGGGCTCTCAAACTCCAGAGCACATCAGAATCGCCATCTGGAGGGCTGGTGGAAGCAGAGTCCCTGGGTGCCCCCACACCCAGACTCAGTAAGTGCAGGGTGAGAACTGAGAATCTGCCATCCCCGGACCAAGCGTGGCTCACCCTCGTTCTGAGTTAAGCATTGCCAAGAAAGGGATGCCCAGGGGCTAGAGTGCTAACAATGGAGCCCTGGTGGCATATTAACTACACGTTGGGCTGCTAACTGCAGGGTCAATAGTTCAAAACCACCAGCCACTCTTCGGGAGAAAGTCAAGGCTTTCTACTCCCATCGAGGCAGAGAGTTAATCTTGGAAACCCATAGGGGCAGTTCTACCTGGTCCGATAGGGTTTCTGTGAGCCCAAATTGACTTGATGGTAGTGAGAATGCTAACATAAATATCTAATGCAGGCTAGATGTGACCCTAAAGAGTCACCAGAGAAAACCTTGTGAGGATGGGAAAAGTACTTGCCCTTGTGTTTGTTGTTGGCTGCTGACGAGAGGGCCTCTATTCAACGTCAGATAACCCGCCCCCTTCAAAGTCACTCAAATCGAACATGTATTTTTAAAAACACGTTACCAAATATTACAGGTCCAGTGAGGAAACAAGCCATGCATTCAGTTTTTGAAGATATTAGGTGGGACCCTTGTTCATTGCTCTTGTACTTTAGTCTGTCTGTGAAGTGAAACCGAACTGATGTTGAGAATTGGAGGCAGGACATTGAAAAGGCTAGAGATCGACAAAATCCATCAAGGCCTCCCAGTTCTACATTTTCCCTGCCATATGTTCAGTAAACATCACCCTCTGCTCATTAATAGCAGAGATAATGGAAGACAGAATAGCAGAGATAATGGAAGAACCTGGATATATAAATATGGCCAAGCCCCCCCCACACACACACTCACACACACACCACACACTACTTTCAACTTCCTAAGCATGTTGGGAATTAATGGAGGTATTTTCTTATGGTTTCTTTCTGAATCCAAGAGAGAATTAATTGATAAGCAAACTGAGGTGGTGTTCACCGTTGGGGTACTCAGCCCATCCTAGGTTGGAATGTAACAGCACCAAGTTTTGAGTCGGATCTAAATCAGAAGACAACTGCAGTGTAAGCTGTTCTTTCCCCACGAAAAATGCCTAAATTCAGCCTGAAGAGCCAACTTCAGAATTGGATTTGGTTTGAATCCCAGCCTCAAGTTTACCTCATAAATGACTTAAACTTCCTAAGAGAATTTCTCATCCATAAAATGGGCTGCTGTCAAAATCAGATTACAAAAAGTTAATAAGAGCCCAGGATAATATCAGACACATTGTGGATGAAAATGGGATTTCAGATTCCGTAATGCAGCGATGCTTAGCCCTGGGACTGAGACCATTGCTCAAGTCCTTGGACAATGACCACAGTAGAAATTATCAGAGGAAGCTATATTTGAAGGCATATTGTTTTCTGATTCTGTCCAGTTGGACAGGCCTTATACACACAGACACTCGGAGGAGAGTGTGCACTTTGGGGCCACAGAATCAGTTTAAAGCTGCCTTCCTCAAAAACTGATAAAGACTTGACTGTCAAATCTAAAATCTCTCAAATCTCTCTACTCAATAAACAAGGCGGTCCTGCCAGGTCTCGTGACTGTAAACAGAAACTTTGGTTCTGTAGGAAGATGCCGTGATGTTGGGAGAGAGATGCCAACCACACCTAGAAGTAGAATTTTTGCTGTGGTGAAAATGTAAAACTCTCCATCATAGATGAGTAAAGTAAGCATGAGTGAGTCTGTGCTTACATTGATTTTTGGGTAGTCTAGTAATGTCTTTACCATGTGTGTATCTTCCACTTTAACAGCAGAATGCCATCACTTGACTGGCTAAAGATTGAGGGCTAGCAAAGAGGTAGGTGTTTTGTTAGGAATCTGACCTCCAAGGCCCTTGGGATCTTGAAGGATTTTACCCTTTCTGTTTGCTTCTGTTTTTCCACTGGTAAACGCAAATGGGTCTCTTCCATCTGCTTACTTCACTGAGCCGTGTGGAGAACGGATGCGTTCATTTGCACAGGGCTCCGGGCTCATTAGATGAGAAAGCATGACTCAGGTTCACAGTGTTTCATGTCTCAAGCCCTTCACTTAAATTCTTCTCTACTGATGTGAACGACTCAGCTAATATCCTGCTAAGAACTTCCTGAGAGGCATTCCAGGAGAACCCCAGGGCTGGTTGGGTGGTTAGGGAAAAGGAGGAAAGGGATGATAAAAATGAGGGTAGGGGCTGGCTCGTTTTTTAATTCAGCCTTGGGAATTTTCTAAGATACCTACGCAAGGCACACATTCAACACTGCTCGAGGTACATCCCCTTCTTAAGAAACCACTCGTGCCCTTTTATGGGAGATTGGAGAGGGAAGTGATGAGAATCTAGCTCACAGAGTGCTCTGAAAATTGAGCCTCTCATCGCTGCCTTGATGCGTGATGAAGCTGCCGGATGCCGCTGGAGCAAAGGTAGGAGAGGCAAGGGTGATGTACGAGCTCAGTGGCCTTATTCAAGTTCGTGTCTGCAAACTGAAATCTGACTGGTAAATCACTCTGCTGACCTGCTGCTAGCCAGGGACAGAATCTCATTAAGCAAAAAAAAAAAGGTTTGAGATATTGTCTCAAGCCTTCATTTGGATTCAATGTAAATCCACAACTGAACTGGCCAGGCTGTCAGCCAGGTAAGGGTTTTCTGCGGATTGTCAATGTGTCTGCCCAGAAGATGTGAAAGTCCAGGCCCTAATCAGTCACACATAGACTGCAAACTTTCCCTGGTCCTCTTCCCTGCCTGCCTGCCTCTCCTCAAATCCACACAAACAAAAGCTCACTGCACACTGTCATTGAGTGCATTCCAACTCAGAGCAACCCTGAGGTAGAATGGAACCAGAGGCATGGTTTCCAGAGCTGCCTGTCTTCACAGATCCAGACTGCCTCAGCTCTCTCTTAGGGAGCAACTGGTGGATTCAAATGGTCCACCTTTAGGGAAACAGCACAGTGCTTAACCCGGTGCTGCCAAGGCTGCTCGCTCCACCCCATGCCAGCAATCACTTCTGCTAGCTTAGTCAAACTAACGCATCCTGGGGCTTGATTACTGTCTCTCCCTGCCCCCAATATACAGAAAAGGCCATGATGATTGTTCCCAGCTACTCAACATAGCTCTCAGTGCAAACTTAGGGTAAGGCTGACCCAAGTCATGGTGTTTGCAATTGCCTCCTATGCGTGTGACTGTTGGATGCTGAATAAGGAAGACTGCAGAAAATTCAGCATATCTGCACTAGCGTGCCGGCCAAGAATATTGAATGCATAAGCAGATCTGTCTTGGAAGAAGTACAGCCAGCATGCTCCTTAGAGATAAGGACAGAGAGACTTTCCTCCTGTTCTTTGGACAGGTAACCAGGAGAGACTGTCCCTGAAGAAGGACGTCATGCTTCCTAAAGAAGAGGCGCACAGACAAAAGAGAAAGGCCCTCAACAGATGGATTGACACAGTTACTACAACATTGGACTCAAACATAAAGGTGTGTGTGTGTGTGTGTGTGTCCTGTGCAGGATTCGGTGGTGTTCCATTCGGTTGTACATTAGGTTGCTATGAGGTGGAACCAAGTTGGCCGCACCTAACAATTACAACAACAGCCATACCTCAAGAATTGACTTTTCAGTAATGTTGAAGGTTGAGGGTCAACCTTATGCTAGATTCTTGATGTTGTAAAAATAAAATTATGAAGCTCGGGAGAGACACAGAGGCAAAGGTACATGCACAGGAACTGTATAGCCTGTGTGGTGTTACTAGTAGCCATTCTAATTCATTGGCTCACTCAAGCGTTCATTTGTTTACTCAACACACATTTTTTTGAACAGCAACAAAGGTGATGAAGACAGGAACCTTGGTGAACAATGATTACATGCAAGATAGGTGTCTTGGGCCGCAGTGAAGGGGCATATAGGACAGAAAAGTCCATTTCAGTTGCCGGGTAGGTTTGGGGGTTCACCGTGGTTTACATTTTAGCACAAGGTTCTGTTTTTTAGCTGAAGAAGTTAGCAAGCCCAAGAGAAGAGCGACGTTGAGAAGGAAGAAAACGTCTCTTCAAACGTGCCTATTTTAAACGATGCCCCATCTTCAGAAACTCACCTACTGACATCCAGTCGATTCTGACTCCTAACAGCCCTGTAGGACAGAGAAGGGAGCCCTTTGGGCACAGTCGTTACTCATTGGCCTGCTAACTGCCAGCTCAGTAGTTCAAAACCACCAGTCGATCCACGATCCATGGGAGAAAGATGAGGCTTTCTACTCCTGTAAAGAGTTACACTCTCGGACACCCAGAGGGCCTTTCTCCTCTGCCCTGTAGCGTTGCCATGTGTCAGAACTGATTCCACGGCAGCAGTTTGAGGACAGGGACGAACTGCTGGGAGGCTGTGAACCTTTATGGAAGCCCAGTGCCCTATCTTACTCTTGCATTGTGGCCTTTGTATAGGAGTCGCCCACTTTGCAGGTGGCCATCCAATGCTTCACTCCTGTCATCACTGCCAGAGCTCTTTCTATCTCAATAGCAACTGTCTACCCTGTTTCCGAGAGAGCTGCTCTCAGCAACTCCTTCCCTAAAGAACCCCGCTGTCTGTTCTCTTTCTATTATAAAAAGAAATTTTAAAAGGCTGTGGTGGAATGGGGTTAGGGGTGGGGATGTGATAAGGGTGTTTCTATTCGATTTAGTTGAATCAATTAAGTCCTTGAAGTTAGATATTGTTTTTCTTTCAGTGAGAAATAAACTAGTTCATAAACTAGTGCATTGTCCAATGGACATTCCTAAGAAAATGAGTATTTTCTCTCCAAAGAGTGCTCCTCTACTAGGTCAGATATGTAATGAAGTATTTGAAGAGCAAGCAGAGTGGATAAACACATGGCATCCTTTCTCTGGTGTTAATTAATACTATTCGCATTTGGTAGGTGTACACTAGATGAATCAGGTGAAAGGAATCCTATAGTATGGGCTTAATATTTTCACACACACACACACACACACACACACACACACACATGAGAGAGAGAGAGAGAGAGAGAAGCCACCTGAGAGAGAATCCCCGCAACCTGTTCTTAGTGAAACTTCTGTTGTCTGGCTTCTTTCCCTCCTTCCTCATCTCCACCTGTTCGCGTGTTTCTGGCAGTGGAGTCCATCAAGGTATGTTCCTAACATACAGATGCCAGGGCACGCTCAGAGCTACCGGACCCCAATCAGGGTGGGCAGGGCTCGGGTACATGGGCTTTTTAAGCTACTTTCATCATCAATCACACTTGAGAAGATTTGTTCTGCCCAACCTGCAGGATCCAGAAAGTCCATGTTTCCAAATATAAATATATTCTGTATCATGTAATATATGTGAATGCCTTTCCTATTTATTTAGAAATTTGTGTATCAGAGAATATGTTTATGGATGCAAAGTTTTGTAAATAATCCTTGATATTCTGTACTGTATGTGAATATGCACAGAATGATAGATCCTTTTTTCTCACTTTAGTTTTTATCAATATGAACATTATTAGTATATTTTAAATAATGGGTCACACAGGAGAAAATAAAAGTAATTTTCTATGTGAGATCCTGGTGTGCAGAAAGCTATAGATGTCAGTGGAAGCCCAAAATACATTTGCAGGATCCACACAGGGAATTAGCCTCTGGTAATTTCCCTCTAACCATCATTGAGGGATGTGAATAACCTGGCTATCAGACATAGAGGATCAGAGAGACGGCTATAGTAGATTAAAATGATAAATCTGAGTTGAACGGTTAAAATCTTGTCACTTGATCGCCCCTCTGATACACTTTGGGATTGATCTGGTTTTTAATATTTTCTGTGTGGGTTTTTTCACATTGGGGTTTATCTCTGTTGTATTTTGTCATTATGGGTAGCCTTCCTGAATCCTGGTTATGTGTTTTTCTATGTTGCTCGGTATATGAAACCCAGGATAGATGTCTCTATAAAGACAACAACTAGAATAATGTTTCCTGGGGGGTACTGTGGGGGGCGGTGGAGGAGGGGTAAGAGGAAGCTGATATCAAGGAGTTCAAGAAGAAAGAAAATGTTTTGAAGCTGATTTTGGTAGCAGTGGTACAATACTGCTTGATGAAATGTTATACTGTCTGGATTAGCTCCTAATAAAAGAGTATATAAAAAGTAATGTCCTATACCATCTGCCAGTATTTATATACAATGCATATGTAGAGCATAGATACATATAAATGTATAGTGTCTATATATCCAAATGGACAAAATTCTTCAATATATTTACCTCGTAATAGTGATCACCCTATAATTAAAATGCTAGGAACAAGACAATCCTTGATCAGATGTAGCATTTGAGCCACTGAGACAATTTGTCTCATTAGTTTTTACTCATACCCTGCATTTTATTAAAACACATACACATATGTGCACACACTCACTAGATTCCACTGTAAATGACTTGGACAGTACTCAGATAGGCAATTGTCCAAGGTTGCAAACACAAGCTTAGACACTTCCTAAACCCATGGACTTCCAGACACATTGTGGGACAGAGCGGAACTGCCTCATTGAGTTTCCGGGACTATAAGCTTGATGGAGACAAACTGCCTCCGTTTGTTTTCCCTAGAGATCTTGCTGATGGATTCAAATCCCTCCCTTCCCAGTTCGTGGTCACATGCTTTAGCCACTGCACCACTAGCTCTCCGGGGCAACTCCGAGTTGCCCTGACATGGCTGATGAAGCGAATCAAGTGTAGGCCAGCGTGTTCTGTGCTTTGTGAGTGATGTGTCGGGGCAACCAGAACAAGGCCAAGGAGGAGGAGACGCCCTGCCAGGGAGACTGGGGAGAGTGGGAGAGAATCGTTTCAGGACCTGAGGAGTGGGACTGGGTTACTGATGGCCCCACAGATACACAAAGTGGCCTGCCTGACTTTGGTTACCGCCTTCTTTGAGCTGCCTTGGCCATGGCTGAAGCGGGAAAAACCAGGTGGAGCAGGGGTTCTCAACCTGTGGACTGCGACCTCTTTGGGGGTCAAACGCTCGATTCATCACAGTAGCAAAAGACAGTGATGAAGTAGCAACGACAATAATTTGATGGTTGGAGGGTCACCACCACATGAGGAACTGTCTGAAAGGGTGGTGGCCTGAGGGAGGTGGTGAACTGCTGGGCTAGGGGGCCCTGCTTTGAAATGATTAAACCAAGCCCTCTCAGCAACGCATATTCTTCATCGCAAGCACCTTCCTTTGCTGCGTGTGAAGTGTGTTGGTTGTTGTTGTTTTGCATGTGAAGTTATGAAATCCTGGAAAAGGCTTCGCGTCTTTGCTTGCCCTGATGTTGAGGCTAAATAAGAAACTGCACCTGTTCCGCCTGACCCCTATGTTCTTAAAGACACAGGTAGGAATGCCTCTTGCTTGTGACCTGGGGACTGCTTGCATATCAAACTCAAGAGCGCCTTGAATGGGCACTGCTCTGCGTCATGAACGTAACTCCCGAGGAAGTGAAACTACCGCTGTCATCGTGGCCTTCTGTTAACGTCGGATGAGAGCTAACAAGCCCCTCGCCAGGCGACTGAATGTAGGTAAATGTAAGTGCACCTATGCACCCTGCCACGTCTTATAGAAAGTTACTTTTATTATTCCAGAGCGATTCCTCCGCTCCTCTTCAAAGGTAGATTCCGATCCAGTATCTGGGAGGCAAATGCAAAATCTCAGGGGTGGTGATGTCACACCACAATGAACCCATTTGAAGTCCTGTGGAAAAGGTGGCTGCTTCCTGATATGGATTGAGCTGTGTCCTCACGCACCCTCCCCAGAAAGAGATGCTGAGGCTGTCATCGGCACTGGAGAAAGTGGCCTAGTTGCGAATATAGGGCAGATGTCATGAGTTAAGCTAAATACTGTAGTGTGGGGTAAGTGAGCGCCCCTCATGTCCCATCAGTAGCCGCTCCACCCCCACCCCCCTTGACCACTTGACTGCCCCTCTCATTCAAGGCATCTTGCCAGAGCAGACCCCTGAAAACAAAAGGCCTTGAAGGAGCCTTGCCCAGGAAGCCCGTAGCCTAGCACTGCCCCAGCCCTGCCTCCCCACCCCACCCCCTCTTCCTTACCTCTGAAAACAGAAACCAAAACGGCTCACTGTCATCAGGTCAATTCTGACTCATGGCAACTCGACAGGACAAGGTGGCACTGCCCTGAAGGGTGTCCAAGACTATCACTCTTGACAGGGTCCTTCTTTGGTGGAGCGGTTGGTGATTTGAACTGTGTGTGGGGGGAACAGTGTGGACCGAACCCTGACCCCATGGGCTGCCACGCGGTGACAAGCAGTACCACACCTGCACCTCCTAAGTCTCCTTCTCCTAAATAATAAAGTCCATGTCTCCCAGAGGGACTCGGGGACCGTTTTTAGGGGTCTCAGCACCTAGTAATTAAAGACAGTCTCTGACCAGGGTGTCACCTTATACTAGAATCAGTTGGGTCCCGATCCTAGCATCTTGTTAATGGTGTTTTATAAGAGGAAGACAGTAAGGGGAAGTAGGAAGCATTGTGAAAACAGATGCAGGGGCATCTACAAGCAGTAAAGAAATGGCAAGAATTGCCGGCAGCCACCAGAAGCTAGACCAGACCTGCAGAGGGCATCTCCAGGCAATTCTAGGAAACGCAGACACTGCCCAATCAACGTATGAGAGGCCACAGGTCATCTGCACATGAGACAATCGAACCCAGGCTATGAACCCTCACAAGAGGGTAGAGATCACTGAAGGAGAAACAGTTAGATGTCCCGCAGCGTTGGGTACAATGGTACAGGCAAGATGGCTGTTCAGAGAATGCTTCCGTCTGGCTCCTTTTGTGTGCATTCAATAGTGAATACGGTAAGGTGAGAATGAGGAGAAATCTACCATGTATTCTGACAAACTCTAACTAACGGGAACACGGGGATTTGTCGCACAGGTAAAAATAACGGGCCACTGAGGCATCTGGAAGAATGTGGCCTCTCAAACCAGACAGCAGTGCATAATATCAGTTTCGCCATTTGCCAGGCAAGTGACCTTGATTGTCCGAGTCAGTTATGGCCATTGAAGCTCAGAGTCTTCATAAATAAAACAGGAACAAAACAAATGTATAGATTTTGCATTGAATATTAAATGCAGAGAGATTAAAAAAGAAAAGCAACTGACTGCATATTAAACTCTCCTGGGAGACTTTTTAAAGCTACTTATATTTATATTACGCTCATGTTTATATTTAAGAAATAATGTTGCCAAGTTCCACCCTCTTCCCCATAGATTCCGATTTAATTAGTCTGATTTGGGTCCTGAGCATGAAGGCTCTAAAATGTTTCCCGGGTGATTCTGATATGCATCCAACGGTAAAAGCCACTGAGATAATCAGTGCATATAAATACCACCTCAGTGTCTCATTATTAATAGATCTTCAACAAATATTATCTTGAGAGTGCTTGGTTAGACCCATACTTGACTATTTACTAGCTGTGTGTTTGGGGGTAAACGCTTTCAATCAGCAGGACTTTATTTAATAGCCCGCTCTAAAACACCAAGGTAGTGAGTGCACCTCTCTAATGCGAGGGAAGGGTTCACACTCTGCTAATGATCTGAAAGGGTGTGCTTGGAACCCACTCAGGAAGGCTCTAGCCATTTGTACAAACTGGAAAACTCTACAGAGCAGGTCTACCTTGTAGCAGGTGGCGTCCCGTCAGACTGAGTGGGCTTGCAGGGCGTGGGTTATAGGTTATCAGATACATTGTGAGAAGGAAGAGAGACACTGCTTGCAAATTGTCTGTCTCAGTGGTACGTGGCATGCAGGCAACATATGCTTATTATTGTTGTTATGGGATCCCATGTCATTATCGTTCACTTCCATTGCCCTCTGGTGCCCCAGAAAGAGCCTTGGTGGGGCAGCGGGTTAAGCACTTGGGTTGCGAACCACAAGGTTCAGTGGCTCAAACTCACCGGCTGCTGTGCAGGAAAAGAGAAGTGACGCTCTGCTTCCATAAAGATGGATAGTCTTGGCAGCCCTGTGGGGCTCTTCTACACAGTATGACATGGTCACTGTGAGTCAAAATCAACCGGACAGCAGTCGGCATTTGGTTTTCTGACTTAGAACCAAACTCAATGTTATGTGGGTTTTTCTATATCTTCGTTAATAGAAATGCACTTTCAACAAAATAAAAAATAATGACAATATCCTTTTCTTTTAGCTTTCTCTACAGTTCTAAGAATGTACATTTTCTTAATTGTGCTATTTCTATAAAGTATTAGTATACAAACTATATCCTCATAACTTGAAGCATTTCATTCAATCAACCAATAGTTAATTGATATAATTCAAGGAGCTAATATGAACTAATAAGTCAACATTTCTGATTTCTGCTCTCATTATTATACAAAAAAAAAAATCACACAGGCCAGGCAAGGTGCACTCTAACAGATTCCAGTCATAGCCTCATATTGAGATCAACATGGTTCCCTGCCGGGTGTCCAGCGAATATTCCATATTTTAACTCTCGTTTTAATCAATATGTGCTTTGTCTCTTCATAGTCTATTACAGTTGTTTTCTTTGTAACAGACTTTTAAAAGTATCAATCTCATTGAATCCACTCCAGGCATAATAACCTTATGGGGACACTACGTTCATCCTCCCATCTCTTTATCTCTCACTCACGTGAAAGACGTGCATTGTGCTGCCCTTGTTTCTTCTCATAATCAGCGACTGGGACGTTCGGCTTTGCTTTCTGGCCCTTCTCTTCATTTCTGCTCAGAACATTCTTTCTCAGGGTTTTTCACTCTCAGTAATGTTCTCTTTCAGACAATTTGTTCTGCTGTAATTACAATGTCTATCTGGATACACTAGCATTGTACAAGGAAAGCTTCTAACCTTGCACTACCTAGAATAACAATTATCAGCCAGGTTCCTCATTACCTGGACCATAAAAAAGATTACCTGCTGAGTGCCGTAGAAACCTCCCCTCTCTCCAGAAGAGAAATATATGACAAGGGTTTTTAAGCACTTTCCTCTATTAAAAGCTAGCATCTGACTTTCCCTAAAAATGGAATGCTGATCTAGACAGATGTATTATGACATGTTCGGTTGAAAAGGAGAGCTGGCATATGCAATCACTTTGTAGAAACCAATGCAATTTCATGGCAAGTTATTAGACATGACCGATGTGGTAAGAGAGAAGATTTGAATCTGTGTAATTCTTATTAATTCTTCCTGGAGCCAAGTCCCAAATGATCTTCTATCATATATGTATATTCAAATACTGCCAGCACGTGGGTATTTGGGCATTCTATTAGAGTTTGCATTCCCTTCCAGAGTTGCTATAGAGAATACCTTTTTATTTTTCAATATTTTGACTAAACCTTTGCTTACGTAATATTTGCAGAATGATTTGCAGGTTCAGGGTGATTTTTTAAAAACCTTGTTTTATTTGAGCATCACATCTATGCCACAAATGAAGCATATTTAATTTATTTTAGAGACAAGAGAAATGGAAGTCCAAAGGGTCTAAGTCAGCAGTTCTCAACCTGTGGGTTGAGACCCCTTTGGGGGTCCAACGACCCTTTCACAAAGGTTGCCCGATTCCTAACAGTAGCAACATGACAGTGATGAGTAGCAATGAAAATAATTTTATGGTGGGGGGTCACCACAGCATGAGAAACTGTATGAAAGGGTCACAGCATTAGGAAGATTGAGAACCACTGGTCTAAGTGATTTGCCTAGAGTCCCATAACAGTCCATGGCAGAGCTGGGGCTAGCACCCAAATAGTGTGCCTGGATTCCAGAATACCTTCCCCTTCAAAATACCACCTCTCAAAATGAATGCTATTAAATCCTTAAGATGCTCCTAATGGAAAATTTCAAATGCCTGAATTCACTGTAGCATTCAGCTCTAGAATTCACTATAAAGATATTAAAATCATTTTAATAATTTTTTTGTGATCCAAGTGAGTTTTATGAAAGGTAAAAGAAGCTTCGGGTTTGCACAGGCACCTCAGGGCCCTTCACCCCCGCACGTGGAGTCCCGAGGCCAGATGAGATCACCGCATGACCTCCAGGGAGCAGCTTCAGAAGCAGAAGGGCCGCAAGCTCTGGATTCTAGCTTTTCTACATCTGACCTCCTCCCTGGGGGATGGACAACAGAAAAGTGGGCAAAGGGAGAAATTGGGCAGGACAAAATATGACAAAATAATAATTTATAAATTATCAAGGTTTCATGAGGGTGGGAGAAGCGAGGAGGGAGGGGGAAAAAAAGAGGACCTGATGCCAGGGGCTTAAGTGGAGAGCAAATGTTTTGAGAATGATGAGGGCAATGAATGTACAAATGTGCTTTACACAATTGATGTATGTATGGATTGTGATAAGAGTTGTATGAGTCCCTAATAAAATGATTAAAAAAAAAAGAAACCACTGGTGTAAATGATCCCCCTAAAAAAAAAAAAAAAAAGAATAAAGGCACAAGTGTCCCAGAAATTGGAAGCAATGCCCAGTTTTGAGAAAGGTTCAAACTACAGTCACTGAAATGCTGTGTATCGTCTCATTTCTGGCTTTCATTTATATACTTTGAGGTAGCTGATTTGGTTTTCAAGATGGCAGGAATGAGGAATGAGGGAGGGGCACGGAGAGTCTGGGGAGTGGAAGATGCAAATTGCAAAGGAGACTCACATTAGGATGAAGATGCCACATGTAGAATGTGTCATGCCGGTTTCTGTTTACTTTTTTCTAATTACATATGTCTGCAGTGCTATTCCTAAATTGCGTCCAACCTCATGCCTTCCGCCCCTTTCTCAGCGCATGCAGACATGTCCCGACCCAGAAACAACTTCCGCTTCTTCAGTCTTCTCTTGAAAGTTTACTCTCACGCTCCCTGTTTGGGAGGCTTGCTCACACAAGACTTGCAGTGATTCTTTTTAGAGCTTCTGTTTATTCAAAAAGGACTGTCCTGAATTCAACATCCCTTTGGGTTCCCTTCAAGGATAAAATCCTAGGCATTGAGCACTCCCAACTTTGACTTGGATAAAACACAAGCCCTGTAGATCACTAGCAGGTGCATGTTTGACCCTGTGAAAACGCACAATCATTGAGTCTCTATATTGTCTCAAGCATGGGGTTTTCCTGCCACCTGCATGGGCATCAGTGGCCATTGAGTTGGTTTTAAGGCATGGCAAGCACACATGTGGCCGAGTAGAAATGTAGTCCACAGTGTTTTCATGGCTGTGAACATGAACATCTGAAAGCTGAAAGCCGGGTTGCTCTTCTGAGAGGCCTCTGGAAGGGCTCAAACGGACACCCTCTATGGCTCCTAGCTGGGTGCTTCACTATTCCCTCCATGGCAGGGACGCCTCCCAAGGTAGGTACTACTATTTCCTAGTTGTGTGCCATGGAGTCAACCCAATGCACAGGGACCCTGCATGACCCTGGGGAATGGCCCCGCTGGTTCTCTCCGCTCTAGTCTCTATGGGAGCAGATCACTAGAACGTTTCTCTAGTGGAGGCACTGGTGGGTTTGAACCACTGACTTTTTGGGTAGCGGCTGCGCTTGTAAGCGTTGTGCTCCCAGGGTGCTTCCGCCACAGCTGGTGGGGCCGGTTAGCAGTTACTGTTACTCTTTCCTAAATTAAGGGATGAGGAAAGAAAGAGCCGGATAACTTGCCAAGGATGACTCCGTTGTGAGGAGGTCAGCTGGGGCACACCAGTTCCAATTCCATTGTTAGAGAGCCTACTTTGGGGTCAAGAATCTGCCTCTGTGTCTCACAATGGGAGAAGTAACTCAGGGTTCCACAGACTGCACGGTTAGCATGAAAATCAGGCTGCTCAACATGAAAGCCACATGAGAGAGACCCCCATGATGGGTGTAATCAATTGGTGGTCTTTGAAGGAGAGTGGACCAGTGCCCAGTGCTGAGCTGGGGACTGTGAGCCTGTTGGACATGCCTTATTATTCTGCACAGCAGGTCAATGAAATCATTAGACCACAGAACACCTCTTGGTTACCCAAAGGAGCCAGAGTTTCCCACACAGGAGATGTCTCCTCAGACTCTTTAGGTTCAACAGGGCAAGATTTACTGCAATTCCTCCTCAAATGGCAGCAGGGAAACATAAAGTCTACCTAAAGAGACGTCATAAAGAGAAAAATACAAAGAAAACAAGAAGTAGAGTTTGCTGGTTCACAGACTCTTCAAATGATCATCTGTTTTTGCTGTTAGGTACTGTGGAGTTGGTTCTGACCCATGGCTATATTCTGCATAACACGGGTATATCATAAGAAAAGTCTGGAAGTCTCAAGCTAGTAGAGTTAGAGGGCATTGTAGCTTAACGTAAGGAAGACTGACCAAGTAATAGTGACCCTAAGGAGAAGGGAGACCAAGGCTTACTGAGAGGTTATGATATTCCAGGTATTGTACCAAGAGTGCCGCAGGCATTACAATCCTAGGAAAGAGCACTATAATTAGCCTCATAGGTAAGGAAATGGATGAGGTGAGATTTAAATAAAATTCCCAAAGTCACATTTTCTTTAGGTAAGAATTTAAATCAGAGTATTTCAGTCTCTAAGACCAGTCTCCAAAACACACATCTCTCAGACACTACAGAACTTCCCAATTGCAGAAGCACCAAACATAATAACTTATTCCTAAGAAACAAGGCCCAAATTCTTTGCAGTAGCATATTAATAACATGTGAAACTTTTTTTTTTTTCATCTCGGCTGGAGGAAGATGACTGACTTGATTTTTTGGTGGTTTTCCTTTTAACTTTATAATTTTTAAAAAGAAACATGAAATAAAAAACAACAACAAAAAAAACCACAGTGAAAAGCATGATAATCCAAAGGCAAACCCAGAGTGGACTTCAGTTTATAGCATCTAAAAAAATAAAAAGCTCATTCTCTAATCCCAGACATTTTCCCGAGGCTCTTTGCCTTTATAAAACCCCACTACACCCAGAGAACAAACTTCCTGTTGCAAAGCTCGTGCCCTGTTGATGGTCTTGCTTATAGACCTACCTCTCCTCCTCCCAGAGGTCCTCCTTCCACTTGGGATGCGCACACACTGGACTGAATGCTTCTTGGGGTGGATCATTAACCTTTTTGTATTTTATATGCCTTTCAACTACCACTTAATAAAAACACATTAAGTGGTAGCGTGAAACAAACCAAATGAAAAGGCAGATGGGGTGGGGAGGAATTAGGGGCACGTGGAGGAGGGGTGAACCCAGCCATCCCTGGTTTGCAGAAACATTCTTCTGAAACATGGCTTTAGGTAAAAGACAACAAGCTTGATTTTGCAGCTAAGAGGACTTCCAGCATAATGAAATAAAAACACTGACCTAATTTGAATGGCAATGATGATAAATTCACCAAATGCCAATTTAGAGCTGTTACATTATAAAGGGGAGGGAGGGAATACTCCCATTCAAGTATCATAATATTAATGAAAAGTCTGGGAAAGATATGAATACTAAGAGGAAGTAAATCTATAAGAAGTTAAATTTATCTAGATGGGCTACACTGGGTAATAAAACGAAGCATGCATTCAAGGCAGCTTCATTATAGGATGATAAAGCATGGAGCCGATCCGGGCAGTAGCTAAGGGGCGACTGGTTGAAGCAATTCTCCTCTTCCATGATTTATGACTCAAATGGTCCCCGCATATACTTTTAAATGCATGTTGTAGCCAGGACTGGGGAGCTGAGAGTAGTGTGGATTTACAGGACTGAACAATACAGATTCTTTTAGGTATCCTGGCCTGAACAATACCGATCTTTTTAGGTTTTCTGGCTCAGGAGCAAGTCAAAAGAAAAAAAAATATGGAGTGTCTTGGAATTTACAAGCTCTAAAACAAAAAAAAAGGTTGCCAATTTTGTTTTTTACATGAAAAGACGTGAATGAAAGGCTTTGAAGAGGCAAACATTGAGCTTGCCTCTTGAGACGCATGATGGATTCGTAGAGCAATTACTTCCAAGAGAGTTGGAAATAATTTCTGAGAGCGTGAAGAAGCTGTGAGGGTTTTGAAATTTTACATGCCCATTTCACCAAAAAGAGGGTAGATAAAAATTGGAGGCAAAATGTTCAAAAGGAGCCCTCGTCAGCCAGCGGATAAAGTCTTATGTTGCTAACAAGTTCAGCCACGGGAATTCCCCAGCCTCTCCTCGGGGTACAGATATGGTGCTCTGCTTCTGTAAAGATGGACTGTCTCCGAGATCCTTTGGCATCCTACTCCGTCTTGTCGTAGCACGGCAAGTGGTAGGACATCTTCTCAACAGCAACCTCTCTCGTTGTGTTTTTGTTTTCAGGGTCCAAAGTAAATGAACAGCATGAGGAAGCAGGATGCCAAGCAACCCTATGCTAATTGGCACAATGCCAGCCTATTTATATTTACCTATGTATGAAGGAAGGCTTATTCACAGCCTGAGACAGGCAGATGACACAACCTTGCTTGTGGAAGTGAGGAGGACTCGAAGCACTTGCTGATGAAGATCAAGTATTGCAGCCTTCCGTGTGGAAGACAACTGGAAATAAAGAAAACAGAAATCCTCATAATTGGACCAATAGATACATCATGATTGATAGAGAAAAGGTTGGCGTTGTCAAGGATTTCGGTCTTGCTTGGATCCATCATCAAGGATGGTGGAATCAGGTGAAATCGCGGCCTTTTGTAACTCTGCTGTGCAACATTTTGTAAAGTGCTGAAGAGCAAGCATGCCATTGTGAGGACAAAGGCCCAGGTCAGGGGCTTTTCAGTGACCTTACAGGCATGTGAAAGTTAGACACTGAATAAGGAAGACCGAGAAAGAAACAAAACATTTGAATTGTGATGCTGGCAACGAATATGGCAAGTATCTTGTACTGCCAAAAGAGCAAACACATCTGGCTTGGAAGCAGGTCACCAGAATGTTCCTTAGAAGTGAGGATGGTGCATTTGTGTCCCCTATACTTTGGATATGCTGACAGGAGAGCCCAGTCCCTGGAAAAGGATGAAATCATGCTTCGTTAAGTGAAAGGGCAATGAAAAACAGGAAGCCCCTGGAGGAGATAGATTGATACAGTGACTCAAACGTAACAATTGTGTTTCACTGGGTTGTGCAGAGTGTCACTAGGAGGTGAAACCAGCTTGCTGCCACCTAACAACAAGAAGAAGGCCCTACGCATGTCCATATTAGCCCAGCCATACTGCCCACTCTGCTAGTATGAAGTTAAAAGTGGGGGATTGGAATGAGTTTCTACTTACAGTAGAAATTATCAACATGACAGACCAACGCCGAAGATTGGCAGAATTTAGGAAAAGTGATGCCATCAAAATTTCCCCAGAAATACTTAATACTCTCTGCACACCCCTCACCTAGGAACTGTCTCTCTCCCAAAGTGGTAGACTGGGAAGACCATTGGTTTTGATGTTTAAAACCCTCAATCAAATTCTAATCTTACTTTCTTCTATTCATATGAACTAGTTTTGGAACCACGGTTATTCATTTGTGAAATGGGGCTAAGGGTACTGGCATCTAATTTCTAGTTAGATAAAATTCAGGCATATGTTTAAAAAAATAAAATTGTATGAAGTTGTTATATGGAGGAAAAAAATAACTCTGCCCTTTCCCCGTCACATTTCTGTTCCCAACCCCTGGAGATCGTAGTCTAGGGGCCATGTCTGCTAGGTCTATCTTGAGTATGCTTGCACAGATAGTCTATGTTCAATAATTATAGCAAGTATTCCATTCTGTAAGAGGTTCCTATGTCTCAGGGTTGTTCTGTGGGTTTCGCCTGTATTCACTCATTTTATCCTCATAAAAACTTAATTGGAAAGATACTATTTGTCGGGGAGGAAACTGAAGCAGTGGAGTTGAAAATGTGATGAAACCAAGATTTGAACCCAACAATTGTCTTCAAATACTACTGAACAAATACCAGAGGGATTGAAGATGCTTTGTTTTGGGGTTTGTTTGTTTGTTTTTGTAAAAAGGCGTATAAATAACACACATTTTCATCATAACTCAGATGTTTATGGGGCAATAAAACATCAGTACATAAAATATAAGTATCACATATGAAAATATATTTATATATGAGGAAGGGGAAATAGATCTTATGTGCCTATATTTATAGGTTTAGTATTAAGGTAGCAGAAAGACATTGGGCCTCCACTTAAGTACTCCCTCAATGCAAGAATACTTT
>NW_022103915.1:25891786-25910774 GCF_000313985.2 Echinops telfairi
AGCAAATGTTTTGAGAATGACGAGGGCAATGAATGTACAAATGTGCTTTACACAATTGATGTATGTATAGATTGTGATAAGAGTCATATTAGCCCCTAATAAAATGATTAAAAAAAGAATAAAGAATTATAAACAATCATAAAATGTAAGTATCATATGTGGAAGAGAACTCAAAGTGATTATGGGCACACAATTTACAGGTCACGAGTTTTCTACCTAAAGCTTTTATCATTTTCTTAGCATTTCATATAAAGATAATATCATTACTTGATTACATTACGATGTGGAAAGACTGGTTTTTTGTTTTTTGTTCTCGCCATTTTATAATTCTTTTTTTATCTCTATGTAATTGAATTCCTTTACAAAAACTGACAGGACAAAACTTTTGGACCTTTAGGAAGTACTCGGCTAAAGGTATGAAGTATATATACATTCCAGGGTACAAAGAAGGAGAAAACAATATCCTATTTTTCTAGGGAACTGGGAGGGCTGCCAGGATCCCGTCTCCTTCAGAGCAAGAGAAGGAGACCTAAAGGACAAGGTCTAGAAGGCATCTAGAGTCAACACTCAGCAAACAAAGGGCAGAGGCTTGGGAGTGCCAGTTATTCTGATGATAATAGAGAATTCAGGAACTTTCTGAGATTGCACAGGTCACCACTTCATGATGTCTTTTACGGAGCCCTGGCCTTTAGAGAGGTTATGTCCCAAAGGCATTTCATGTCCAAAAAAAGTTTGAGAATTGCTAGAAAACAAACACGCAAACCAACCAAACCCAAAAAGTCACTGCCATCGAGTCATTGCTGACTCATGGTGACCCCCATGGGTTTCCATGTCAAACTGTGGATGGGAGTAGAAAGCCCAGTCTTTCTCCCTTGGAGCTGCTGTTGATTTCCAACTGCCGACCATTCAGATTGCAGCCCAACGTATAACCACGACACCACTAGGCTCCGATAGAGACCCTGTAGGACAGAGCACCACTTCTGGGAGTTTCTGAGACTGTAAGTCTTTCCAGGAACTACAAAGTCCCCTCTTTCCCTCAAGGAGTGGCTGGTGATTTCGAACTGCCAATCTTACAGTGAGCATCCCGATGCATAACCACGACACCACCAGGGTGCCAGGGAACATGATTACAGGAAAAGGTCTGAGGAATCCTGTTGCAAAAAGCAAATTAAAGCGAGCACATGCATCATTTAACTTCATATATCAAGGACTTTTCCAATGTGATTTAATTGGAAATATCCCCGCCCCCCCCCCCCCCAAAAAAAAAACAAACCCCACCTATTTTCTCTCATACAATCTGGGAACGCACTTTGGGGGCATGAATGTAGCTGAGATTCCAGTCAGAACGGCCCAGGCACACACATGGCATCTGCCATCTTTCTTATTGCTGGATCCAGATGCTCCAAAAAAGTGAACCTGGTCTCAACCCTCCAGAGCACTAAGGTCTGTGCTCGTGGATGGCGCTGGAGCTAGCACATCAGCCTCCCGACTTCTACCCAAGGCGGTGATTCTGCCCTTCCGGACGCTCCTCACATCACCGCAATCTCCTCTTCATTGGAAAACACAAAAACAAAAAACACTGTTGAACATATTCGAGACATTTGTTTAGAAGATCCTAGTTCAAGATACAGCCAGCAGTCCTGATGGGAATCATGTTTTTTTCTTCAGCTTCGCCAGGATTCCCACCTACATATATGCCTCCCATCCAGGGATGTGCACTGGAGAGCTTAAGTTCTTCTGTCCAATCGAAATCATTATCTGGTTGATTATTGTGTGCAGAGGGATGGGCGAACAATAAAGACCAGAAATTAAAGGCTTTGTTTGGCAGAAGCTGGAACACATGTTTCATGAAAGGAGAAATACCATGAAGGCGGGGTGAGCGGCCAGCCAGCCAATGAACCTCTGCCAGTTTTCCTGATCACGACAAGGTTTCACTGCCATGCTCTCTAAATCTCTCCCGTTTTCCAAAAAAGAAAAAAAGCAGACAACGATTATGGTCAGAGGTGACATCAATGGCCTTTTACAGCCTGACAGTCCTCCACCAGGAAGCTGCGGTCATGCCATCACCGCTCTGGAGCGCTGGCAGATGTCTCCCAGCACCGCAGGCGAAGCCTTTTAGAGACAGGCACGGGTGTCCACTAGCAGAGAGTGGGCACATCCTGCGCCACACACCTGCCGTGTCACTGTGGAAGCAGCTGTCATGCAAGCACGGGCAAAACCCCAGGATCCCGGACCCTCACGCAAGCCTTCACGCTCAATGCCCACTGGCCTCCAACAAGCCATTAACCGCACCTCAGCCCGGCGGGCCCCCTCCTGCCCACCTCAGCAGGAGCTAATCATTCCTCCACTCCTAACTCACTCAGCGGAAACCATCACCGCGCACAATGCCCTCTTATGGGTGCCCCACAATCACTCCACGGGCTGGAGAGCATTCCTGGCAGAGCTGATTTTAAGAAAACAAAGTTCTCTCAAGTAGGGTAAGCTGTATGTCTTGGATGAAAAGGAAAAAAAAGCTTTCAGGACTTTTTTGAAAGCAGGTACATTTTCTCTGGGAAGCTTACCGTTGGCAAGTCAGCAAGTGAAAATGGAAAAATGGGGAGGGGGAGACGCAAGCACCAGCCTATGGAGAACCCGACAGAAAAAGGAGTCTGCGGGTGAAGAACACCTTTGGACATTGCATTCAGATCCCGATGAAAAGAACACGTTTCACGCTAAGGCCTGGCGTGAGATTGAAGCTCGGCTTCTTGGAGAAGGGATGATTCCTTCATTCACTTACTCATTTTCCCCTTCGGTTGTATTGTGTGATGTCAATACATTCACAGAGAGGATTCACAACCCAGAGAGGGCAGCGGTTTAATTTGATCATTATTCATTCCTTCAATGAAAGGAATCATGTTTAAAAGTGTTGGCCTGTGCTAAGTAATGGGAAGGAAGATGAGCCAGACCTGGTCTCCGCTTTGTGGAACGGCAGGGTTTAAGCCGACATCTACCTGTAACACACACCGTGCGAGACACGGGTACGGTGCTTCACTTGCTCCATCGTGCTATGGGGAAAACCCCTGGGTGCTTTGTGCCCTTCTGTCTGCTCTACTTATTTTGGTAACCATTCCTGTTTCCCTCGCTGTGTGTGCAGGGACCTCTTTTCCAACCCTGTGTTCTAATCAGGCCCCCAGCAGGAGGCATCAACGGGTGGTCATCCCTGATGCCTGATATAGATGTGGTCAGGCTTGAGGGTGTCTCCGCAAGTCCCTTCACCAACAGCAGAGTGGACGTGAAGAGACGGCCAAGCACACGTGTGGGCTGTGCCAACCTTCTCAGTATGTTCCTACTTGCTCATCTTTTGACAGGAGCAAAAGAAAGCATCTTTGTGGTCAAATGCATGAAATTGGTAATGAAAGCATTGCAGATGGATACATTAGCAAAAGGGCAGTAATCACATCAGGGGGCAGCTGGCTTGAGAAAGAGAAAGACTTGCATATTACGAGAGGCCATTAATCCAAGCACATGAACGTACGTAATCACTTCCGATTACACTGGGTTTCTCAGAGTGTCCAAGCCAACTTCTACCAGCCAGCCAGTCAGGGACAACTCTTCCGAACGGAATGACCAGGTCCTCCTCCCACTGCTGTACACATCATGCTGCGCGATGGATATCCCTGACCAAAGCTGTTCTGTACATCTGCCCACTTTTGATTCTTTGCATCTTCATGTACCTTGTTTGTTACATAACCATCCACTCTCTCGTTCATTCAATAACTACCAGATATTTACTGACTGCCAATAGGAGCGCCCAGTGGGATGTTTGTACTAGTTGGCTCATATTTCTCCTGAGACAAAACCCTGCGCACTAATGTCTTAAAAACAGAGATCTTTGTCCTCCACCCCCCACCCCACTACATTAGTCCCTCAAACTGGCCAGATACAATTGTGATGGCATTTATGTTGACATTTCAGAGACTGAAATCATGATCAGGGCTGTACCTTCTCAAATTCCCTCTTCGAGCAATCGCATGCCTGGTGACAAGTGAATTACATATAGCCAATGACCAATTTGCTAAGAAACCCCACCAGCAGAGAAATAAAGTAAGGAGAAACTTCAGCTAGTACATAAAGCTTAATTTTCTCATGTGTTCATTACGTCTCCTTAAAGAACGGGCATGTTTCTAGAAGCCAGGAATCCTGCTTCAAGCTTTCGCACTGGCTCTGATAGTGCTTATCATTTTGCTGGGCTCAGAGTAAATGGCTAATAAACACTTGTCAGTTGGCTGATAGAACACTCAAGTATCTGCCACTTAGCAGTTTTATCTCATAAAAGAAAACTTGATAGCTCAGTAATGAAGACTTAAAGTTAACTAGAACTAAAAGGTAGAGTCTGATCTACTCTAATCTACCAAAGCGGTATGCTAAATTAATAGAATCACATAATATCAACACCTGTCCTCCTTGGTTGTAAATCTAGTCTGGCCACAGTGTACTCAGTATGAAGCACTTTCAATCCATCCATCCATCCATATTCACATGCATGGCAAATATGAAACCTTCTAGACCTTTGAGAGCTCCCAGTCTTAAAAAGCACTTTATCTAATGCATGATGCATATTTACAGGACTCTTTAAAAAGGGTTCTGAAAATCTGAACTTCATAGCTTTAAAAACAAAATTTAAAAAAGAGAATCTACCCTTGACACAGAATCACAAAAGAGTACCAAGGTTTCTTTGGATACTACCTCAGTGGTGACATCATCACCCTTCAAAGGGCGCTGTCCAAATTCAGGTAATGAGCTCCTAGCGGATTTCCCATTGCCTTTGCAGCTTCACAGGCAGTTCCTTGGAGGTGAACATTGGAAGGAAGGACCAGACTCTTTACTTCCATGTGAATGAACCCAAACATATTAACAAAGCACTCATTGGTCTGATATTCACCTGATAAGGAAGGGTGAGAATGGGTCAAGTAAGGGGTCAAGGAAGGGGCAATCTGAAAATGAATGTCTTTATTAAACTTTGTATGTGTCTGTGTGTACACACACTCTGGGTTGCTAGCTTCAAGGTCCCGTGGTCCAAGCCCATGGCCTGCCCTGCAAGGGAAAGAGGAGTCTGCCTGCTCCCTTAAACATTTCATCGGGAAAGCCCTGTACCGAGGGCCCCTATATCTGACTTGATGACAGTGGGGGTGGGATTGGAAATAAGAGCAGAAGGAGCTGTAGTATTGGAATGGGGAAGGACTCAGTAGCTAACTGAAAGGTCTTCCTGTTGACCCATTAGCTGCTTCATGGGAGAAAACCGTGCTGGTGGTATGCATCCGTGAAGAAGACAGCATTGGGAATGCAGTGGACGTTCTAGTCTGTCCTGTGCAGGTCCTAGAAGTCGGAATTCAATCTGCTGCAATGGGCTTGTTATTAGCAATGGAAATGACTTACTTGGAAACTAGAAACACTTCAAGATAGTACTTTTCTCATCAGATCAAATTTCACATCTTACCCAAGATGTATGGATTTCAAAAATCTCTTTTAGTTTTTGCATACTGATGAGATAAAATGGCACTGGAGTCATTTATTAAACTGAATTTTTGCCTGGGGTAGATTGGCAAGTAGATTGCTCAGGGATTTGAAGATAGTGGTAAAATGGGGCAGTGTGAAAACTAATCTAATCTTAATATTTAGGCAGTATTTCTCTCCAAGGCGAGCTATTCATCCAAAGCCACCCAAAAAAGAAAGAGCAGCCATAAGGCAAGGGTTTCATCTTCACTGATGTGCATCAAGCGTGTGTTGCATTGTGGAAGTGCATCCACACTGACACCCCCTGCCCCCCTGAAAGGCAGCTCCTTCTTGTTAACTCTTACGTCTCAAGCAGCGTACACAGGACACTCATGAGACGATATGAGAAAAACTGCAGACTGTTGTCCAGTGTCCAGAATGCATTCTATCTCCTTCTTTTCCATGCTGTTCTACCAGGGAGTCAGAGTGTGTTTATTTAGAGACCGTGGGTCTCTAAATAACTTCTTCTCTGAAAAATTAAAAATAAAGGGTTGAGAAAGCACAGTATGAATTTCCTCAGACAGGCTTGAGAACTTTACAACCTAAACTCTGACAGCTTAGAAGATTTTATTGTTGCTATGTGACACTGGGTGTGTCCTGAATGGCAGGGACAGGTGTGTCCTGGCTGGCAGGGACACTGTGCTTACGGACAACAGAAAGAATACTGCCTGGCCATGTGCCATTCTCTCATGGTTTGAGCCACTGGGTCCATCTGTCTCATTGAGAGTCTTCCTCTTTTTCACTGTGCCTCTACTTCACCTAGCAGCCTGTCCTTTTCCAGTCATGTCCAGTGCATTGAGACAAAATCTCACCATCTTCCTTTCTAAGTAACAGCCTCGATGTACTATTTCCCAGATAAATGTGTCAATCCTTTGGGCAGTTCATGATTTATTGAATATTCTTCACTCACAACATAATTCAAATGCATGAATTCTTTTCCACCTTCCTAGTCATTGACCGGTCGTTGCCCACACATGTGATTGTAAATTCCATAGTTTGCCTCAGGGGCACCTTAGTGACCTCTTTGCTTGGTTAAAACTGAAAAGAGGTCCTTTGCAGCTGATTTTTCAACACAACATGCCATTTGATTTCTTAAGGGCTGTGATCGTGGCGTTGCTTGCATATTTGATGGTGGTGGTCTGTGGTCTTCGTTAGTAAACGCTCCAAGTCCTTTTCACTTCCAAAGCAAGACAGTGTCATCTGCATTCTGCAAGCTATTAACAAACCTTCTTCCCATCCTGACGATGTATTCTTCTTCATTTAGTTTATGGCTCAGAGTATTTGCTCAACCTACAGATAGAATAAATACGGTGGCAAAATACAACCCTAAGGTATACCTTTCCTGACGTTCAACCGTGCAGTATCTTTTTGTTTTATTCAAAGTGTTCTGAATTCTCATTCTTAGCAATGCTATCCAAGACCTGTTGTCATCCATATAGTTGAATGTTTTGACTTTGTTGATAAAATACAGGTAAATATGGTTCTAGTGTGCTGGACTTTCAGTCCGGATCCAGCTCATATCGTCATACCAGAACTGATGTCCCATACATTTCTGGCAGTTCTCTAATCATGGACTCTGTGTATATTTACCATTTCTGTTGTTGAAAAATGTATTGCCGGTGAAAAGGTAGTTGGTCTTGCAAAATTCTATCATGAGATTTTTCAGCATCCTTTCTATCACCAAGACCATATTTTCCAAATATCGTTCCTTCTTCTTTGTTTATAATTTTCCTATTTCAAACACTAACAATTATCACTGCATCCTGATTTACGTTGTTAGGTGTCATCGAGCCTGCGCTGATTCGTAGCATGCCACATTTAACAGCGGACCATTGCCTCATCCTGTTATATCTAAGTCCATTGTTGAAGCCAAATGCCGATCAGCCTCGCTGATGGCCTTTCCCTTGTTCACTGACCCACAACGTTATCAAGTATGATGTCCTTTCCCAGGAACTGGTCTCTTTGAAAATAACGTCCAAAGCATGTGAGATGAAATCGCGCCATTCTCACTTGTAAGGAGCATTGCTCTCAGACAGATTTGTTCTTCTGGCAGTCTGTGGTACTCTTTAGACTCGTCAGCAATAGCACAATGATAATGGGTCAATTCTCCTTCAGTCCTTCTTACGCACTGCGCAGCTTTCACACGTATCTGAGGCGACTGAAAGTGCTATGGCTTGATCAGGCCCACCTTAGTCCTCAAAGCGACCTATTTGTTCTTCAATGTGTCAAAGAGGTCTTGTGCCGCAAATTTGTTCAATGCACTACATCATTTTATTTCTGGATTGCAGCTCCCTGGATTGCTTGCTGATTGTGAGTCTTAAGTAAAATGGAATTCTGGAAAAGTTCTTGATTGATGAACATCTTAAACAAAGGTGTTGCCAAAGCCACGGTCCCTCCAGAGTCTTCATGGGAGGACCCTCTCTTGACTGCTCCAGCTTCTGGGTGCCCCGGGTGTCCCTTGATGTACAACATCTGAACGCCCTCCCCTGCCTCTATCCTGACCAGGTGACTTTCCCTCTGTGACACCGTGTCTCCACGTGGTATTCTCTACACCTTTGTCTGTCTCTTCTTCTTGTGAGGACACCAGTCAGAGTGCATTAGGGCCTACCCTACTGCAATACGATCTCACATTAACTAATTATACCTGTGATGACCCCGTTTCCAAATTAGGCCACATTCACAGGTTGCAGCTATTAGGACTTCAACATATATTCTTTGGGGGGTGGGGACCTGCATTTTAACCCATAATAGTGGGAATCCTGTGAACAATGGGGAAACGTCCTGGGGAAATGCTGGTTAATGCTAGGAAGGCTAGCTGAGAATGCAGAAGTAAGTCTTAACCCCGCTTCTCTTTGATTCCCGGGGTTTCCTTTTCTGAAATAGAAAACTGAGCTCACAGCACCTTCAACTTGCTGGGATGGTTTAGTCAAAGTGTCTCTGGTTAGCAACCCTAATGCTTGGCCCATCGTAAAGACGCCGTCAATATGTACGTACATAATCGGTAAGGTATCCCTGGGTGGCATGAATAGTTAACACACTTGGATGCAGGTGCCTCCAAAGAGTCTGGCAGTCCACTTCTGAAAAACCAGCCTTTCTACTCTGCTGCCGATGGAGTCGTTTTCAGTCAGAGTCCAACTGATGGCAACTGCGTAACTACTTATGAAGAACAACGCGTCTCGTTTGGATGCTGCTAACATTCCTATACATGATGTTGCAGACCACAGATGCATCACTATAAAACTATTTCTAGCATAATTCAAACCTAACTTTCACAGCATGACATGACTGTAAATTTGAAAAATCAAACTCATTGAAACACGTTTACAGTCAGTTGTGCCACAGATGTGTAGGCAGTTCGGTTAGTTGGCTGCAGAGAGGGAGAAGGGCAGTTCAAGTCATAAATCCATCAGGAGGGTTATGTCGCCAGAGTTCTGACATATGATATCTGTATTGTTGTTTCCATAGACCTCAAGTAGCTCCTGACCCTAGCAGCTCAGATCGATACATGGTTAAGAATCAATTTAAAAAGAAAGGAGAGAGAAAAAAAGAGCAGCAAGAAGCAGCTATAGATAGCAAGGGGATCACTCCATTTACGTATTTTTTACTTTTCTTTTGTGAAAACCACTGCCACGAAAAAAATATGCCTGAGGATAAATTCTGCTTTTTGAGTGTATCCTAGCAAGAGCAATATAAAAATAATTTAAGACCAACCATGTAATTATGTGCATTTATTCCAACCTTCCATTACAGAGATAACAAGATGAATAGTAAAATGTGAACTTTAACAATCCTGTAATTAGAGCTACTGAACCGTACATTATTGAAAGAAGTGGAGAAAATCGAGATGCAAAAGAATCAACTGGGTATGTAAATAGAAATGAAACAGTAAAATAATCAATTGGTGTAGAAGTAATGTAGAAAGCTAAAATGCTTCCTGGAATCTTTTATAGCCATGTTTTCATTTCTTTAACACAAATACTCAGTTTATTTTTATCATTTGCTGCACTTCTTACAGCGACATATTGTTTGGCAACTCTAACCAGCCCAGCCAAATATTATGTGATTGGTTTTCATTCCGTTTCACTCCTTTCCTTCTTTTTTTTGCTCCCTAGAACATAATTGGAATTGATAGAGTGTTTTCCATGAGCATTTTGTGTAATGAGGGCAATAATATAGACTCCACTGGTATTTCTAGAACTATAAGAATTTGTATCTTTGCTTCGTAGCTGCAAGTCGCAGCAAGAGCATTGGAGAGAGTCTGGTTTGTTGTTGTTTTGCCTTATGGAATGAGCATGCTGAGTTAGAATTCAGTAGGAGCACCTCATTGTTCAGTAGATGCTTTGGGGTTGGCGAAAAGTAATTTAGGATGTTGATGAGAAGTGTCAGATTCACAGAATTAGAAGGAAAACAATTTATTCTTGCAAGACAGAGAAAACTCAAAATTGCTACTTGCCAGGGGCAATATCTTACTATAGAAACCCATGACCATCTTCATGGACAGCACAAACCTTTTTTCATGAATTATGTCACAGTTGATGGCCATTGTTGTGAATGAGAATGGACAAAACAAAGCACTACATAGTAAAAAAGCCAGGCTGCGATTGTTTGAAATGAATGAATTACTTTGAGGGTAATTGGAAAAGAAAAATGGGGATTTAAGAATATGTGTCTTCAAATAATATTCTATTATGCTAGCATTAAAATCACTCATTCCACCAAGTTGCTCCTTGATTAACAATGGGGGATGCTCCAGAAGCCTGAGTGGAATTAAAGCTGTCATATAGGATGAGCAACATGAACAATCACGAGATAAATGTGTTGTTCTTTGTAGACACCCCAGCAGAGACAGCATTCTACAGCACTTTGAATCACCATCTCTATGTGATTTTAATCTGCTGTCTGTTCTTCTAAGAGAGGCTATCCTGAAATACAATAAATCAAGAAGAGGCTTGCTTCTCTTTGGGGAAGAAACCTTCTGAGATAGAAACTGAAGTTGGAAAGTAGTTCTAGTTTACCGCATGTCCTCTTTGACACGGGCTACACCAATGGGCTCAAACACGAGAGCTCTTTGGAGGACGGCGCAGCACCAGGTGATGTTTCATTCTGTGGTACGAAGGAGTCGGAACCGAGTCCATGGCACCTGATACGACTGTTTGAGAAAGATACACTGTTCGGCGGAAGCTTGTAAGAATAGAGATCCTGTCTGCCCACAAAATTCTAACCTGTCTCCGAGAACCCACTAATGGACTTCTTGAAACTGTTTTCAAAACATACAATTTTCAATTCAATTTAGTCTTAAGCAGTCCCTTTCATGTGCCTTTATAATTAAGAACAGATGATTCTCTCTTCATATGAGTTCAACATATGTGTATGTCAGCTTCAGTAAAGGTACAGGTGTGGATACAAATGCATTAGCCATATGGATAACATGTCCATTCATATTAGCATATGAATTGCTCTTTAACAGTGGTAAAAAGAACAATCAGTTTAAAAGATATTTAGCACACTCGTTCTAAGGACTTGCTCATTTTCTTGGGGCTTTACTTATTTTATCTTAAAGAGCCTCAGCCATTTCAAACACAATGAGTTCAGTGCCTTGTGCAGTCTAAGTAGAATCAAGTATATATCTGTGATAAAGATGAGAAGGTTGTATGCTTTATTCCCCCACTCCCTGCCCAAAGAGTGGGTGATACCATTACCATGATAGGTCATAAAGCATTCTCCCCATAGTGAATACTTTCACTGCTATCCCATGGTTGACACAGATCCCGGAGAGAGCTGCACCAGCCAGAGAAAGTTCACAGTATCTGCGAAGTGAAGTGTGATTGCCAGTTTTACCACTTTGATCTATTAAATATCAAACCACAGAACTGTATGAGTGGATGTCTCTCCAGATTAGATTGAACTAAAATCTTGAAAGAATTCAGATTCTAGTCTTTTAATATTCCCCTCTCTCTCTCAAAAAAAAATATGATGTTTATTTGGATTAAATCAGTTAGATAAAACCAGATAGCCACTGGTTTGATGGCCATTTAAAGCTGTGATGCTCAAACATGTTATTAGTCCCAGTTCTTAACTCTAACAGCATTTTTTTCTAATCATTTCATTGGGGGTCTCACATAGCTCTTAGAACAACAATCCATACATCAGTTCGATCAAGCTTATTTGTACATATGTTGCCATCATCATTTTCTAAAAATGTTCTTTCTATGTGAGACCTTGGTACCAAGCAGCATTTTATGTAAATTTCCATCAGATAGCTGCCTACATGGAATGCCCCACTGTGAGCCCAAAGGCAGGGGGTCAATCCATAAGATCTGCCAGCCTGGTTCTGGGAGATTTCACTCCTTATTTTAAAGCGGCACACTGTGTTTAGCTTAATACATTACCTACTTTAAAATGGCAAGTTATGTTTAAGTAATGTATACTTAACCAACAACTGACTAACAGACACAACAAACAAACAAACAAACAAAATACTGGTTTCCTGAGTGAATGAATTATGCAGTTTCCTGCCGGTGTGTGCTAAAAACTGAGAAGAAATTCCACCTAACCTGCCATGTTCCTTCCCTCCTATTTGATGGTATCGCAACAGCAAGAGAAACGTTTATTTAATGTTAACATGTTTCTCACATAATGTGAGAGAAATAGCACCCAGCCTCATTAGCTGGAATCATTTTCATCCTCCTGTGTGACTTTGGGCAAGTTGTTTAAATTTTCAGCATCTTCAGTTTCGAGTCTTGGAAACAGAGTAACACCTATTTTGTTCTGAGTATTAAGGATGGTGTATGTAAAGTGTCTGGTATAGATTTTAGACTTTTAAAAAATATTGTTATAGAATCAATTCCAATTCATGCAACCACATGAGTATCAGAATACAGCTGTGTTCATCCAGTGTGCAATGGCTGACTTTTTTTTAATCGAACCTGTTTTTATTAGTTGGAATTTGATGCATATGCCATACCATTCCATATTTCAATCACGTCAAGTTGAATTGTACAATTGCCACCAAACTCCAACCGTTCTTTTTCTAAATGGGGTCCTTGACATCGCCTCCCTTTACCCCCCCACTCTGACCCCTCCCCCAGACCCTTTATGCTCTTTGCTGTCCCTCTAGGTTCATCAATTTTGGGGTTCATATACCAAAAATCGGAAAAGCATATTTCACAGCTTCAAGAGGGTGACCTCCATTGACATAACATCTCTGAAATGCACTCCACTATGAACAAACAAAAACGGAACAAAACAATACAAACCAAAAACACAGAAAATTTTGGAAATCAGATCAGGTCCACACTGCGTCATGGGGGGGATCTACTGACAAAAGTTTAACTATTTAGGTCAGATTTATGCCTTTGATTTTCTATACACCTTTCTCTCAGCACTCTGATCAGTGACCAATTCCCTCCCATCCCTCAATTTTAGATAGGGGGGCTTCTCCATTGGTTTCTTTCCTATGTTCCACCGAAGAATCTTGGGCTCTCACGGTCAGCCATAGCCTTCCGTATGCCAGATTCTCACAATTTAGGCTCTGATACTAGTCCCTCCTTTGACTTTGGATTATATGGAATCCAATCCTTCGGGGACGGATGATGGTGTGCTTCTTCCATGTGGACTTGGTTGGCATCTCACTTAGATGGCCGCTTGTTTGGAGACAAGCCTTGAGATCTCCGGCGCTATTTTGTCTGACAGCTGGGCACCATCTAATTTCTTTGCCACATTTCGTTATAGCACCCATATCTTCTGTGTTCCCTTCCTGAGGGTGAACATACAGCAGGGCCAGACTGTAAATACTAATTGTTCCTAAGTTGGAGCTAGGGTTTAGTGCAAGCCCCAAATCCATTACTAGGTCTGAGCTCTTCTTTCCCCCCCCTATCTTTTCCTTTGTGCTGTAACTTGGGCATTAACACACATGCCATATCATTCCTTAGTTCAACCACGTCAAGCAGAAGTGTACATTTGCTTCCCTACTGTCTACAAACATACTTTTCCTTCCTGATCACCTTGACATCATCTGCCTTTGACCTCCCCAATCCCTCTGTATCCCTCCTCTCCCCCAAAGCCCTTGTCCTATTCACTTTCCGCATAGGCGCAACATCCCTGGGTTTCATTTACCAAACAACAGAGAAACAAATAACACGGCTTCAGAGAACAACCCGCAGTGAAGGAGCTCGCCTGGCCTTTCTTAGTAGGTGCCTCTGGATGAACTCAAATCGCCAGCCTTTCCATTAACAACCGAACCTGTTGATCGCGTGCACTCTGCAAGGACTCCAGGAGCCCACTGAGGCACTTGATAGGAGTTATTCTTCTCAGCAGGCATTTATACATAACTGAGAGCAAAATCAGGTCATTTTCGAGGAGCATCATGCTGATTAGGAGAAGAAAGAGAATTTGTGAGAAAGAATCCACTCGGGATTAGAAGGAACGTTAAGCGGAAGCCAAAGCTGCTGGAGTGTCACTGTGGTGAACAGCGTACATTTTGAAGTACATCTTCCTGAACAAGTTGTTGTTCTTGAGCTGCAGTTTCTTCTATTATAAAACCAAAGGCTGCAAAACTTATCTAATTCTTAATTTGGGGATAGTCAGCAACAAGTGGAGACAAAAATGAGCACAGGCCTAATGGAGGCCAGCAACGATTTTTTGGTGTTTTTTTTAACTTTTTTTTTTGGACTTTTTCTTACTGCATAATGTCTTCCTTGTCTGTCTGTGACTAAGACGAGGTTTTGTAAAGTAACCAGTGTGTGAAGTAACTGCGCGAAGATGGGCTGCACCAAGAGCCTTTCCCATGTAACTGCTTTACACACTCCATCTCTGGAAAGAGTGCTGGATTCTCCATGTGCCGGCCCTCGTCAGCCCCTAGCAGGCGGAGAGTCAGCAGTGCAGTGACATTCCTTCTTCACCTGACAGCCAGTGGCATGAATTACCAGGCATGTCCTGTGTCTTCAAGATTAGTCATATTCTGGCTAACGTGCTTTTTTTCCCCCCTTGGCACCAGCTTCTCCGTTTTTCAAAGGGCTGGAGAAATTAAACTGAATAGAGAAGCTATAAAGCAAACTGATTAAAGTGGAAAGGATCAGAAATAATTGGAAAGGGGAAACTTGTGGGGTGACATCTGTCTATGATATCACGACGAGCTATCATTAAAGAGATGCTGGCTCAACTGCTGTTACCATGAGCATCAAAAGAATAAATGGGCCCAAGCTGCTACCGGATGTACATGGGGCATTAGGAAAAAAGTGTATAATCAAGGTTTTCAGCCTCCTGCCAAGTTAGCAAAGAAGCAGAAGGGCAGGGGAGATGACCTCGTCCACTTCTAATGTCCTAAACGAAGTACTTTTAACCGAACCCTGTGGATTTTTATGTATCATATTAATCTTGCGCTTTTGAGTCAAAATTTAAAGATATACATAAGTTACGTATCCTGCCAGGGTCAAAGAGCGAGCCATCGTTCAATGGCCAAGGCAGAAGTGGATCTGCCACAACTTCAACCGAGTAATCTCCTCCCCCAAAGGCTGTCTTTGGTCAGCTACAAGACAGCTCTCACTCCCATCCCAATGAAATGTCCTTATACGATTTTTATTCACCATCTCACTGGTACTATTTATCACTATCTCAGTCTTGTTTCACCCACTGGATCATAACATTTTTGCCTTTCAAGAATGTGTTTTTATTTAAGTGCCTAATTTGGGGTAGCACTGATGATAAAAGATTTGCTATAGACCATGGACATTTTATGGACTTTGCCTATTTCCTTGTAACATTGAAGTCACCACCAATCATCCTTCTCATAAAATTCTGTAATGAATAGCTTTCATCCTTTTTGACTTAAAAGCCAAAAAAGAGAAAAGTTGAACAATCCATCAAATCCTCTCATTCTAAGGGTCCTACTGCTTCCCCACCTCCACACTCCCATAAACTAACCTCTTCCTGGTGATCTGTCCTCATCCTCAAGCCTGTGTCCCCCTGTATCCAGTCCTAGCGTCTGCTCGCCCACCCCCCAGCACCACACTAGGTGAGCATCTCGATCTCTTTTCTTGCAACATCATTTTCAAAACCCCTCTCTGCTTTGCTGGCGCATATTTTTTTGTTTGTTTGTTTCTTTACCCCACTGCTATCTGTTATTCAACTCTCTAGCTGTCTCATTCAATGTTGAAAGGTACTTTTCATACATTTTGTTCTGAAAAATGACTAAACAAAAGCTGTTTCTGAGCAGAGAGTTAGATTGATTTGGGTAGCCTTTTGATATAATTATTTTGCTTTTACTCTAGGAAATGGGACCTATAAAAGTTTAATCTCACAACTGCTGAAGACAAAGCAGGTGACTAAGCAAATGTGGCGAAGAAAGCTGGTGGTGCCCAGCTATCAAAAGATATAGTGTCTTGGGTCTTAAAGGCTTGAAGATAAACAAGCAGCCATCTAGCTCAGAAGCAACAAAGCCCACATGGAAGAAGCACACCGGCCTGTGCTATCACGAGGTGTCAATGGGATCAGGTATCGGGCATCATCAGAAAAATCTTACCATAGTGAATGAGGGGGGAGTGCGGAGTGGAGACCCAAAGTCCATTTGTAGACCACTGGACATCCCCTTACAGAAGGGTCTTGGGGAGGAGACGAGCCAGTCAGGGTGCAATGTAGCAACAATGAAAAATACAACTTTCCTCTAGTTCCTGAATGTTTCCTCCTCTCCCACTATCATGATATGAATTCTACCTTGCAAGTCTGGCTAGACCAGAGGATGTACACTGGTACAGATAGGAACTGGAAACACAGGGAATCCAGGGCGGATGATCCCTTCAGGACCAGTGGTGTGAGTGGTGATACTGGGAGTGTAGAGGGAGGGTGGGTTGGAAAGGGGGAACCGATTACAAGGATCTACAAGTGACCTCCTCTCTGGGGGACGGACAACAGAAAAGTGGGTGAAGGGAGACATTAGACAGGGAAAGATATGACAAAATAATAATTTATAAATTATCAAGGGTTCATGAGGGAGGGGGAACGGGGAGGGAGGGGAGAAAAGGAGGAACTGATGCCAAGGGGTTAGGTGGAGAGCAAATATTTTGAGAATGACGTGGGCAATGAATGTACAAATGTGCTTTACACAATTGATGTATGTATGGATTGTGATAAGAGTTGTAATAATAAAATGAAATAAAATGAAAACAAACAAACAAAAAGATAAAAATAAAGTGTGGAAAAGAAAAAGAAAAGTTTAATCTGGTCAAACTCACTATGGGGGCATAGACCCTAAATGGAATCCATGGTTAGAATATTCATATAGTATCTTATTTTTTTCTTTGCCTAAACAATTTTTAAAAACTTTAACCCCATCTTCTCATCGGGAGGACATTTTGATACGTTTTCTCCCATTTTTATTTTTCTTGCACATCTCATAGACATGCAAATATATCTCAGAAAGCAACAGAGGTGAGCCTTCCATGTACACATTCACACCCGTTTGGTTAGTCAGTGAAAGCCATGATACTATACAGACTTTCCCTTCGGACAAGCTTGGAAACACTGAACTCAGCAGCACGTTTTAGTCAAAAGGCTGGCATTTACATACAGAGATAAAAAAGTTATTAAAGAAAACAATAGAGAAACAAGATTCCCAAAGTTATGAAAATATAATTATACACATATGGACTCAAAACTTAGTATTATCTATGGCAAATTGCAGGTGCTTAGTAAATGGTCATACAATTAATGTAAATTCATTCTATGAACTAAAAAGCAATAGGCCTTTAAAATAATTACCAATACTTTTATTTAAAGATATCAATCATAAAAAGATGTCACTCAAGTCCTTATACTGCATTGATATACACACATATGTGTACATATATAAAACCATATCTATATGTGTAAATACATATACATACATATATCTTATTGGAAGCATACTCCTTCATTGGTAAAGTTTTAACCATCAAGTCTAGTATCAGTCTAAGCTTGCTCAAATACTGGGTCTGCCACTTATTAGTTAAACAACCTTGGTAAGGTTATAAAGTTATCCAAGTCCTAGTTCCTCATCTATAAAATGAGGAATGTGCAGTCCTTGCTAGGTTATTTATAAGGACTGCTTTAAAGAATGATGCGTTAAAGATAGCAAGTGGCCATAAAGGTAAAGTGATCTTTATTCGCCTGGAACAAGAGGAAGGGCAGTCAAGAACAGAAGATGGGAATACGTGACCAATCGCCCCCATGAACAACCGTTTTTGCTGTGAGACTAGAAACGTTGGATGGTACCTGGCTACTATCACCGAACATTTCCATACAAGTTTCCATAGAAGAAACTTGATGAAATGGGAAACGCAGAGCAGAATTTCACATGATAAATGGGAAATTTATCACTTACAGGAGTCATAATTGGTGACCAAATCCCTGGAACTCTTGCCCTGAGATAATCTTTTAACTTGAAACCAAAATTATCCCTTTAAGTCTTAAAACCCCAAAATACTTTAGCTTACCAAAAAAAAAAAAACAATGCTTGCTTTGAGTTCCATGCCCTTTTAAGAACTATCTATACGACACCAACTGATCACTGCAATTTGAAACATAAGACAGAGCCCTTTGACTAGTGCTTTTCAGTTAAGGAGAGAACAACAACTTAGGAATCCCAAAACTCCACTGTCACTGAGTTGATGGTGAATCATAGTTTCCAAGATCATAAATATTTATGGAATAGAGAGTCTTATCTTCCTTCTTCAGGATATCTGATGTGTTTGAACTGCTAACCTTGTACTAGTAGTCTAATGCTTAACTTGCAGTGCATACAGCATTCTTTAGAAAAGAAGACTAAGAATGGTTGCCCAGTTCAAAGAACATAATTAGCGTCAGCAAACTGTACGTATAGGAATAGTTTGGGAAGGAGGGGGGGGGAAGAATAGTTGAATCCATGTTTGTTTTGCTGTATATATTCTTAACAAGAGAATAAAAAATTGCATAGAAAGTTCTTGACATGTGTCAACATAAATTAAAAGCATGATCATTTATTATGACCTCCCCCCTCCACATCCCACACCCCCACATACTCATTTCCCCAGTATGATCCAGTAGAATAAAACAATGAACAGAGAGTTAGAAAATTCAACTTTTTGATATGGGGGTCTAAGTAAGCATTCTTTATCTCTTCCTTACTTTCCATGTTTAAACAAATAAGCAAACAAAACTTTCTGAAGTTACACTGAACAAATAAATTCACTATAGCAGACTCAATCCTGATTCATAATGGTCCTAGGCCTAGGGGGCAGGGTAGAACTGTCCCATATGATTTTAAATAATCATTTTATTAGGGGCTCATACAACTCATCACAATCTTACATACATCATCTGTGTCCAGCACTTTAGTACATATGTTGACTTCATCATTCTTAAGACACCCACTTTCCACTTGAGCCCCTGGTGTCAGCTCATTTTCCCCCCCTCTCCCTCCCCCCTGATAATTTATAATTATTTT
>NW_022103915.1:25911031-25921733 GCF_000313985.2 Echinops telfairi
TCTTAACACGAGTAGGCAGTCTCATCTCTCTCTATAGGAGTGTCTGGTGGGTTTGAACTGCCAGCCTTATGGTTACCAGCTCAACACTTAGCCCACCAGGGCTCCTTTTAGGCCTCACTAAAACGTGAAGCTCAAGAATCTGCTACCTATGTTTAAGCCTGCAGAACATTCTGTCCAGTAGAGTAGTCATCCAATAGCCACGTGTGGCATGTGGCTAGCCTGACTGGAAAACTCCGTATTTTATTGTTTTAAGTTTGAATTATTTTAAATATCAGACTACAAAGACCTGCCAGAAGTCAGTGCATGTCAAGTAAGTTACCAGTGCTCCAAACCTCATCCCAAGAAGCCTGGATCTATACTTCCTCTTCCCTCTAAGTCTGAATGACTGTAAGAGAGGAGCTCTTATCTGATTCATTTAGAGTCATGTTATCAGATCCTGAGACAGTGCCTGTCACATAAGAAGTGTTTAATAAACGCTTGAGATATTAAACTCAATTTCACCTATCTAGTGAGAGAGAACTCTGGTGTTAAATTCCCTCATGGGACTATCCTATAAATGTTTACACAGAGTAGGTATATCAAGCTGTGGGGTTACTTTCTACAAAGAGCTATATAAACCCATGTGATGAGTACTGTTTATGCCAAAACAAGGTATCTATCTCCTCAAGATGTGCTCATCGCTGAAACGTCTCTGTGGCAAGAGAGCAAACACGAGGAAGACCAAGCGCACCTGATCTCTTTCATAACTCGGCAGGTAAGTAGGTTGAGAGTAAGGAATGAAAAATGACTGTCAGCATCTTTCCGAGGCAAACCCTTTTCCTGTGGACGCTCTCACTAGCTGGGTCAAGGAGACACGGGTCCTTTTCCACCCTCCCCGCTCCCCGCCCTGTCTGCAGTGGTGTCGCTGCCAGAAGAGAAGACGCCAAAGAGAGCGCCCAGCCGCAGCCGTCCTGATGCACAGCCCTCCCGACCTGTCCATCCGCAGTCTCCCTGCAGCCACGTGAGGGAACGTGCACGCCCTCCCCAGGGAAAGCGCGGCTTTCTCTTCCTCTCTCATCACGATTCAGCCAGTATTTTACGGAGACAAAAAATAAACAAAAATTTAAAAAGACATAATTCAGCCCTTTGGGGACTTCCTTTGTTATAAAATGTTTAATATCGATGAAAATGTAGTCTCCTCTCAGCAACCGTGAGTTGTTAGGGTTCTAAGTTTCGGGGGTTCTGAATGTCAGGTAAAAACACTCAGATCCAGTTGGGATGGGTAAGGGTCCCTACTAATTTACTTATGTGAGTAGCTAACTAACTTCCATCTAATACCTGCCGATCTCCATACTGTTAAAAGAAAACCATAAGTGAGAAAAACCGTGATTCTAAAGAAATAGATTTGATTTCATCATACAAAGTCATGTGACATGTGTATGGGTTGTTTCATTGTTTTTGTTTTTTTTGCAAAAAACATTCTACATTTAATTTCTGTGAGTACCATATTTTCTAATTGATCATTGAAACTGGCATGTTAATATGTATTTGCAAAGAGGTTGTCTAATGATTCTTTCATTTTTACTTGGCATAATGTAAAGGAGCTCAGTGGTGCAGGGCTTCTAGGTCAGCAGTTCGAAACCACCAGGCGCTCTGTGGGAGAAGGGACTTTCTATTCCCATAATGACTTAGAGTCGGGACTCAGGCAGTTCTTCCCTGTCCTATAGGGTCTGCATGTGCCAGCACGACCCGATGACAGTGTTTGCTTTTCGTACACGGGAAACTCGTTGTAGTGTTTTTCTTAAGGCTGTGATTGGTTACATATTCCTTGTGCCCTTGTTGTATGTAATCCTCCGGTATAAAGATCAAAGCGTAAAATTATGTCTCTTTAGGTTGTAAATGAGCTAACTGATTTCTAGGCATCTGATTTAGAACCGTAATATTTACCTAGGCTTGAACTAAGCAAAGGAATACATAATATATTTTTAATTAAAATATATTTTAATAAACTTTAGCAAACTTTAAGGCAAAGGAATACATAATATATTTTTCTCATCATGAGTAATCGAGAGGCTTCCTGTCATTCCTCCAATCTCCTAGAGTCAAACGAGTTCCCACCAAACTGCAGAACCGGGGAAAGCAGCCCGGGGCAGAAGATGGGATGTTGTAGGGCACTTCATATTTTTATGCAAAATTAGGGCAGACAGCAAAAACAGCAATGTGAGAGAGAGAGAGAGAATATGTGAATTGAAGCAACAAATGAGACTATTGAAAGAAAATGAAAAGAAATGAGAGGAGGTAAACAGAATGATAGCCACAGACATAAGACCCAGAACAAATATGAAGAGTCCCCTACCAGCAGCTCTCTGCATACTGATTTCGAACTTTCTTCTAGAGTACCATGCACCCCAAGCACCCATTATTCTGTCCATCTGCTAAAGAGTAGGTGTGAGCATGAAGTATACCAACATTTCCCTGTACCCAGGAAGCCCCATTATCAACAGATATAAACTTGTGTCTGGATAAATTTCTTATCAGGATATGGGCAAGGAGGAGTTCAAAATGGTGTTAGATTTAACAGCATTTTATTGCCGCAAGCTCCCTAAAGCAATTGAAAAGCACTAAGATATTCTATGTAGGAGTTGGAATCAAGATATCATTCTTCCAATCACTTTCGATTGGTGCTATAACAAGTATGCCTTTGAAAGAAAATAAAAGGATGATTCTAAAGAAAAAGGTTGTCTTCAGAGCCCCTTTTTTTCTGTTTGAATTTTTAAAAAAATAACAGACAGAGGAAATATAGTTCTTTAAAAAGCGAGTGATAAATGAGGAAAGGCTCTCTGAATAATCTTGAACTGCTGCAGAGTATATGGCTGTACTGTATAGGCTCATTTACCACATCCACAAAGTTTTAAAAGGGCCATGATATTAATTATTGCTAGTGAGGCGGAAGGGGAAAGATGTGGGAGAATACAGGCAGTTCCTGAGTCGTGAACATCTGACTTCGGTATTTAAGATCCTTAGTTAGGAGCAAACTTCCATAAAACCTATAACATTAGAACTTAGAAGTACACATGATCATTTGTTGTAACAAATGGACATTATATTGTCTTGCAACGTGCATCAAAACATTATCATTATCACTCGATTACTATCTTAAAGCTGTCAGTATATCTTGACTGTAAAATGCTTCTTTAATGCTTTGTATGTAAATAAAGGTATTATATACTAAAACAAATATTTGACTAATTGGCATTAACTATGACCTGCAACTCACTGCTCCAAGTTAAACACAAAATTGATTTGCAGATTTAGAAACTCATCTGTAACCCAGGACACTCTAAGTAGAGATATTTTACTGGTGAGCTCCAACTACCTGCAAAGTGGTTTATGTCTGTCTGCTCTAGGGAATACTACAAGAGGCCATTCTAAATGCTTTGCCATTTCAACCCACCATAAACATCTAAAAAAAAAATTCCCCACTGGGTTTTAATCTACTGCCCTAATTCAAATTTTGCTCTGCCTAGATTTGATAACCAAAACTTGATTTTGTATCTTTCAGAAACAAAGGCAGATGCCATTCAGTTCAGTAGTTTGGTCACACCCTGTCTGTTGAAATGGTGTGAGTCAAGTCCAGGACCCCAGCCCTGCGGGGAGGTGGGCAATGTGCTCCACCCTGCTTGCATCCTTCTGCATCACTTCTGAGCCTGGTTCTCTAGCAGCTATATCCCAGAGTTAACATTTTCTTGCATAATTATATAAAATAATCATAGTATTTTTTCAAAATCTCCAAGGAATGTTAATCTATGAGATATAATTTCTATTTCCTATTGGGATACTATTCATGGGTAAATTATTTAACAAATATGTGCTCATATTATTTATACCTAATCTATTTACTTTCCCTAGATTTTAGTATTTAGGTTAAATACTTTATATTTTACCAAATATTTGAACAATCTCTTTACAAGTCATCAACAGGGTGAATGATCACATTAGGTGATTCCATTTCATACAGGAATTTTAAAAAAGAGGAAATAGAATTTCAGACTGGTGAGGAGCCTGGAGGCATAGTGGCTCTGTGTTGGGCTGCGATCTGCATGGTCTGAAGTTCAAAACCACATGCCACTCCGCAGGAGAAAGATGGGGCTTTCTACTCCTGTAAACTGTCACAGTCTCAGGAACTCCCAGGGCGGTTCTAGCCTGTCCTCTAGGGTCGTTATGAGCCAGTACTGACTCAGGGACAGTGAGCTAAGTTCATACTCAGATCACCCAGTATTGCTCCAAATAAGGCTCACTTGAAGAAGGGATGAACAATTCCAATTAAGAATGTGTAATAGTCCAAATCATAGATTTTGTCTTACTGCATTAAGACATAGAATAATGAATTTAGGGCGGTAGGATTCAGAATCAACTCAATGGCCATGGGTTTGGTTTGGGGTTTTGAGGAAGGGGCATTGGTAAAGGCACAGGAATCTTAAAAAAGAACTACATCAGTACAAGAACAGCCATACTTGCTAGTATCTTCAGAAGCAGCTCTTCCTACTCCTGGGCTCTTACAGTCTTTACAACCACAGCCCAGGTGAGACATACTGTTCTGTTGTATCGGGTTATTGCTTTCAAGGTCTTAAATATAGTCCAAATATTTTGTTGTATTTAAGAGCTCATGTTTGAAATAATTCTACTATCATTCCATTTAACTTTGTTGGGATACGCTCTAAAGTTCAAGTTTTCTTAATTTCAAGGGGGTGGGAAAAGGAAGTATTCTACTTACAACAAGCAATGCAATCACCCGGACTCAATATTTATTAGCCACTTTGACAAAACCTGGGGGACAGGGAAAGAAAAGCCGAGAGCTCAGCAAACTGGGCTGGGGGAGCTCACTGGTGCCCCAGTGTACAAGCACCAGCTATCACCTATGATTAAAGGCATGTGTGCATTCCGCTTTCTTTCCCAGGCGAAAGAAGGTGAAGGGCTCCTTTTCTCAAAATCAGGTCAACACTTTAAAGCCACTGATGATTTCAGTTAGCATATTACCTCTTCAAAGTCATGCCCCTGCAATCTAATGACCCTCCAGAGAAGACCGAAATTCTCTTCACAGTATGATTACAGCCATCAACTTTAATCTCACCTATGCAAGTGATTCCTCTTCCTCATTCACAAAGAACTTGAGTCTGCATAATATATGTATCTATACATATATTACATATGTATATGTAATTACATAATATATGTATATTGTGTGTATATGTATTACATAATATATGTAACATATATATATATTTCCTGTAACTTATCATAAGCTAATAGAAATGTTGGATGTTCTAACCTATCCAACCACTCTGGGAAAGAAATACTTAACTCTAAATATGACAGCCGAGGAAACCTTGCAGGGCAGTTCTGTTCTGTCACATGGAGACTCTGTGATTCAAAATTTGGAGCACTAAACAGCAACAACCGTAATAATCACTATCATTTATTGAGCAACTGCTAAGGCTCAGACCTTTCACCTCTTATCTTAATCTCCACAGTGCTGCAAGAATATGTTGTGTCCTCACTTTATATATGAGGATATTGTGATTCAAAGAGATTAAATAAATTTGCCAAGATAATGCTACTGTATCTAATAATTGTGACTTTCACCCATTTAATTTATTGGCTTCTACAATTATATAGGGGAAATAATTTAGCCACCTTTGAATTATTATTTGAAATATAATGTGTGTGATCTTTTTCTAAAGGAAAAATAATAATTACTAAAAACTCCATAAAAACCTTTCTTAATGATAAGCAAATGGCCATCTAGTTGAGAAGCAACAAAGCCCACATGGAAGAAGCACACAGCCTGTGTGATCACAAGGTGTCGATGGGATCAGGTATCAGGCATCAAAGAACAAAAAACCACATATTGTGAATGAGGGAGAGTGTGGAGTGGGGACCCAAAGCCCACCTGTAGGCAACTGGACATCCCCTTACAGAAGGGTCGTGGGGAGGAGAAGAGCCAGTCAGGGTGCAATGTAGCAACGATGAAACATACAACTTTCCTCTAGTTCTTAAATGCTTCCTCCTCCCACCCACCCCCACTATCATGATCCCAATTCTAGCTGACAAATCCGGCTAGAACAGAGGATGTACACTGGTACAGATAGGAGCTGGAAACACAGAGAATCCAGGACAGATGAACCCCTCAGGACTAATAGTGAGAGTGGTGATACCAGGAGGGTGGAGGGAAGGTGGGGTGGGAAGGGGGAACCAATCACAAGGATCTACAGATAACCTCCTCCATGGGGGACAGACAACAGAAAAGTGGGTGAAGGGAAACATCAGACAGTGTAAAACATGACAAAATAATAATAATTTATAAATTATCAAGGGTTCATCAGGGAGGGGGGGATTGGGGAGGGAGGGGAAAAATGAGGAGCTGATACCAAGGGCTCAGATAGAAAGCAAATGTTTTGAGAATGATGGCAACAAATATACAAATGTGTTTGACACAATAGATGTATGTATGAATTGTGATAAGAGTTGTACAAACCCACAATAAAATGATTAAAACCAAACCTTTCTTAAAGGACATGAATTAACTTATTATGCATTCACCACTCACCTTGCTCTGCAAAGTGTCCATTTGAGGGCCAAGGGCACACTTTTACTTCTGTAACCTTTGCACATTCTCGATGTTTAGTGCGTGTTAAATGCATGGACGGAGCCTGGAATAATTTTCAGGGATAAGCAAAAGAGCAATGGCCTCTGAATGTTAAGAGATCTTTGCTCTGATTAAAAGAGTAACTCTCTTCTTCCTAAATGTAAAAATTATATCTGCTATACATCTAGCAGAAGACACGAGATCTATAATATACCGGTATGTAGATAGCCAGACCTCAGTAGACAGCTGAGCACACACTGCACTACAATGCTAATAATGAGAGCAAATGACTATTCTAAAATGCACTGCACTTACTTTCCCACAAGCTACACCCAGAGGGGACCCTGACACATAAAATAACTCTGTAGGGAATCATTCTTGCAAGTTAGTTACTTAACAATTGGCAAGAACAGCCCCGCCTTTCCTCATTCTGAAGGTGTTTTCCAGCAGGAAGTGGAAATAGGGGAAAAAATAAAAGGTAAAGCAAACAAACAAAAACACCCAATTTTGTTATACAGCAATTCAAATGAAAGAGAAGAGCTACATATTAGAATGAGTCATGTCTTTACTGCCCGAACCTAAAATACTCAGCTGATAAAAATAGGCATTTGGCATTTTCAATTATGGGAATGAATATAAATATTCTGTCATTGAGACTAACATGATTATGAAAATAATTATGCTCTAAACACATGTAGTTATTTAACTTGAAGTCACAAATCAAGGTGGCACATTATAAAACCATTAGTGTACGATGGGAATTGTAACTCCAAGCTCCTCCCATTAAATTCATGAATCATAATGGCTCTTAATTTTCCTCCAGTTGAAAAAATAACAACTTGGGTGTTTTTTTTTTGTTTCTTAAGTTATGTCTTAAGGATAAGGAAGAAAGTGTAGTAGTGGCTGACCTTCCAACAGACTCAAAGAAGGATATAATGGTTAAAGTAAGATAGTACAGAAAGGAGGGGATGAGTTTAGGGAGGGGTCTACTTAAAACAACTGCCACAACAAAAACAACCTCAACAAAAACAAAATAGCACCACTCATCTGATAACCTACAAACCCACTGCCATAGTCCATTTTGACTCATATCCACCCTATTGGAAAGAGTAGAAACCAAAGGATTTACATGGTTAAAATCTTTGCAGATACCGCCTATGGAGTAGCATGGCTATGTCTTATTACTTGAAACTAAGCATGCTCAAAAAGATGCTGCCACGATTTTGACTATCGTTTCTTCTAATAGCTTCTGGCTCTTTGTCCCAGCTCATTTTGAGCGTTCAGGGGTAACATGTTCCATTACTTTTTTTTTAAATTTGAAGGAAATTCTGAGACTTGGTTTACTGTTGATGAAAACACTAGAGCTCACCTCCAACAGGTCGTTGCTCATTTTCAGAATCACCAGCGTGCTATCTCACATTCTCCCCTGTATATCTAAGACCCAAACAAGCACTTCAAAACCAAGGCACTAAATGACTTCAAAGCCAACCCCTCAATGTCACTAACCTCTAGCCCTTCAAGTGTGATATGAATGTTCCCACGGAAATGAAGGGAAGAAAGGGGAGGAAGAGGAAGAGGAATAAAAGTGAAACTCCACTAGAACAGTAAAGAAACAAAACAGGAAAATTCACGAGCAAAAGGAGTAACGTTAAAGATTTGACATGGGGATGAATGATCATTTTTTTAAACTCTATTACAAAGTTTTTTTGGTTTTTTTTTTGTTTTTTTCAGGGAAATAAACTTCTGGCTTTGTGCTTTTCTGTTTGTTATTTTTTTCCCCTTCAATTCTGAAAATGAAGGACATGCAGTTCTCAGGAGGATCACACTGAGAAAATTGAACCTAGATGACGGGTCTTCATGGTGTCAAGTCGGGGGGACAGAGGGAGGCCATCGGCAGGCCCTGCTTTTGTGAGTTGGTCATCTTGAAGGAGCCCCAAGGAGGACAAGGCAGGAGCCAGCAGCCACAGCAACAAGAAAGCACGAAAAAGGAAGCATCCGTGTATTGGATAGGCAACAACATTAAAACACAAAAACGAAATCAACCCACCACCACCAAGTCAATGCCAATTCACGGCAACATTTTGGAGCAGAGTAGAACTGCTCCTGTGGAATTCCAAGACTGCAGTTCTTTCTTTTAAAATCATTTTATTGGGGGCTCATACAAATCTTATCACAATTCATCCAGCCAGCCATTAGGTCAAGCATATTTATACATCTGTTGCCATCATCATTCTCAAAGCATTTTCTTTCTACTTGAGCCCTTGGTATCAGCTCCTCATTTTTTTCCCTCCCTACCCAGACTGTAATTCTTTAAGGGAATGAAAAGCCTTATGTTTCTCCCAGAGAAGCAGCTGGTGGTTTCAAACTACAGACCTTGCAGTTAGCAGCCCGGTGTGTAACAATTACACCGCCAGGCCACCAGGTCACAAGTCATAGAAACAATGTAAAGAGTAAGGGCCCTATTCTATGCCATGGCCTCCCCTTTCCAAGGCCGTTCGATCCAACACACCCTCAAATGAGTTTCTCCAGGACAATTTGATCAGATATTGTGTCATAAAATGTTGGCATCAAGATAAAAGTGCATGACAGTATCCCTTCATCTTTGTGTTTTCTGTTACATACATGCTACTCAGTCCTATCTAAATTAGAGTGACCAAACCACGTGGTTTCCCCCAGAGTGAGGATTTCCTAGGGACATGCAACGGTCACTATTAAAACTGGTAGCATCCCAAGAAAACTGAAATGGTTGATCACCCCATGATGGACAAAACCAAACCCCAGAGAAACAGAATGAGTCAATACCTGTGCTTTTCTCCCTTTGTTGTTCAGTGCCATCAAGCTAATTCTGAATCTGAGCAATCCTATAGATCAGAGTAGAACTGCCCATGTTACGTATATCCTCATGTGTAAGCCGAGTTTTTTCAGTACATTTTTGAAGGCAGTGTTTGTGGTAAAATTAGGTGCCTCGGTGGATATTTGAGTATATATGGTATATCTTCTGAACTGCTGACCTTACTATTCATAACCCACTTTTTATTTACTTATTACTTTTTAATTAAGGGAGTGGAAAATAGAAATGTCCTTAACCTTTTTTTAAGCCATTTTACAATAAATAAGTTTGTACCTGGAGGTGCAAACACACCCGCATTTCAGCTAATACTTTTACTCAGGCATTTGTTATACAGAAGAGAAGATGATAATGGAAACCATGGATCATAAGATTCTTTGTTGAAAAGTCTTTCATATAATTCAATCGAAATATTCGTGGCATTTCATCCACTGTTTCCTAAACCACAATGGTATTATCATGCACTGTCTGCACAATGTAGGGCTTTGCACAAAAGCTCCATTCCACAAACTTCTTCCCAGTTGTCACATGAAATATGACAGCAACACCTACTTAGGCTCTAACACCTTTTAAGGGCTGGGACCAGGGCTTTGAAGGAGCTCCCTTCCAGTTAGTGAGAATTTGCATCTCTACCCTACATATCTAGAAGAAGTAGATTCTGTCTCAGTATATCTGGGATAGAAATGCAAATCCTCGGCAGAGAACTCAAACCACAGTGAACTGGTTCCCTGCTTCCAACACGTTCCTTTCCCAAAGTGAACATCTCACTAGGACCTTTCATCAAACGCCGAAAGTGATAAAAATTACTACATTAGGCAAAGTTTTCCAATAGATAACTGCTTTTTGCATGCAGTCGATAATAACAGAGAAGTTTGTAGATGTTTTCCTATGAGTATTGTCTTAGTTTCTGCAATTATTGTTGAAGTGAAGTAAGACTGAAAATGGATTTTAGAGACAAATACTTTGTGAACAGGATTTCAGAGGCCTGGTGACGTAGCATCATGGCTTGGCAGCACTAGCTGAACCAGGGATCTCGGATAAAGTTCTGGGGTCCCTGCATAGTTCAAAGGCAGCACAGCTGGCCGTATTAAAAGACAAAACCCCAGACCTATAGCGTCTGGGGACATAAAGGCTTGAAAGTAAACAAGTGGCCATCTAGCCCAGAAGCAACAAAGCCCACATGGAAGCAGCACACCAACATGTGTGATCATGAAGGGCCAAAGGGACCA
>NW_022103915.1:25922277-25948307 GCF_000313985.2 Echinops telfairi
TTTGGGAATGATGAGGGCAACAAATGTATAGATGTGCTTTACACAATTGATCTATGTATTGTGATGAATTGTATGAGCCCCAATAAATTGATTAATAAAAAAAAAAAAAAAAGACAAAACCAGTTGGGCTCTTGTTGTTCAGTCCTGCAGAAGTAGCCTGGCTAGAAACATAGACTCTAAACAGAAGATGGCCAGAGCGACTAATCACTAAGATGATCTTTTTCTTAAAATGGTAAGGTGTATCAGGCAAGGCTGATTTCAAGTAGACCACCTGGTTTTAGGTTCAGATGATTTAAGAAGAGGGGTAGAACTCACCTAATCCAATCTTTAAAAGAGACTCTTCTACATTGTTATTATATTTAGTTATAGAAAACAGTACAGTTTTGTTTATGATGATTGAGAAGGAAAATATGACCCAAACAGATATAACATTGTAATTATACTTGAGAGATTTCATTTTCCCTATTCTCATTAAGACCTACTGTATAAATCATAAAATATAGAAACCGAAAGAATTATCTATACATTGCAAGCTTCAACCTTGATTCCTTGAGCCTGGCCTTCCAGGACTATTCTATCCACTATGTAGCTGTCTAACTACAGTGAAAAGAAGAAATAGAAAAGGCACAATTGTTGCTCTGTTTGAGCCTATCGATGCTGCCACTGTGTCTATCCATCTTGTGGAGGACCTTCCTCTCTTTGTGCTGCCCCTCTACTTTACCAAGCGTGATGTCCTTCTGTAGGGACTGGTCTCTCCTGAAAACATGTCTAAAGTATTGAGTTGAAGTCTTCCCATCTTTGCCTCTAAGGAGCATTCGTGCTATACTTCTCCCAAGACAGATCTCTTTGTTCTCTTAGCACTCACTCAGTTTCTCCAAAATATTTGGAAGACCTAGATAACCAACTTGGAGATCAGTAATTGTGCCCATCCCAAAGAAAGGTATTCCAACAGAATGCAAAATTATTGAACAAAATCAAAATCAAAAGATCACACACATGTAAAACTTTGGTGAAGGATATTGAAAACCAGTGGCCATTGTACATCAGTAGAGTACTGCTAGAAAATCAAATTGCATTCAGAAAATATCAGCATTGCTGATATTCGATAGGTCTTGGATTAAAGCAGAGAATGCCAGAAAAAATATTCACTTGTGTTTTATTGACTACTCAAAAGCATTCAGCTTTTGGATTATAACTGTGTGTAAGGACACTGTCACAAAGATTAGGAATTCCAGAACACTTAATTTTATCCTTGCGTAACCTGTCCAAAAACCAAGAGGCAATTATTTTAACAGAACAAACAGATACTCCATGGCTTAAAATCAGTAAATGTGTAAGGGTTGTATCCTTTCACAATATTTATACAATTTATATTTTAGCAAATAATCTTAAAGCTGGGCAATATGAAGTATAATGAAGCATCGAGCCTGGAGAAACATTAACAAACTGAGGTATGCAGATTACACAAGCTTGCTTTTGAAAGATTAGAGGCCTGGATGAAGATAAAAGACTACGTCCTTCACAAAAGAATTACACCTCAATATAACAAAATTAAAAATCCTTACAAATGGGTTTATAACATCATGATAAACTGAAAAAAGATTAAAATTTTCCAAGACTTCAGTTTACTTGAATCTACAATCAATGTCCATGGACGTAACCTGAAAATCAAAGGATGGTATTTTACTGTCTTCGAGTCCATTCTGACATATAAAGAAGCTGTAGGACAGAGTAGAATGGACCCTGCGGGTTTCTCAAAGTGCAGTGGAGAGCCTCCTCTTTCTCCAAAGGAACAGCTGGTGATTCTGAACTGTTGACTTGCAGTTAACAGCCCAAAGTATAACCCACTCTGCCACCAGGGTTCCCACAGCTACTCGGATCAGGTCATTGTAACTAAACAGTGATCACAGAGAGGATTTCAACAGACAGGGACCCCATCTGTGACAGAGTAGAACTGTGCTCCATAGGATTGTCGATGGCTGTGTTTTTGAAAGTTGGTCACTAGAATCATTCTTTCCAAGTACCTCTCACAGACTCACACTTACTTCCTTTGGGTTAGTAGCTGAGTGGAAGAGAGGTCAAATGGGAGAACTGGGAATTACAAAGAGAGGAAAGGAAAGAGGGAGGAGGAAATAAAAGCAGGAAAGAAGGAAAGAGGAGAAGAGAAAGGGTAGGGAGGAAGGAAGGAAAGAAGCAAGGAGGGAAGGAAGGACACATTTAGAAATGGGGAACATTAGGCATACATTAGATGCAAAAAAGACTTATGAGACTGAGTCCTTACATTTAATCAAAATCAGTACCCAGACTGAAAAAAACAAAAAAACGAGATTAGTAATTGTCTTTTGGCTAGTGACCAAACTGTCTTCTCTCCTTTGACAAATGTTCTATGACACCAAGTCAATGGCGACTGACAGTGACCTTATACGACAGTCCAGACCTGCCCCATAAGGTCTCCGCCCCTGTGGTCTTTACGGGCACAGATCGCCAGAACACTTCTCCTGAGAGCAACTGATGGCTTCATACGGATAACCTTTCCATTGGCAACTGAAAAATGGACCAATAGATCACCAAGTCTTCTTGTGGCAAATAACCCAATTTAAATTTCAAACTCAACTTCCATGACAAATGTGCATCCATGCCAATCGACCTGGCTCTGCAAATGTAATCATCATAAACCAACAACCATCATCTATATATCTTGGACAGAGTCTGCACTTAGGAATCAGAGCCAAATATTGTCACTTATCTTGCACATAGACCCTGTGTCAGCACTTCCTACAGTGTTATATATAACTCAAGCACTTCCAAAATGTTCTCTGGAGACACAGTACAATTAGTGTTGCTAGACTATTTCTAAGCCAATACATGAAGACATGTTGAAGTGATTGGGGGAAAAAGTGATGTTACAATTATAGCGATTTTCTCATTATATTTTAATAACCTATGTTTACTGTTTTCCCTATGTCGACTGGATGTTTAAATAAGAATTAAAATAATTAAAGATGATAGCAATTAGTCTTGAATATTTTTCAGATAACATGTCGTGGAGAAGCAAAAGCTCTTAATGTGGTTCTACTATCCTCGTCTCTGTAACGCTCACCGAGTGATTGGGTGGGACTATGAAAATAGGGTGTGTGACACATAATAGAGAGGATTGGTCAGTTTTGGTTGCCATTCCCCCGGCTCTATGAGCACTATGTTGGAAGCACAAACAGAGGGAATTCCTGGGACCACTAATGAAGTACAGCCTCTAAGGCTGTACCACATTAGAAATATGGTCCTGAAGTGGCAGAGGCAGTGTTATACAGAGATCAGAAACTGAAGCAAGAAGACCATGAGACAGTGCAGAGGAGCAGCACAGGGACTATGGGACTATGGGAGGGCAGTGGACAACACCCTGAATATGTAGGCAGAAGCCAACGAACCCCGTGGCTGAGAGGGCAGAAAAAGACTTGGCTTGGTCTTTCTGCAGACCAGAAAGTGGTTTGGCTGCTGGTGGAGGAGAGGTGTGGTTGTGGATCAATAACTGTATCCCTGATGTTTTCTGATCCTGGTATGCGATCAATTGTTAAGTTCCCTAGTAAGCTCCCATCGTTTTGAGTATTGTCTATGAGTTCTATTTGGCCACTGTAATGAATTACGGAGCCCAGAGGAGGAGAGTGTCATGGGAGAAGGCTGGATGGTGGAGGCAACTGGGTGAAGATATACTCTCCTCCCTTGTGTAGCTAGAGGAGGTCACAATTAACCCGGGGCCTTTTTCCCAAGGTGCTGGAAGAATGTTGACTGGCATCTGCATGTGTGCATATACAACAGGAGTAGAATAAAGGGAGATACTGTTACCCTAAAAGGCTGGATAAAAGATTAGAAGGAATCTTCTTTCTGTGGTTACCTACTTACTTCTCAGATTGCCTGAACTGGAAGTTTTAGGAAATACTCATCTACTTAACAAAACCATGCTATATTTTTTAAGCACACTGTTTATCCGTAGATTTTAAATTTCCAAGATATCCTGCTTTCCAGTTTATTTATTTGAGAAAACTGGAACAGCCTCATCACAAGTTATCTCACAAAAGGACTTCTGTAATTTATGCTATATCTCATTAAGATTTCACATCTATCGTCAAAATGTCCTCCTGAGATCAGACATTGGATTCATACAAGGGCACTAAAAGAACAGGGATGCATCACTTTCATTTTGGGTCTGAAAACATCACAATCTTCTAGTTTAATCACTCTGAGAATTGACAAAATATGCTTTAGCTGTTATAGAAGTCAGCCCAACAGAAAGTAAGCACTCTCCGAAAAATCTCTGGAAATTGTGTCAGCTTCTCTCAGCGCGCGATCAAAGCTGATGACCAAATTTATTCCAAATAATAAACCTGTACTCTTCACAGCAGGAAAACCCGCATTCTGAGAATTAAAGCAATCAAGTTAAAGTCACTCAGAATGAAAGTAAGGCGAATGATTAAAACTCCATGTCATGACGTAAGCAGAGTTGCCTTTGGTACTCAAGTGTCAGGCCCAAGAACCTCTGGAGGAAACAGAAAACACACTCAAGCATTATACCTGGAATAGAGTAGGTACCTGATAAATGGGGGCTTTCCTCATTATAGTTCTTAGTAATAGCAAGATTTCATGGCATGATGGAGAGACAACTGAACCTCAAGTCCTAAGACTTGTTACAACCTTGCTTCTCATTTTTATTTCATACACAAGCAACTTATTTAACACTTGGATTCCTAAATTACAGAAGAGAAGGAAAATCTCCCTGCACCATAGTTTGTTGAAAAGATCAACTTGTTGAAGGAAGACGGGAGAGAAAAATAGCAGAGAAATAAGTAGGGTGGTGAACAGATGGAAAAAGAGAGAAATGAGGTGGATGGGTACTCTCCTTCCCCATAATAGTTCTCAATGGATGCTAGCTGTTTCTAAAATTGAACAAAAAGTAAAAAGGCATAGAATGATTTTTCTATTGGAATGAGGCAGAACAAAAATAACTTGCAAATTTTCAAAATAGCCTATATCAAAAAAGATTGGGCTAGGTAGGTGAGTTAGTTAATTGTGCCAGCCTGGCCGATAATCACATGTGGTGCTGGTTGAAAGGCGGAGGGATAAATGGGTGGTGAAGCCTCGCCTTTCTAGTTCTCGGGTCTCTTGTTTTGTGATGGTTGTATCAGGTGCAGCTGCCTTAGCAGTTCCCTGCTTCAGCTTGCAAGAGTGACTTCCTACAAGACATCCCCAAGGAGAAGCCGCATGGATTTATCCCAATGCAGCCCTGGGTGCTGGAGCAGCCGTGTGGAGACCCTTGCCAGTGCTGAGATGCTTACACGTTCACGGACTCAGCTTTCCTCCTGCAGTCGGCATCATTGCCTCTGTTTTGTGAGGTGGAGGACTTTGTGGACTGGTGTTGGGTTAATGGGTTAATGTTGGACTTGTGGGCTTGGGCAGCATTGGGTTGGGATGTTTTCGTGATGCACATTTTCTTTGCATAAAACTCTCTCTTATACATGAGTTGCCATGGATTTGTTTCTCCAAAGTACCTAGACTAATACAGTAGGTATCTTAACTTTCAAAGATGGTGTATATATGTATATAGTACATATTTCATATATATATAATCTTTGAAATATGTATATATATATACAATTCAAAGATTGTATATATATACAGGTTTGTCATTTTATATGGAAGTCCATAAACTCCCTGTTCTACCCCATCCAATTTCGTATGCAGACACTGAACAGCCTGGACCACTCTCTGATGCACACTGGTGAGAAAGGGTGTGTGAATCGTTATTAGGATTGTTATTGTGCTTTGTTTTCTCTTTGTGGTGGGCATCTAACACCCTGTCTTCTTGGTTCCCTGATATATTAGCTGGTTAATTATTGATGCAGAGTATATAGTAGATTTCTGAATATATATATATATATATATATATATATACACATATACACACACATATACATACATATACCTGCATACATGTGGGTTGTGTCATTGTGGGTAGATTCTCAGAAGTAGCAATTGTTAGAATCTATTGTTTATATTATGGACCTAGGGTGACGCAGTGGGTTAAGCATTGTGTTGCTAACTGACAGGCAGGTCTTTCACAGCCCGCAGACTCTCCTCAGGAAAAAGGTGAGGCTGCCAGCTTCCATGAAGATTCAGTCTGGATACACACCCCATGGGGCAGGTTCTTTGTCCTACAGGGTCACACCGAGTCAGACGTAGCTGACGAGCAATAGATTATCACTCACATTCAATTGGTATTGAGACATGTGTTGGATCACCCAGGTTGCACTTTGTTGCCATTGCTAGGAGTCCTGGAGCTGGTTCTGACTCCCTAGCGGTGTCGCGGTCTGTCAGCATGAAGGGAGCGGCTTACCACATGTTCCTCCTGAGGAGCAGCTGGTGAGTTTGAACCAGGGACCTTTGAGTGAGCAGCTGACCACTTCATTATTGTGTCAACACAGCATTAAAGTAAAAATAGCCATCATGTATTTAGTCCATACCATCAACCGGTATTGGTAATTGCTTTCCAAGCACTATCTTCTTTAAACTTCCTAACAATTCTTATAAGGTTAGTAATCCCACCCCTGTTTACAGATGACTGAGCCAGGGCCAAAAAGAGATAGCAGCGGAAATGGAATACATTGTTTGATCTGAGAAGAAATATAGACTATTCTAGAAGTACTTCGAGTACAAATCTTGATCTCTGATCTTGAGCTAGTAACGTATTCTCTTCTTGGTTCTTTAGTGACTACATCTGTAAAATGGATTAAAAAAATTAGTCTTTTTTATTTAATGAGCCAATCATGTGAACACTGGGGAACACATGTGGCCCATAGTTAGCACTCGATACATTTTTGGATGTTATTATTGCTCCTGTGCTCAAATCAACAATTGTGAAACAATTTATCTTTATTCTTTTTTAAACTTTTCTTTCTATAATGCAAATGAGGTTTGGCAGTTGTATGACTAAGGGAAGAGCCTAACATCCCTTATAAACATGAGCTTTTTGAACCCATATAATTCTTCCAGCCCTGTTACCTTGATTGATCCTGATAGTCTGCCCAAGGCTGTGCAACTAGTAAGAGGACAAGGGAGGTCTTGGCCCCGGGACTTCAACCTTGAGAGCCTATGAGCTTTCTCCTAATAGAATCAAGAATGCTGGGACTTATTCTTTGAAGCTCTCTAGTTCCACAACATAACATAACATAGTTACACAAAATAACAAAGTGACAGAATGTAAGATTCAGTTATGCATCCAGATGCTTCAGCCGGTATGAGGCCACACATCTGGCTGATTAACTGGAGTCTGCATTTTTTTCTTACCCTGACATTGGGCAACATGTCAAAGATGATTGATGTGAAACAGAAGAAAGGAAAGCAGACAGAAGGAGCTGTTAACAAGAGAAATACTTTACTAAATAAAAGATGGCACGGGTTTTGCGATCATCACCTGCACTGGCAATTTATTTGTAACCAACATCAATAGCCCTACTGGGGAATACAATCTAGCTTAACTTGTTCTACCATTTCGACATCTCCAACTCAGAAATGTAATTTAAAATAAAGATTCATGGAGCTAATATCCCTCTTGCTTCAGACTATTAAAGTGCCTATTGTTCTCACAGCGTGGATGGGGTGGAAGTCGGCATGAATAAATGAACATGTGGATGATGTACCGCTTGACATAAACACTGCCCATAGTTTAGTCACATACCGATGCTTGTAGAATACAAAGCTAAAGTGCGCATATACCACCTAACATGCCTTGGAATATAAAGTTGTCATAATGAGTGCTTCTTCTATACCTTTAGACATCCTGTGGTTTCCCTAAGGAAGGAATGACCTAACATTCATGGCAGTCATGGGCACGTGATTATAAAGATAGGAAACATTTGCCCTGTTCTAGGTATTTTGCTAAAACACACAAAAGACCAAACTCACTGCTCTCAGTTCCATTCTGACTCATAGAAACTACAGGGCAGAGCAGAACCGCCCCTATGACACTAGGGGAGTAGAAAGCCCAGTCTTTCCCTGCTGAACAGCTGGTGGGTTTGAACTGTTGACCTTGAAGTGAGCAGCCTAACATATATATAACCTACTGCACCAGCAGGGCACCTAGCATTTTGCTCAGTAGGTTTGATGTCAGCCTCCTGAGGCAGGGAGTTTCAGTCACACCATTTTACAGACAAAAACACGGAGGTTAAAAATTGTTTAATGACTTATCCATTGTCTCTTATCTATCATGATTTCTTATTTTCAATTTCTGACACATTAGCGGGTTCGATCAAGGGCCAAGTATACACATAGGTTAAAAAGGAGTTGCATTTAATGTGAAGAAATTAAAGAATTTTAAGCCTGGAGGGAATCTTTAAAGAGGAGTTAATCCAATCCTGACATTTATAGATGATAAAACCAATGCTCCTGAGGTGACAATTTGTCCAAGATGGAATGTTTCACTAGAGAGAGGATGAGAAATCCCCACCATGAGGATCGTTTGTTTCTGCCAACACATAATTTCATAGATGTGCAGTAAAAGGCAAATGGTCTTTGTAGACGTGATCTATTATAATACGTCGCTATACTTGTGAGGATTGGTTGATCAGACAGAGCAGACAGAGAGGATTCCAAAGGGAAGTCTGATGCCTGAGGGGTTGGCTGAGAGACACAAAGAGCAAAGTTTAAGACTATCAGCTTCTCAGTCAGTGAGTCAGTGCTGGTCGGACCCCTGGCTCCAGCATTCAATTCTATGTGAGCTTGAGTAAGTCATTTCTTGTTCGTTCGTTCTTTTTCTTTCTTTCTTTCTTTCTTTCTTTCTTTCTTTCTTTCTTTCTTTCTTTCTTTTTTTCCTTTCTTTCTTTCTTTCTTTCTTTTCTTTCTTTCTTTCCGTCCTTCCTTCCTTCCTTCTTTCTTTCTTTCAACCTCATTTTCTTCTATTATAAATTAAGGATAATGTTAACACTCATATTGGAGAGTTAAAGCACTAACTGAGACAATGTAGTTTTGTGTAGTGCATGGTGTCTTTTAAGTACTCAATTAAGACCAGGTGTCTCCACTATCCCTGAGGGATAAGACCCCTGAGGGACCTTGGAACAGCTAGAGGTTCATAAAAGGCTTGAGACTGACAGACATGTGATACAGGCAAAGGAGGGTGCCTCCAGCCCCCCTTGTGGTTCAGGCCTTGCCCCGGATTCAGAAATCTACTATACACTCTGCATCAATAATTAACCAGCTAATACATCAGGGAACCAAGAAGACAGGGTGTTAGATGCCCACCACAAAAAGAAAACAAAGTGCAATAACAACAACGATTCACACACCCTTTCTACCAGTGTGCATCAGAGAGTGGTCCAGGCTGTTCAGCGTCTGCATACAGAATGGGGTGGGTAGAACAGGGAGTTTATGGACTTCCATATAAAATGACAAACCTGATGTATCACCTTTGGTCCAGATGAAAATGAGGATAAGTCTCCATGATATATTCACTTTGCCATTTTATAACTCAAATGTCAGAGTTCCACAGTAGAACAGACGCTGTTTGACTCAAGTCCTCATAAATTTTAGTTCCTCACCTTTAGATCACTTAACATTCAGAAGGGGGCTTAACAAGAATGGTGCCTTCTTACCATTCCAGAGAAAGAAGGGGCTTCTTTTATTGTTGTTTTTTTAGACATATAATGGAAATCTATTCCCCAATTAGTACATCCTTACATCTTTGTTTCACTCGTCAATATTTTAAGGAAAAGAAAATGAAGAATGGATGCATTTGATTTATGGTGTTGCCAAAAACTATTGAGTATACCGGGGCCTGCGGAAGCATGAGCAAGGCTGTCCTGGAAGAAGAACAGGCGGAGTGATCCTGACAAGCCAGCTTGGGAAGACATTGGACAAGCTATCGGAACAGACCAGTCCTAGGAGAAGGACATCGGGCTTGGTCCAGGAGAGGGTCAGACACAAAGAGGAGGACACTCAGGGCTTGAACTGACACAGTGGCTTCCACAGTGGATTTGAACATAGCAACAATTGTGAGGATGGCACAGGCCTGGGCAGGGTTCTCTTTGTTGTTGTTTTGTTTTGTTTGGAAACCTCTGGTGTACACAGGGTCACTATTTGTTGAAATTGGCTGGATGGCACCTCGCAAGAACAGAAACTTGCATTGCAAAATGTTTTGATATATAGCTCTGATTAGTCCCTGCGTTTGTTGGGGTTTTTATATTGCACCGTGCAATGAAAATAAATGAGTGCAGGATATGTTTTAGATTCCTGATGTTGGGGAAGCTTTTGTGTAGTTTGTTTAATATGAAATGATATGAAAGAAGTCCCCAGCTTACAAGTGAGTTCTATCCCTAAATCTACCTTTAAATACATTTTATATGTAAATGGGGACCATTAGATATGGTTCATATCTAATGTCAGTTAATGAAATGTTTGCTTTACCATATAGTATATAGTATACTTTTCTATGCATAAAAACATTTAAAAAACACTTCGAGATCCATCTTTAACATGATGGCACAGTAGTAGTAATAATAATGTTTTGATGCACAGTGCAAAGTAGGGGCGACCTGCCTTTATTATGAACCTTTCTATGTTCCTCAAAATTTTAATATAATAGGCTTGATGGGGGTTGGTGAGTAACCACAGGCTGTATGGAAGTGGAACATTTCAACCCCAAGATTGCTGGATAATTGATAGACATTCAGAACAAGACACGAGTTCTGTTCTCTGGAAAGAGGCTCATTTCTCTCCCCAGCATTCCACCCACATTTCTTCTACCGCAACCACACCGAAATTCTGTCAATAATAAGGAGACCCTGACTGATGATGCAGACTTCAGTTGGGGGTACTTCCTGTACCTTACAGGTACACATGCCCTGCCTGGCACACTACTTTCAGGTTGCTGAAGACACTGACGCATAGGCATTGAGACTGGACATACAGGGATTGTTTGTAATCGTAGGGAGTTAGAAAAGACAGAGACGAGCCAGTCAGGGTGCGATGTAACAACGATGAGAAATACAACTTTCCTCTAGTTCCTAAATGTTTCCTCCCCGCTCCCACTACCATGACTCGAATTCAACCTTGCAAGTCAGGCTAGACCAGAGGATGTACACTGGTACAGATAGGAACTAGAAATACAGGGAATCCAGGGTGGATGATCCCTACAGGACCAGTGGTGTGAGTGGCGATACTGGGAGGGTAGAGGGACAGTGGGTTGGAAAGAGGGAACCGATTACAAGGAACTATATGTGACCTCCTCCCTGGGGGACAGACAACAGAAAAGTGGGTGAAGGGAGACGTCGGACAGGGCAAGATATGACAAAATACCAATTTATAAACTATCAAGGGCTCATGAGGGAGGGGGGAGTGGGGAAGGAGGGGAAAAATGAGGACCTAATGTCGGGGGTTTAAGTGGAGAGGAAACGTTTTGAGAATGATGAGGGCAATGAATGTACAAATGCGCTTTACACAATTGATGTGTGTATGGATTGTGATAAGAGTTGTATGAGCCTCTAATAAAATGATTTAAAAAACTAATAATAATATTCCAAGGTTTTCAGTTTGAGAATAAGTTTTGGGGCATGATAGCTAAATTATATAATTATATTCATTGGCCAGCAAATTTGTTTTGTTTAACAAATACTTGCTATAGGTGTTTCTTAAAAATAAATCATTCATTCAACATCAAAAAAGAAAAAGTCAGGAGAACCATAAAGTGACTTACTCTCTTCACTTCCATATGTTGAGCTGACACAAGACTACAAGGTCCGCAGCTTGAAACCCCCAACTGTTCTGTGGGGGAAAAGATGACGCTTTCTACTCCCACAAAGATATACCATCTCAGAAACCCACAGGGACAGTTCCACTCTGCCCTATTGCTTTGTGTTGGAATCGAGTCAATGGCAGTGCGATGCTAATTTGAATACAAATAATTCACAATTTGTCCCATCAAATGATAGGAATAAAGCCACAAAAATTGACCTTATTGATCAACCATGTCAATTGCATTAAAAGCAGCATTCTTCAACTCTATGTAGGTACTGGCAATAGAATAATCCCTCTTAAGGTCATTTGGAAAGGTGGAGGGGTGGGGAATAAATCACCTTTTGAAATACGACAGAAAACATAGTGGAAGTGGATACATAAACACTAGTGAAATCATTGATAACACCCAAGTTTGAGCAATTCTGTCAGCTTCCAAGGTGCAACCCTGAAAGTTCCTATCGCTTTCCTGGCTACAAAACCCCTGGCTTCTTCCCATGGTGTGGGAAACGCTGTCCTCTAAGTGATAAATTAGCTGTCCATCTAACTTCCAACATTGTACCTAGTTTAGGGCATTTCATCTCTCTCCTACCCAATTCTTATCCAAATTAAAGTAAAATACCCATCTGTGCTTTACCTGGTAATAAAGCAATAATACATTAAAAATCTACCACTTTTTTTTTTGTTTTGCATAGCTGAACAAGAGTCAACTAACAATGACAAGTCCAAGAACATATTCTCTCCTGGATGGATAATTCCAATACACTAGCATGCTATTGACAATGATGGAAATACTGCAATGAATTGCCTTTCGGCAGGATGCCAGCATTTTAAGGATGCATGGAACAAAAAAGCATGAAGTTTATGTACAGCTTAAAAGGCCTTAAAAAGATTTTAAAAATCTAATTAGAACATTATATAAACCCCAAAACTCCTGTCCTGGAGTTGACTCTGGCTCACAGTGGCCCTCCAAGACAGCAGACCTGCCCCACAGGATCTCTGCGTGGGTTCATCTTTACGGAGGCAGACTGCCACCGCTCCCAACTAGGGAGTGGCTGATCGAGTCCGCCTGCCAACCTCGGCCAGGAGCAGGCCAGTGCTTTGACCCTGCACCACAGGCTCTCTGGACAAGTACATTGCCAGGATTCGTTCACGCTCTATTCCTAGAAGTGGGGTAGGAGTCCAAGGAACCACGAGTGCCCTTTCACAAGTTGTTTGTGAAGGATGCTAAGTTGGGAAAAAACAATCCAGAATCTTGGGACCTATCTCTTTCTTAAAAAAAAAAAATCATTGGAATTGATCACAGAGAGCTACATATAACCTCCTCCTCTCTGGGGGATGGGCAACAGAGGGGTAGGTGAAGGGAGACGCCGGGCAGTGTAATATAAGACATAATAATAATTTATAAATTATCAAGGGTGCATGGGGGAGGGGGGCAGAGGAAGGGAGGGGGAGGGGGGAAAAAGGAAAATGAGCTGATTCTGGGAACCCAAGAGGCAAGTGAATTTTGGGAATGATGAGGGCAACAAATGTATAGATGTGCTCTACACAATTGATCTATGTATTGTGATGAATTGTATGAGCCCAATAAATTGATTTTAAAACATCATTTTATTGGGCTCGTACAACTCTTATCACAATCCATCCACCCATTGTGTCAAGCACATTTGTACATTTGTTGCCATCATCATTCTCAAAACATTTGCTTTCTACCTGAGCTCTTGGTATCAGCTCTTCATTTTTCCCCTCCCTCCCCACCACCCCTCCCTGATGAACCCTTGATAACTTATAAAGTATTATTATTTTGTTATGTCTTACACTGTCCGACATCTCCCTTCACCCACTTGTCTGTTGTCCATCCCCCAGGGATAGGGTTATATGTAGATCCTTGTCATCGGTTCCCCCTCTCTACCTCACCTTTTTAAAGTTCTGGCAGGTGGCTACAGTATTTTCAGCAGGTAACAATCAAAACATGCAGCTCCTCACCCTTGTCTGCGAATTTCTGAGGGAAAAATCAAGGAAGCTTCAAGTACCCCTGGAAACCGCACTGTTGCCTCGTGCTAAAAACCATCCCAGATAATTGCTGAAAACCCAAGGAAAGATGACACTGAATAATCGAGGCCTTCTCTGAAACCCAATCAGGGTAAGACCGGGTTAAGACATTAAGAACAATTCCTTTTTACTTTATAATTTCATTAAAAACGTCAACGAAGTGAAGGACGTTCCCTGAGGAACGTAACACGGATTGCCAACCGCTTAAGTCTTTCTCATTGCTCCTCTAGCCAGTCTGCCTGCCTTCCTTTGGTCTCAATACTGAAGTCTGTCTCTCTTTATCAGGGTGGAGATAAGAGCAGTGCAAAAATCATAGCCAGGCCTCGTGCCCTTTAAAATAGTATTCAAGGGTCAAACTCTAATGGAAGTACATTTTCACATTTGATGGGGGAGACCAGGCTTGCTTCCCAGGGAAGGCACGTCACCCACAGCTCCTATGCACCTTGTCAGAGCTGGGGTGCACATCGTTAGGATACTGGACAGATTTCAGTGCCACTTCCAGACCAAGACAGACAGAGAAGGAAAGGACTGGTGCTCTATTTCCCAAAATACTTGAATAGGAGGACCAATCTCTTCAGGAGAACGACAGGGCCGTCTGCTCCCATAAAGAGTTCCCTTCTCAGCAACCCACGAGGGCAGTTCTGCCCTGTCCTCCGGGGTCCCCATGCGGAGTCAGGGTGGTCTCAATGGCACTGGGTTCGGTATGCTATCGAGAAGTTATTATACAACAGGTGTCATTATAAGATATGGGCATGAGGAGACTTCATCCTACGTACTATAGACATTTTGTCAGGAGAGACAGTCCCTGGAGAGGGGCATCATACTTCGTAAAGTAGAAGGGCAGCAAAAATAAAGGAAGGTTCTCAAGGAGAAGGATTGATAAATGGACAACAGTGGGCTCAAGCACAGGAACAATTGGGAAGATGGCCCAGGAGGGGCAGTGTTTCCTTCTGCTGTGCTTAGGGTCACTTATTAGCTCAAGTCTAACTTGTCTGATTTGGTTCACTCTTGGGGCTCTGCAGGTCTATAGGTTCTGACCAATGCATAATGCCACATAACTAGCATAGCAGTATCGTATTGAACAGCTTCACGACTCTTAGAAATGCTTAGTGCTCCGCCTATTCCCTCCAACCCTGCCAAACCCTGGGAACCTCTGATCGTTTCCTCATCTCTCCTTTCTGGTCCCAGAAGGCCATCCACCTGGAGGCTGAATATCTCACACTGTCTTCCTCCCCTTAGCAATAAGCATCTACATTTCCATGTTTTTAAAATAGTTTCAAAACTCATTTCTTTTTATTGCTGAATAATAATAATACTCCACTGTGGGGCAGAAACAAAGTTTTATTTATTTATTTTGTTTATTTTTATCCATTCAGCTGTTGAAGGGCATCCTAGTTGCTCCCAGTTTGGGGCCATTATGAATAGAGCAGCTACAAGCACTTGAATGCTGTGCTTTCCATTTTAAATGGTAACTCTGGCTGTGGTGAACACGATAAACTACGTCCAGGCGAGCGGATGAGCAAGAGGGGTCTGGTTGTGGTCTAGGTGCACCAGACAGGCAGCTGAAATGAGGGTGAAAGAAGGTCAATTTGTGAGTAGTAGTGAAGTTTGAATATTTCTTTGTTTGTTTTGAGGAAGAGAAGACAGGTCTTGCTGACGGATTCAGTCAAGAATCTAATCCATATTATCATTTCTCAAAACTTTATCATAAATGCCTTGAAGGCTGGCAATATGTCACAGCTCTCTGGTGTCTCCATGTGACCTGGTGCAGAGAACATCGTATAAAATGTGTATCAATGCAGTTCTTCTTATCCTGCTAAGACGAGTACTGTAATATCATCTCAATCTGCTCTCTCACCATAAAGTGAGGGTGTAAAGCCACGCCTCACGCAGGCACTCAGTGGGATTTCCTACTGGATGCTTTCTACGACCCTTCTCAAAACTCAGTATCCTGACTGCCATTTGGGGGTCCATGCAGCTCCTAAGAGCTTCAGCTCTAAGGATAGCATGTGCACTCCAGTTAAATCAGTCACCCTGCTGGCAAAAGAGATTTTCTTCAGGACTGGGCGTGTGGCTTAAGCAAGTCCAATCTCAGTGAGTCTCAGAATACTGTCCTGAGATTGGCAAACCCAAGATTCTCCCTCCTTCCAACTCAAAATAAGTGGAAAACCACTTAGCGCTACAATTGCTACCCATCATCTGTGAACCTAGAAGCACTGATTTAAGTGTTGGGCTAGTAATTACAGAGTCTTGAATTTAAGCCCACCAGCCAGTCTGAGGGAGAAAGATGAGGTTATTTGCTCTCATAAAGATTTACAGTTTCATAAAGATTTACAGTTTCAGATACCCTATGGAGTCTTAAATAATTTGATATCAATAAATTGGTACCTAAGAACCACCTGATAAGCCAGCCATAGTACATAACAACAACAACAACAAAACAACACAGACGTGAGATTGAAAGAAAAAAAAGCATGATAGTCAAAGTTTTGTGTCAACTTGGCTGGGCCAGAGTTCGCACTGGCTTGACAGTCAACACCTAGTCACCTCTCATGACCTGATGTAACACAATGTAATCACAACCAATCAGTAGTAAGCACCCATAATGGGATGAGATTAGGTTGGAATGTCACACTCTTTCTAAGGTCAGATCTGCGATATAATTAGTTGCACCATAAGCATAATACTTGCAATATAAGTGGACACTGTGAGAAAACTTGCTTTCTTTTTGTTCAGTCTGGATTTTGCTTCTGACTCATTGACTTCCAGGTCCTTTAATTTGAGCCAACAGCCTGTGGTATTGCCTACTGATCCTGGGAGTTGTCAGTGACCTGCCATCTGACCTACTAATGTTGGAATCATTGCCTCTGCAGCCCCTAGCACATGGCCTTCCTACCAATCATTAGCCCTCAGCGCCCCACCCCCACTCCCACCCCCCACCAAGCTGGCTATGCCAGCCAGGAGAAGCCTCCAGCCTAAAATCTAACCCAAGGACTTGGTACCTGCCTGGACTTGGACTTGCCCACTTCTACAACTGTCTGAGTCATTTTAAAATTATATACATTTCTATGTACAAATATGTACATAAGCATCATAGCTTTGGCTTCTATAAAGAACTCAGCCTAAGACAGTCTGCACCAGGGACTGGTGCAAGCCTCACCTGAAGAGAGCCAGGCATCTTCCTTTTTACCTCTGAAACTCAGTGACTTACTCTAATGGATCAGGATAAATGAGGTCAAATGGACTGTAGGTTGCACCCTTAGGCATTTGGATGAATGAAGTTAAACAGATCTAGAGGGGAACACTACTCCAAAAGATAGAACTCCAAAGACGCTCCTAGGAAAAATTAGTAGAAATCCTTCAATTCAGAGTTTCTAAAACTTTTCAGAGCCCAAATGCCCTAAACATTTGATGAAAACAATAGTTCTTCTTTCGGAGGGGAAAAAAAGTACCTGGGCACACATATACAAAATGTTGCCTATCATTTTAGAGAATCCACAGTATCTCAGAAGTCCTTCAGGGGAATAGCATTTTTCATAAAGCACAATAATGTATTTGATTCAGGAAAAATAGCCAAATCAAATATCATGAAGAGCAAGCCTGGGGACAGTCCCTATGATTGTTGGTTGGTGGAGACATATCGGCATGGGCCTGCGTCCTAAAGGCTGGCTGTTTCTACTGAGCAGTTGAACAGGCCTGTGCTTCCTGTGCTTTCCTCTCAGGTGTCCACATCACAGAATGAACAACAGTCCGGTAGACCAATTATTTCAACTTCGATTAGGGGATGTAACTCCTTCCCACCCACTCCCTCTCCTAATATCCCCGACCTTATGACCTGCCACTGAGTTGGCTATTGAGACACAGGTGAAGTGTTACTTTCAGCTGAATTAGGGACATTTATTAAAACGACTCCTTTTTGTTCTAGACAAAAATCTTTGGATTCTGGCCTTGAAAACTGGGCTACCAATAGTGGGGGACTTCATTGATGGTCAGATTTCAATGACCACGTAATCAAAAACCTTGTACCTGATTCTTTTCTCATCTTAATTCTGCATGGTGTGTGTGTGTGTATGTGTGTGTGTGTGTGTGTGTGTGTGTGTGTGTGATTTCATTGCAATCTATGGAATGAATTTGGCAGCTATCGAGATTGTCTGAGTTTATTGAGACTTCCTTCTTTGGGCCTGACTGTAAAGGAAGACCCTTTACAGTGACAGAATGGACAGTTGACTTCACACCCCCACAGTCCTACAGGTTTGCACTGTAGGAATGCTTTAGAACCAATTATTAGGCCTTGCACCCTGGTAATGGCCAACTTCTTCAAGGAATCTGAAGTTCAAATCATTTAGATGTGTGCTTATTTGAACTTTCTTCTCTGGGACGATCATTGCTCCTCAGATTTGAATGTACATACTGATCCTCTGGAATTTTTGCTAAATTATAGGTTCTGATTCAGTAGGTCTGATATGGGGCCTGGGATTCTGCATGTCTTACAAACTCCCAAGCTGTTCTGCTGTGGCTGGGCCTCCAGGTGGCATTTGCATTGATAAGAGATTAGAAGATTTGCATGGCAAAGTTTTACAGTCTACCTTCCTGCCACACCCATCTGAATTAAGGAGTGCTGTTCAAAACTCGGTGACTTTCTGGTACCATTGATGGAGACTAGACTAGGACTAATGGCTTACAGCTGTACCATACAAATAGGACAGGGACGTAGTTACAGAGCAAAGACTACATCTATCCACACTAGTCCTTCGTGAACCGATGCAAAGACCCCGATGATAAACAAAGATCCTTCAGCCACCTGTTCTGCGATTCACATTTTTGCCCTGAAAACACTGCTCCCATTAACCCTCTTAAATCACATTAGCACGATTCTCATTTCAATCTAATTTCTCTGCTGTCATTATATTGCACTTTTACTTAACATGGCTTCTGAGATTTCTGGGCTTCGAGGCTATCAAATACTAAAAGCAGCGAGCTTATTTCTCACTCAGTAAATGCATTGTAGGGGTTAAGATATCATCCGACAATCTACATACTAAAATTCTAATTGGTTAGAGGATAAAGAGGGGCGAAATATCACTAAGGGCTATTCTTTAAAAATTAAATTATGTCAAAGACCCAATTTTATAAAGCTTCTTTCAAGATTCTTGAAACACTTTATTAACTGGCATGACCTTCATTTTCATAACACCTCCGTGAGGTTAGAACCAAATAACAGATGGTGCCAAATATTACAAAACTAATTTTATATCGAAGAACCCACAACATACTATAGTATTAGGGAGCAAAGGAGGTATGTTCGGCTTCCATTCTTTCCCCACAGGTAATAAACTTTTCTCTCTTTCTCTGTCTCTCTCTTATGAAGACATGTCCCCTCCAATTCAGGGGTTGAATGTGATCCATTCCACAACCCTACAGTAATGACTCACACCCAGGGGAACTCACTGAAGACCACACAGCGCTTTGCTGTGAAAATAGCTTCCCTCCACGCAGGATGGATGGATGAAGACACTTCAGAGAGGATTGCAAATACCTTCTTTGTACAGCTGTTTCTAATGGTTTCGCAGCATAGATTACACATAAAAAGGATTAAGGACAAGATTTAACAACAACACTAATTATGTTCACTTTACATATATTATCATGTTTCATCTTCATAACAACTTTTTGAGATAGGTATGATTATCTCTTTTTTTTTTAATTGATACTATGCATGGAAAATAAAATACAATGGCCCCCAAATTACAGGGATAGTAAGTGGTATTCTGGTGAGTTGAACCCAGGTTGGAACACCTCCAATTTTAGATTCATCCATGTCCTTGCTTATAATCACAAAAAACCTTGTGGCGCAGTGGTTAATGAGCTGGGCTACTAACCCACAGGGTGGTGGTTTGAACCCAGCAACTGCTCCTCTGGGAAAAACTGTCGTTTCTGTAGAGATGTACGGTTCTGAGAACCCCATGGGTCAGTTTTCTACTCTGTCCTCTGGGGCCTCTGTGAGTTGGAATTGATCTGGTAGCAGTGGGGTTTTTTGTCATTGCTGTTGGTTTTTTCTAGAATTACTACCACATCGGTGCTTCTTAAATGTTGGCCAAGGAAGTCCCGGGGCAGTCTGTTAACATGAAGACCCTGACAGTCAGTTGGGAGGCACAGGAGGAGATACTACATGATTCACGAGCTGCCAGGTGATCCAAGCGCCACTATGGATTAGAGGGCATCAGGATGTGTAACGGGGATCTCTGGAGACAGTGCGTTAAGTGTTGGGCTGCTAGCCCGCCCACTGCTCTACAGGAGAAAGGGGAGGTGATTATGTATAAAAATGAATAGATAAATAAAATGACAGCCCTGTTACTAACCAAGCCAAAAAAAAAGAAGAAATATTTTTTGCTGGACCTCTTACTCCAATAAACTGCAACTGTATTATGACTCAAAAAAAAAAATTACAGGCTCAGAAACGGAATGAGCAGTTCTACCTTGTCCTCCAGGTCACGAGGTGTCGGAATGGGCTCGATGGCAGTGGCTGGGATGGCAGCATACACACGTCCACAGTGTGTCACCAAACGTGGTCCCCGCACCACTGGAAACACAACATGAAAATGACCCTGCCCACTGCTCAGCTCCACACCTCCTGAGTCAAGAATGTAGGGGTGTTGGGCTGCTGTTAGGTGCCATCAAGGCGTTTCCAAGCCATAACCACTCCACTCAGGACCAAAGGAAACACTATCAGTCCCTGTAAGCCCCGTTCCTATTCTCGTCGCCACAATGCCAGTCCACCTCCTTGAGGGACCTCCTCTTTTGGATGGACTGAATGAAGAATTTAGGGGTGATGCCTCAGTAATCTGTGTTTGAACCCATGCTCCTGTCCATTCCAATGCGCGTTCAAGCTTGAGCATCATTGCTTCCGGTCAGTAATCAAACTCTAGGTGGTCTGGGATGCTTGAGGGAGAGGTGCTTTCCTCTTGTTTTCTTCGGTCTCCTTCTCTAACCTACCTGGAAGTGTTCGCATCTTCGGGTGACTGTGGCCAGGCCAGAGCAAAGCTGTGATTGGGAAGGTAACCTTGGCCCATCACACTGCGGGACACTTCATCACAGGCTACGATGTGTGGTCCTAGAGCGAGGTCACAGGAGTGTGAGGGAGCTAGAAAGCCCCTCTCCCCTCACTAAGCCCACCCCCAGTAGTGGGTAGACATTTTTTTTTCTTAACTGGGTCTCCCGACACTCAGTCCAAATCATTTATCATCCCTCTTCTCCTGTGCTTCACAAAACAAGTATTTCATCGCACAGCTTTATTATGAATAATATCTGTGAAACAAGCACTTTCCCATAATTTAGGAGGAAATACGTAAAATAGTTAACACCAAAACTGAAAGTTACCTTCTCTGATTGCTAGTTTAATGGACAGTAGGACTCAGAGGAAATCTGTACTCTGGAAAGATTTCAGTGTGGGACAACTGGAGATTTCAATTGGATTTACCTAAAAGCAAACACAACACAACCATTTTGCCCACAACATTTCCAATAATATGTGATAAAATCATTGAACTCTATGTGCATTACATATATTATCTCATTTAATCCTCAAATCAATCCAGCAAAGCAAGTACTACTTCATCCCCATTTTAAAGATTATATAACAGGCTTAGAGAGGATAGATAAACTGCCCAAGGTCAGAAAGTGAATAAGAATCTGAGCAAATGATTTCATCCAACTCTATTACAGCCCCATACCAGGAAAAGATTAATTTATAATTGTTCCCATTTGTTGTTATTATCACTGAACACAGGCTGAACTTTGAAGACATGTACTACTGGAGTGAACAAAGGGGCCACATCCAAGCTTAAACATCCAAATGTTATAGTTTGCTCCATACGGTATTATTCCTAAGGTGCCTAAGGTGTCCTAGTGGCCTAGTGGGCTATGCATTGGACTGCTAACCACAGGTCAGCAGTTCAAAACTACCACTCAGTCTGTGGGATAAAGATGAGATGTTCTACTCGTGTAAAGAATTACAGTCTCAGACCCCACTGGGGCAGGTCTACTCCATGGCAGTGGGTTTGGAATTATCCCTGAGACACCTAAATCTCTCCCTGAACACTGCTTTAACTCCCCCAGCTTCTCTTGTTTCTCTAGGGTTGGACCATGTTAACCCGCTCTGAGGCATCTTCCTTGTCCAGAATGGCTGTCGTTCTTGTCTACTATCTCTGTCCCACTGCCATGCTCTTGTATTCTCTCTCTCTCTCTCTCTCACACACAGTCTTGACCCATGTGAGAGTTTACAGTTTCACCCTATTTATGCCTGAAAGTCTCCCCATTCCCCGGTGACATGATCAGTTATGGGCTGGTCATTGGTGGTCATTGACTCAGCTTACCACAAACAGTTAACAGGACTCCATGGATAATTACCAGGAGGAGTGGAAGAAGAAACTTGGAAGTTCACAAATACCTCCTTGAATAGGAAGAACAGACCCCCACTTGGTGAGCTCTTTAAATAAGAACCATACTACCTGGCATGCCAGGAGAAATCACAATGCAGCCGAGAGTTAGAGGAAGTGACCTGAATGTGTGGGGATTTACAAGACGTGTTCAAAGACACGGGACAAGTCGGTCTAGGACACTTGCACTCAAACGTCTACATGTCTCCAGTCGAGCACTGCAGTAGAACTTGACTTTCTGTCCACACTTAGTCCTCTAGTGACCACAGAGCATCCTCAGATACAGAGCTATGCTGCTTGTCTTGGGGATTAATAGCACTGAATCCTAGAGAATGGACCTTGCAAAACTTTAGGGGAACAAAAAAAAATCACCTCCTCTTCTATAATCTTCGATTACAAACATCAGTCCAATTATAACAGATGGACTTTCTTGAAATAATGGACTCATTCTTCTTTTCACCCTACAATCACAATGGAAAGCCAACTGAACCAGATTGTGTTGCACAGAACAAAGCGATCTATCTCCATCTCTTGCCTGAAGTCATCATTAGAGACATGAGCCCCTGCCTCTGGGAGGGACCTCCATTTGGAACTAGTTATGACTACACTCATTTCAAGCGATCTGATTGGTTCGACCAACTTTAATGATTCTGACAAAGATTAAGATATTAAACATAGAGCTCATTATTAGTCAGAAGTCTGCCATGTTCCCTGCTGTATAATTAAGTCCTTTCATTCAGCACATTTAAAATAGCATCAATGAAGAATATTTAATTACCTCCTTACAGAAGAAGGTCCCTGCTCAGACTCAGTAGCCAGTTTAACAATGAGATCTGAGTTAAATTGTCCTTAAAATAATGTGTTTGCTAACTGCCGAGAAGCCGAAGTCCAGAATATTTAAATCTAGGGCATAGAAATGATAGGACAGGACCGAAAGAAAAACATCTTTTTTAATAATGTGTCATCTTCTCTCTCTTTTTTTTAACAGGTTGGGTGAAGCATTTTTCCAAGACAGCATATTTTCCAAGGAAGTTAAAGTATGTGGCCAAGGTCACTAGAAAATAAATGAATAAATAAAAGTGCCGCGGTGGGAGAAGGTGCTGAAAGAACATTTATGACCGGGATGAATCACATCAATAGTAAATATGGAAGATACTGATTTCTACACCACTCTGACCTGGGGACTGCTCCTGAACCAGCCACCAGAAATCACAAAGGTGTCAGTGAAGATAATGCTTCCATTGTGCCTTCGGGGCTGAAAGGGACACAGTGCAGGTGATTTAATTAGGCATCCCTGTCTCCAACGCATGCGATCTCTTTCAGTGAATACAGCACCTGCTTTATGCAGCATAATACATGTTTATGACCATGGCCTTTGGGAAGCTGCGTGGAAATCTACTTATCCACAGATAAAGGGTAGCCAGCCCAGATGCTGAGAGGTCATACAACTTGTTTGCTGTCATTCCTACAAGGGCATTTTGGGATCCCTTCCTCCAAAGAGAGGCCCTTTAGAACCCTTCCTCCTCAACGTCACCATCGTCACCACCATCACCAATGAACGTGAAAAGAGTCCTCGCTTCAGACATTGCAGTATGCTTCAGCTGATGGTGGGAAGCTGTTCAGGGTCACCCAGTACCCTGGTGTTCTTGGGGAACTTTATTCACACGCTTGAAGTGATCTTTTCCCACTTCCCTGCAGGGGGAACACACGATTCAACATCTTTGAAGCTTCCGAGGACGATAGGAGAAATTGTGAGGGGGGTGGGGACTGGAGTGGTCGTGCCCCAGCAGCAGGGCCTCAAAACATCGATTCATTCTTTCGTGGCATCTAGCTCTCCTGGACAGGGTTGGGTGGTGCTGTGCATTGGGCTGCTCTGATTCAGAATGGACTCCGTGGTACCTGTCAGCAACAGCAGACTTCGCAAGCTGTCCTGATTCTTTTCTGGAAGCCTCGTCTTTAACCTACACTTGCCACTAAAAAGCCTTTCCATAAATCCCTGACTTGCGTCAGGCAGTCTAAGCCGGATTCTGTTGCTGGCGATCAAAAAGCCCAGACTGATACAGCTATGCGACATCTCGGGAGGCAGACATGTGTCCTAAAGGAGCTGACAGTCCAGTTGAGGAGAACGAGTCAAAGCACAAAATGGACACATCATATGATAAGGTAGCTACGTGACAAATCAATGAAACCAGCGCTTTTAGATGACCTTGGGCGGATGTCTAGACCTTTGTCAGATGCCATCGAGTGGGGTCCGACTCATAGCGACCCCACGCACAACAGAAGGGAGCACCACTGTCTGGTGCCATCTGCACAATCTGATCCCTGCCCGCGCCCATTGTTGCAGCAACCGTGTCTGTCCATCTAGTGACCAAAGGTAGACAACCAGCCGGAGGGCTACATAACATCACTAGAAAATAATAGCAGTAGAGCCCAAGAATAACTAACAAATAGCTTTATGTGCAAATATATCAAATATAGCTATGGTCTATGTTTTAGATATAGAGATTCGTTGTGCCAGTCTGTAATGAATCCCCCCTGCCCTAATTCATGAACTAAGGATTCAAATTTGGTTTAAGTTCAGATGCACAATCACTATAGCTACTGGTCTACAGATGTGTGTGTGTGCTTGTGTGCTGTCTTCCAGAACATGCCATTCCTTCCTCTTAATGAAAAGAGTGCAAATGCAGCCCAGGGTTTTCCTCACGGAGTCTCCTGGAAGAGGGTGTCAGCACACATACGCAAAAACACCCAGGGCCAACAGAACTTCAGTTTCTCTGCTGCACCTGCTCCGAAGAAGAAAACATCAACTGGCATCAGGACTGGCACACAAGCTATTTCCCTCCAAACTTGCTTCCTCTCAAAGGAAGAGAAAAATCAAAGGAAAGCAGTCACCCAATGTAAGCAGACCCGTGTGTGCGGCACACGCGCCACACACCAATACACATACCCCACAGGGCCAGCCAGTCCTTTTGCTTTAAAACAGGAATCCTTCAGACTGCAATAGAAGAACACAGCACAGACCCTATAGCTGCAATCAAGATTGGGGGGGTTTGAGGTGGGGGGTGTTACAGGGCCGCTCTTTGTACCACTGGTGTGTCTTCGCTAAGCTTCCTGCTTCTCGCCCAGTGCAGGGCAGGGAAGGCAGCCTTCAGGGCACAAGGGAGGCTGAACAGTCCAAATTTGCAATCGGTCTGAGAACCCGAGCTGGTAACACTTATTTGGTTCTAGGGCCACACATGTTTAATAAGTCAACAGATACAAAGAGAGATAAATCCTCTTTCTATATTTTATATCAATATATTTTATTTATTTTTTGATTTTTTTAACATTGACCTGTTGGTTTATTTTATTTTTTAAAATCATTTTATTAGAGGCTCATACAACTCTTATCACAATCCATACACACATCAACTGTGTAAAGCGCATCTGCACATTCATTGCCCCCATCATTCTCAAAACATTTCCTCTCCACTTAAACCCCCGGCATTAGGTCCTCATTTTTCCCCTCCCTCCCCGCCACCCCTCCCTCATGAGCCCTTGACAGTTCACAAATTGTTATTTTGTCATATCTTGCCCTGTCTGACATCTCCCCTCACCCAATTTTTTGTTGTCCGTCCCCCAGGGAGGAGGTCACATATAGTCCCTTTTAATCGGTTCCCTCCTTCCTACCCACTCTCCCTCCACCCTCCCTGTTTCGCCACTAACACCACTGGTCCTGTAGGGCTCATCCGCCCTGGATTCCCTGTATTTTCAGTTCCTATCTGTACCAGT
>NW_022103915.1:25948407-26019711 GCF_000313985.2 Echinops telfairi
CATTGCATGCTGCCATTTCAAAATAAATAAAGATTCATGATTGTTTCCGAGTCCCAGATTCAAACATTGCTAAAAGTTAAAGCAAACACCAGAAGGAGGCCACCAGAGCATCTTAATGTATGCGTCACTGCAGCAGACTTCTCCGCCTCTCCTGCGGGTTCCTGGACCCATGTCTTCTTCCTTCCACGCTCTCCTTTAAGGTATTTACATGGCATCGGCTGGCCGAATGATTCCTTTACATATAACTAAGATTATTTTGAATCCAAAGCCCTTTTGTGCACCTGCACCTCCATAAACACCTGGCCCTAGTTAGCTGTCTGACCTGATTTTATGACTGCATTGGTGAAAAGTTAGGAATTGACAAAATACCAGCTGAGATGTTTCAACAAACAGCTGCAACACAGGAAATGCTCAATTGTCTACACCAATAAACCTGGCCAGCCAACTGAAAGAAATCTATATTTCGCCTATTCCAAAGAGTGAATATTAGATAATATTAGATCATATCATCAATATGAGACAGAAAGAGTCTTTTTGCTCAAGATAATTCAAAAATGGCCTCAGCAGTCAGTCAATAGAAAAACGTCAGTGAGTCTGTCTGGATTCAGAAGAACACTTGGAATGAAGGCTATCGCTGCTTCTGTCAAATGGATCACGACAGAAACCAGAAATAGCAGAATGATGTTTATCTGCATTTTATTGCGTATGCATTGGCACTGGACTGACTAGATTATCACCAATTACGGGTAACATTGTGAAGGAGGGGAATTCCAGAACACTCACTTGTGCGCCTGCGGGACTTGCAGAGACCAGAGGTAGTGGTTCAAACAGAAAGAGGGAGCTGAATGGTTGAACATCAGTCAAGGTGGGCACCTGGGTTCAGTTCTCTCATCCCAGTTATCTAAGCTGTATACAGAGCAGCTAAGCCAAGAAGCTGAACCAAATGAAGAACGCTACATCTTCTTCTTGGAGGACTGGCGATCTATAGGCAGTGGCCTAACCTTGCCTACTGAACGTAAAGAGAAGTTAAAGTGCTTACTGGTTTATTGCTGTTGATCAGAGATACCATTTCAGTATGAAGTATACTTTAACAGAATGCAAAGTACAGGAAAAAAATCACAACATTATGATAAATGGAGAAAAGATGGAAGTTGTTCAAGGATTTCATTTCACTTGGATCCATAAGCCATGCCCACGGAACTAGTAATTAAGAAATCAAACCACATACTGCATTGGACGGACCTCCTGCCAAAGACCTCTTTCAGGTGTGCAAAAGCAAAGATAGCGCTTTGATGATGAAGGCGCACCTGACCCGAGCCGTGCCGTGCCCGGTCATCTCACAGGCACAGGAAAGCTGGACAGTCACAAGGAAGAAGAATCACGCTTTTGAATTATGCTGTTGACAAAGAATATTGAAACTGGCAGAAGAACGAACAAGTCTGCCTTGGAAGAAGTGCGTCCGGATGCTCCTTATCGAGGTGGATCAAGACATTGTCTCGTGGACCCTGGACATGTTACCAGGAGGGGTCAGCCCCTGCAAAAGACCATCGTGTTTGGCAAGGTAGAGGGGAAAAAATTAAAAAAGGAAACCCCAGTAAGACGAATGGAAACAGTGGCTATAGAGCCATGGCCCCAAGCATAGCCGTCGTTGAGAGGGTGGTGCAGAACGGGGCCGTGCTGCCTCTGTTGAACCTGGAGACGCTGGGAATGAGAACAGACTCTTGGGGTAACAAGTGCTGGCTTGCTGTGTCTTAGGCATCAGCCTCCTTGCTGTTCGGCAAATTAGCCCAGTACCTTCCTGTTTATGGTGATTACACCACATTCCTCCAGCCTGGGACCTTCTTCCAGTATATTCTTATCACTTACCACCCCACCTCATTCGGGCATGCACCGAGAAGCCTTCTCTGATGGTGCCACCTCAAACAGCATCCCCAGCACACTTTCTGCTACTTCACCTGCCCACTCTATGGATTCTGCATAGCACTCACTGCGTGCAAGTATATATTTATTCTCTGGTGACTATTAATTCCATAAAGGCCAGCACTTTTGCTGGCTGGGCAAGACAGTGCTTGCCACATAGAAAGTGCTCAGTAAATATCTCTGAATGAAGAAGTGATTAAATCTATGCTACAGGTATATGTTGCCTGTAGAGTACATGTGCATGTATATTTTATACAAGTGTACAGAATATATATTCAGTAATTATTTTGTCATATGCCATCAAGCCGTTTCCAATGTACGATGACCCTAGAGGACAGATGGAGCTGTGTGCAGGCTGTTTCCAAGGTTGGGATATTTAATGGAAGCACACTGGCACATCTTTCTCCCAAGGAGTGAGTCCTGGTTCCAAACCTCAGACCTCTCTGTTAGCAGCTGAGCTTTTAACTTCTCCTACAAACAGGCCTCCTCATACTTCCATTTGTACCTAAAATAATCCTAGAAATATAGCCTTTTAGGGCACACAGCATTTTTTTTTTTTACAAATTAAAAAGATGACGTATGAGCTGGAGAGAATCATTAAAATCCTCACAGCTCTTAAGCTTCCCTGTCAGTATATGAGTTCCAAACAGAAGACTCTTTCCCCAGACATTGATAGCTGATGCTGCCTCTGGGGACCAGGATACAAGGCCATAGGACATCGGTACTTCACACCAAGAACCATCAGGGTGGCTACTCCAACATGCTCAACACCCAGGACCTGAGGGGGAGGAAATGTTGAAAAAGACCAGAGAGCCTAAAAAGGGGATGGATGGGCACATCTCCCTCCCCCTCCCCCTTGGTTCCCTTCCTTAAATTCTATTAGGCTATAAACTCCTGCCTGAGGACTCCTTACCCCAGCCTTCTGGGGCCCCTCTCCACTGGTGGGAAGACGGACTCCACCCACTACATCATCTTAATCAGCATCCTGGAGAAGAGCGCACATAAAACAGCAGCCGACCTGAAAAAGTGCTGTCGTTCCCATCGCCGCTCACTAACCATCTCGCTCCACTTCTGCATAATGAAGAAGGTGGTTTACGTCAGGCACTGTGGCACTGAAAACATTAAAAGGAAAAGCAGCAGAACGGGTACACCACGAAGCCCCACAGTCCCTGCAGGGAGGGGAGGCGGCAGGGCATCAGCAGAGCCCTGGAGAAAATGCAGTCTCTTCTTGTTAGACTCGCGTTTATCCCCGCCAGTGCCGCTACCCCTCCCCGCTTCTTGTTCCCCTCTTGCACAACAAGTAGCCAGGGGGATAATTTAGCAACCAGACTTTTGCAAAGTGTGCTTAAATTACTAGAGAAATGCTTTCAATTGCTCCCCTTTAGCAAGAAAGCTCGGCATGGTATTTTCCCAGGATTGGAGCTGTGCACACAGCAGGGGGTGTGGGGGTGCTGGGAAAGCAGGGTGGGGATGGGGAGGAGGAGGGGCTGGTAAGGATCTGACTCCTGCTTATCCACTTGCAGATGCAAGGTGAGAGAAAGAGAAAAGGAGAGAGGCGGTCCACTTATGACCGCCCAGCTCATCGCCTGGTCAGACGAATTATGTTTCCAGTCCACACACACGGAGTGGGCCCCTTACAATGTCCCAGACAAGAGGCTGATTGCTGTGAACACGGAAATAAAGACACCCACGCTGCTCACACAAGGCGCTCCGAGTCCCTGCACTCGCAGCCCACACAACGAGAAATAAAAAATAAATAAAACTGCCATCATGTTTGACGTGACTTTGAGTCCTAGTGACCCTATAGGATGGAATAAAATGGCTCCCTAGGGTCTCCAGGACTGGAAATCTTTACCAGCACAGACAGCCTCGTCTTTCTCCCAAGGAGCAGCTGGTAGGGTTGAACCACTGCCTTTGAGGTGGTTAGCAGCCAATCCCTAGGCCATGGCACTACCAAGGATCCTTAGATAAGTCCGTGTAAATTAGAGGGCAGTGGGGGCCCTTGGTGGTGCAAATCATGCACACACTCAGCTGCTAGTCAAGAGGTAAACCGTCTGAGCCTCCCCAGACCACTTTGGATACAAAGGCCTAGTGATTTCCCTCTGAAAACCAGGGCATTACAAACCTCATAAACGACTCTGACACACAGGATTGACTCCACAACCAGTCTCTGTTTTCATCCAGTGCTGGGAGAAAAGAAGCTTGAATCTGTTTGGAGAAAGCTTCCTAGCACATAGTAGGCCTTGCAGCAATATTTCTGTATAAGGCCATGGATGAACCAGTAGGTGGTGAATCAGGTCATTCATAAGGGACATGCCCTTGGGTCTGATCTTGAATTAGAACAGCAGAACTTGAATAGATACCCTCGCCACTCTCAGCGGAGACACCAGCACCTGAAGGTGTATCCGCTGGAGAGCCAGGTGGGCTGGAGCCACAGGTGCAGAGCAGAGAGGGCCAGGGAAGGGGATTGGTAAATTAAAGGGCAGGCCGATTGGAAGGCAGAAATGTGTGTAACTTCGATGATAAAGAAGGCGAAAGCCAAAGGCCAGCAAAGCAGGCAGGGGCCTTTCGTGATGGAAGAGGGGAAAACAATGGGCACTGAAAGTAAGGTCCTTCAGCAAGGCAGTTCCGGGACCTGGTGCATCTTGGATTGTTAAGGCATGTCCTCTCACGTGGAGCGAACAGAGTTCAAGGCAGATAAGCAACAAAACAAAAACCACACCAAATTCCTTTCCCTATAAAATGCACAAGGCTTCTCTTTTCTATGCTCCACACCTTCTTGACTGGTTATAGAAAGGAAGAGGAGAGCCTGAATCACATGGAATCCATGTAATGATCACGAGGAATGTCAATTACAGAGCACAGTAAAGTGTGTGGTTCTCATATAGGCACATGGCACTGGTCTTAAAAACAAAGCAGTCCCAGGGTGCAGTAAAGCATGGATGAAACACACTGTATTTCTCTGGTTCACTGAGTCTTCCTCACCCTCCACTACCACGACCCCAGGGCTGCTTCTCCATTCAGACGAGACTGGAACATGTACACAGGTAGAGAAAGGGATGGAACTCACAATACACAGAATCCGGGAACAGGAGTGGGAATAGTGATACCAGACGGGGAGGGGGAAGAGGGGGAGAGGAAGGGAGAAAGGGGGAACCGATCACAGTGATTGACACATAACCATACACCCTTCTACAGGGGGAAGAACAACAGAAAACATGGGGGGAGGGAGACAGCGGTCGGTGTGAGAGATGAAAATACAAATAATGTCCAATCTATCAGGGGGTTATGAGGGTGGGGGAGGAGGGGGAAAGAGCGGATACCAAGACTCAAAAGAAAGTAAATGTCTAGAAAAGAATGAGGGCGACATGCTTGATTCAATTGATGCATGGATTGTGATAAGATGTGTACGAGCCCCAAATAAAACAAAAAAGGAGGCATTTCTCTTTTTTTCTGGTGATGTGTTCAGTTTGTTTTGGTTTTTTTGTCCCTTTACACCTTGGTGACAGAGACTTGTGTTCTTTGATAAACCTGGGCAGAGAACCTGACAGGGAAGGACCAGTAATGTAATGGTGTGGCGATCACAGTTGCAATATGCCATTCACTGGGACTGGGAGCATTTCCGTCCTAAATCTTAGGTTTAGGGGTGGTCAAAAATGAACGTCTTGAACACTGCCCTGGGTTTTCCTAATTCAGAGCTGGTCTTTCAAAAGAAAAAGGGGACCATTTTGAAGTTGAAAGGCAAGCGACTTGCAATGGTGACCGTTGAAAGTTTGAGGCCGACTCTCACGTGTTGCTAGCCTGATTTGCGTGGGAGAAAGATGAGGCTCCCTACTCCTGCACACAGTGACAGTCTCAGGAACCCCCAGAGCCCTTGCTACCCTGCTATATACAGTCGCTATGAATAAGAATTGACTTGAGTTTGTTTTCTCAGTCTAATAGGAGCCCACCTCGTGTTTCCAAATCCCAGCACTTCATCTGTGTTCTATAGGGCGATTACTAAGCAACAGGAGGAAATTGCAGAGCAGGAGGCCGGCTTGTCCTCTATAGCTACCTTATTCTTTTTTTAAAATTATTTTATTTGGGGCTCGTACAATCTTATCATAATCCATACATGCATCCTTTGTGTCAAGCACATATGTACATTTGTTGCCCTCATCATTTTCAACATTTGCCTTCTACTTTAGCCCTTAATATCAGTTGTTCATTTTCCCCATCCCTCCCCACTCCCCCCTCCCTCATGAACCCTTCATAATTCATAAATTATTATAGTTTTGTCATAAGTTATACTGTCCGACGTCTCCCTCTGCCCTCTTCTCTGCTGTCCATCCCCCAGGGAGGAGGCTATATGTAGATTCTTGTAATCAGTTCCCCCTTCCTACTCCACATTCCCTTCACCCTCCAGGCATCGCCCCTCTCACCACTGGTCCCGAAGGAGTCATCTGTCCTGGATTCCCTGTGTTTCCAGTTTATAGCTACATAACTCTTGAAGAGGCTAAGAATATAAACCGTCTATGTGGCCAGTGTTAATGCCCATTTGAGCCATGTGTATGCCTGGGACCATGGTTCAGTGTTCTCAGTACTCATTTGTAGACCAGGAAGATGAAAATAAATCTCATCTACATTTCCCACACAGGCAAAGTATTTGCCAATATACCAGCTTAATAGACAGCATCACCATTGCTCAAAGAAACAGGTGGCAAGACTTTTCATGCTCTCAAAGGGCACTGCCCTTGTATCCCCAAATGAAGCTTTAACGAGAACTCCTATACTTATAACGCAATGAGCCCAAAGCACACACATGTGTGACTCTGCCATCTAAGCTTAGTTTTAAAATCCACAAGGACAATGATCTGTTCTGTGTAAGATTTGATAGTGTAAATTTACTGCCACCTCGCCTCAGAGGAGAATTGACACTGTGGGTTTCCAACAATGTAAATCGTTAGGGGACTAGAAAACCTCAATCATTTTCTCAGGGTATGGCTCCTGGTTTTGAACGGCTGACCTTGTAGTTAGCAGCCCATCAGGGAAACCACTACGCCACCCAGGCTCCTTTTAAGAATATCAACAGTCACCTCACTGTAAAGCAAATGCTTCACACAGCCTTTGGTTTACCAAGGTTAAAACCAAACTCCCTGCCACCGAGTCTCTTGTGACTCCCAGCAGTACCATACGGCAAGGAAGAACTGCCCCTGTGGGAGTCCCAGACTGTAACTCTTTGCAGGAGTAGAAAGCCTCATCTTTCTCCCTCTGAGCAATTGGTGGTTTTGAACTGCTGATTTTGGGGTTCAAAGCCCAATGTGTCATCCACTACACCATCAGGGCTCTATTACTTATGTTGACGGCCTATATACACATTCCTGATTATGGAACTATGATGTAAGTTGTCCCAATGTCACGTCGGTCAGGCATCAACCTGACAGATCCTTATCAGGAAAGACCAGAGAAACTTAATCTCATTAAAAACACCAAACTTTGACCCCCTTCACCAGGAGCAAATTCAAGACATCTAGTTTCCATCTTGATCTCTGATCAAAATAACCTTTTCTCATGGCCACTGACCTTGAACCTTAACACTAAGCGATCTCCATCAAGGACATATCACTGGTTACGTTTGTATCCTGAGACCTCTCATTAAAGGTAAAATCCTAGAGTCTAAAGTATTTGGACTTTAAGCCACTAGACTAACATTGTGGTTTTTCACCCTGATTTTCCAGTCATAATTTAATGTCTTGTGGCCTTACCCGAATGTCTTGTCAAGGCTGCCTTACACAAAACTATATAAGTATCTGCAGTATAAACATGTTCTCCTTGACTTTAAAATGAAACCCCATCGAACAAGAACAAGCAGACAATGAAACCAGATAGGCTAAAACTTAGTGTGTTTGGGGGAGAGTGGATAGAGGCAGAATACCCTAATTGGTTAGCCAAGGTGTAATGTGATTGCATCTGAGAAATAGCACTTGAGCCAACAAATTGTTTTGGCATCAGATTCATCTGAGATAAAGCCGGATCAGCACTACCAACTTGATTTACTTCACATCATGTTGATTTTATTTAACCCTAGCACAGTGGCCAAACATTAGCTTCTTCACCTTTTCAGAAAAAGGTTAAATGAAAAGACAACAAACCAGCGTGGTTTGAAAGCAGACGGGGCTGTACGGAGATCTGCACATTGATCAGTCCTGAAAGCCTCTTTTTCTCTTCTCTCTCTCGTGCTGCACTCTCTCCATAGCAAATCATAGCCTCCGTCTCGGATTCAGCTCTGATCTCTGTTCTCGCCCCCATGTCAGTATCTACTTCCAATGCCCGGCTGACACCACGGACACTGCAACTCCCACACCAACCCAGGCTACCCCAACCCAGGAGCCCTCTCTGCCTGGGGTCCGTTTAGCCATCGGTTGTAGTTGTCAACTGTCTTTGCATTAACACCTAAGCAAACTAAGCAACGCTCTCAAATGCTGTCTGGTCCTGCAATCTCCCCACCACGCTCACTGAAGATTTGCTAAGCATCCACTCACTGATTTTTCAAATGTAGATGGTCAGAATTGCCTTTCTAGTCATTTTAGTCTAGAACAGTGGTTCTTAAGCTGTGAGTCGTGACTCCTTTGGGGTCATCCGATTCATCACAGTAGCAAAATGACAGTGATGAAGTAGCAGTGAAGATATTTTATGGTTGGGTGGGGGGTCACCACCACATGAGGAACTGTCTGAAAGGGTCGCGGCGTGAGGAAGGTGGAGAACCACTGGTCTGGAAGCTCTGCAAGAACCTGTTCAGCATCCTGGCAACACACAAACCGCCACTAACAGACAGTCAGCGGTGGCACCATCGGGTGTATCGACCAGGGGTGGAGCTGGTCTACCAGAGGAAGGTTAGAGTTCCACCAGTGAGCTACCAGTTGCCACATTACCCAACAATCACTACAATGCATCTTCCAGGAGTGAATGCAGGTATCCGCTCTGCAGCTTTCCAGGTTCAAAGTGCTAGTGCTGTATTCTTTTTCACCTCTATCTAGCCTTCACCTCTCCACACTTCAAATCTCTCATAAGGTCCTGGGAACCTTCACTTGAAAATCTTCTAATATCACATGTTCCCATCACGCAACTCCTGTCCTCCTCCTCCTCTAAGTCCTTATGATGTCATGGATGGGATCCCCATAGCCCCCTTGCCAGGCTGCACCCTGACACTCTCAACCTTTCCCACCTCTCCGATATAGCACCTCCATACTGATTTATGAAAACTCTCCCCGGATTACATTGATCTCTTGTTTAAAACCAGAACTCACTCTGCATGACAATATTCACATGTTTTCTCCTGGCCTTCCAGATTGACTGCCCACTTGATAGGTTTGCAGTCAAGTCTTAGATCTCCTTACCTCCAAGTTCTTACCTAACAAGGTATCGACCAAAAAAAAAAAGTCCCACAAGCTGAATCCTGCTCCACCCTGTTTTCATATATAATCTTGTCTTAGAACGCAGCCAGACCTCTTCAGTTATGTATGGTTTCGATTGCTTCTGTTTACAGCAGCTGAGTCGATGAGACAGAGACAATATGAGTGACAAAGCCCTGGCTGTCTTCATGGGCTTGCAACCAAGACGGTCACATGGGGTCCATGTACAGAAGAGCACTGCACTTAGTTTAATGTTCGGTTATTCTCTAGAACCCTGGAGAAAGGCACAGGAACCACTAAGCTCAGTGGCCGAGGGAGAAAGAGCAGGTTGTCCACTCCCTTAAAGATGTACAGCTTTAGAAGCCCTCAACAGTTTGGCTATGAGGGGGAACCAACTTGATGGCACTGGGTTTTTTTTATTCTTGGGGTGGGGGGAGGAGGGAAGGTTACTGGCGGATGGTGCAGTGGTTAAGTACCCATTTGCTAAACAAAACCTGTACAGTTGGAACCCCAGGCTTCTCGGTGGGAAGAGATGGGGCAATCTAGGTCTGTCAAGGCTACAGCCTCAGAAACCCAACATCATAAGGGTGGCTGTGAGTGGCAATGGATTGAATGGAATACAACCACAGGCTTGTCTTGACATTCTCCCTACATTCATGTTGAATCTGTGCTTTTGAAATGTAATCTGATGAGGTCAAGGACAGGTCCCATGACAACACGGATCATGAGTGATTATGTGTGTAAGCAGCAAAGTTACATACCATTCACATGATCTCTGTTTCTTGCCACCTCATTCATATACAACATCTGCCATGCCCCCTGGGTACAAGATGCCAGTATAACTGTGATGCATGTTCAGCGAGACTGGAAGCAAGTGCAGCATCAGTGTGCTACATCTATGACTGACTGAGCCGAGGCTGACAGCCCGCGGAGGCTACGCTCACAGTTGGAAGCAGCACTTGTTTCCGACACAGTGATGTGCTAAGGCAGTGGCATTCTAAGAGACACAAATGATCAAAGAACCCGACCAAGTCCTCTCTTACTCGTGTTACTTCCCTGCATTAGCCCCCTACTTAAGTTAAATAGGATGGCGAAGAAGGACAGAAACAGATAAAACAGCCCCTAGACCACTTCCTCACTCATTAGCCATCCTAAGGGAGAGCACCTTGGTAAACGCTGGGAAAGAAGAACAGGTGGGTGTGCGCAGTTTTTTCACTTTTCTAGCATGAACAAAATACATCTGCGTGTCTGAGCGATGAAGCACGCACGAATTGCGCAAGTTCAGTGATTCAGCCTCTGAGCTAAAAGGGCTTCCCTTTGCTTTTAGGACTGGCATGGAACCGTAACTATGCGGGGTGGCAAAATCCAGGCTAATCATTTGAATTTCCTTTTAACTTAGAATGACATTAACTAGCAAACATGACACAATGGGAGATGAGTCCTGGAAGACTGGGAACCCGTGTGCTGCTGTGGGAAGAAAAGGCTTCACAAGGTCATTTGAACGTGGTCCACACACTGAGAAGTGACCAGTGCTGGGGGCACAAAAGCCTAAACTATGAGAAAGCTTCAAAAAGTTTGTGGAATTGAAAGATAATGGAGGTTTCCCCCCACCCCCATGGCCTTTTTTGAAGTCCCCGGATGTTTACTAGCTGATCCTTAAAACAAAAACAAAATAACCCCACTTTGTGTATCTCTGACTGATCCTCCATTGAACACCTCTATGGTCAGCTTTCCACCTCTCTCCTGCCCCTAAAATTCTTCAATCTTGTCAGCAACAGCGACCTTGGAAGTTGTACTTAAGTATTTCATTTGCAAATGGAACACACTTGTCTTGGTGCTACCTACCATTCAATGCTTTGTATTTTCTGATCATTGCCAACACGAGTTTGTAAGCTGTTTGAGGAAAGCAAACCGGATTGGAGAGCTACACATAAGAAGAAATCAAATGGCAGCATGGCTCTTGGGGCAAAATAAAAGCTTGTATCTGGAAAAGCACGCATAGAGAAGCATCAGTTTGGGCAGCCAGGGGGCTGTGCCAAGGTTGGGGCATCCACACTGGTGGAGGAAGGCAGGCCTGCGGATCTGGTTTTCACTAGAAAACCCAGTGTAACAGTTCTACTCTCTTTAACCCACGTGGTCACTACGACTGAGAGTCAGCTTCAAGGCGGCAGGGTTGGGTTGGGTTGGTTGATCCTTGGTCTGAGCGACCAGGTTATTCTTCCTGGAGGTTTTGCCTCTAGGAAGATACGTTGGCGATCTTTGAACTAAGACTCTCGAAGGCAGCACAGTGCAGAGGGGAGGATCTACTTAGGAGTCTAGGACAAGTGCTCTGCACAGGGTACTAGGCGTTTCCAAGCTGAAGAACTGCTGGGGGATTGCAAAGGCCGTGTTCTGTCCTCTGAATGGACGGAGTCCTTGGAGGGGTATGAAGGGAAAAGGCTGTGCAGCTTATCATGCCTAGTTCCCATGGGCTGTCACACTGGGACATATGGTGTGAGAAGAAAGACAGCAGGAAGGAGGGAGAGAGGGAGGGAGGGGTTCAGGCCAACTGAAAAAGTGCTTCTAGTTCTCCATCGCAAGATTAGAGGCTGAGAGCTTTTCTGCTGCCTTTTTTTTTTTTTTTGCGGGGGTGGGGGGTAGGGAGTCCCCACTCTTTCCTCAAGATGAAGATCGTTTGGTGGGGGTAGGGGTGGGGATGGGCTCTGTACAGTCAGAGAGAGGAGGCTGTGCTCCCAGGAGGTCAGAAGTCACCTGGTTGGAAAGCACACCAAAGGTGTTATTCCTGTGTGGGCCTTGAAAACAATGACCTTTCCACTTTTCTTTGGAAACTGAGCCCACGGATCAAAGCTCAGAAGAGGCCCAAGGTGAACAGTTGCCATCTGGCAGGCTCCTGTAACCCGGTCTCCACTGGTGCCAGGTAGCTTTTTCTCGAGCCCGCGCTCATCGGTACCCTCTACGCCCATTTCAAAGGGGAATTTCTGAGCATCTGCAGAGAATGAGAAAGGCAACAATGGGCCAAGGTCAGAGTCGCCCAGTGTTCCTTCTCATTATTTAAATCGTTATTGCCACAGGGGGTGCGGAAAAGGGTTCCACTGCTTAAATCTGGGAAAGAAGTTTCCAAACTCAGGCTGTTGAATGGAAGCAGGATGACACCGCCAGATAACGTGCGTGGAGTCAGAGCTTTCTCAACTCAGACCGTGAGTGTGAATCGCCCTCAGTTTCCTCATCCGTGTAATGGGAAGAAGAGAATCCACCCTTCTATGTTGCTGTAAGGTTAAATATGACTACAGGAGCATGTATAAGAGCACTAGTGATGTGGCAATTACATGTTGGGCTGCTCACCGCAAGGTCAGCAGTTTGAAACTACCGGCCACTCCTTGAGAGAAAGACAAGGTTTTCTACTCCTTTAAAAGAGATCCAGGCTCAGAAGCCTACAAGGGCCGTTCTACCCTGAACTGGAATGGACTCCACGACAGTGAGTTTTTGGATCGAGCCCAGCGACCGTCACGTTGCTGGTACACAATGGGTGGCAGTCTTGTTGCTATGGTGTGAACTACAGCCTCATTTGGGCACAGGGGTCCTGGAGAAAGGAAGAGAAGAGATAAAGCAGCTTCCCACCCCCTATTTCCATCTTCTTGGCCTTTGCTGCTCATGTGAAATACATTACCCACTGCTTCCAAGTCTTAGACCAGGTAAAACACAACCCTGTGGTGCCCGTACTCAGCAAATGGTAATGATATAACTTTGGCCAAGAGCGTACATATCAATGTAAACGGACAGCCCTGGGAATGGCATCTGCTTTTATCTGCCCAGTGCAGTCTCCTCTCCAGAAGATTCAGACAAAGCGCACAAGGGTAAAGGGGACAGGCAGAGCCTTCCCCGGTGGTTCCTGCAAGGGTAGCTCTTCCCTGATGTGGGGAGAAGCGCTAGGGCGCATTTCAAAGGGAAGTTGGATTTCACAATGGCTCTGTCCTTGAACAGACAAGAGAGCGGCTGTGCACACAGGCGAGTCAGAGTGGAAATCTAACACATACCCGAGGCGCCCCATCTAAGTGGCAGGCGGCTGCTGGTCCCGCATACTGATTCTGGGCAGCACCTGGGGAAGGCTGGACTGCTGCAGCCTTGGCAAGGAAGGAGGAATGCCTGCTTGAACGCACGCACGTGCCAGCACACACTCTCCTGCCCTCGTGCCTGATGCGCACACAGGGGTTCACCGGAGGCCAACAATCTTAGACATTCTGTTATGGAGTGCTGCACAAAGCAAGACAAATCAAACATTGCCATTTAAGCATTAAATGTGATTGGGCATCAGAAAAGGCTCCCCCGTAAGTTGAGTGGTTAAGCACTTGATGGCGATCCGAAGGGTCAGCAGTTCCAAGAGAGAGAGAAAGATGGACGGCTCTGAGAGTTTATGAGACCATTCTATGCCAGTCTGGGGGGACAGAATCAACTTGAAGGCAACAGGTTCGGTTTGGCTCTGAGGGTCAGAGAAGCACACAGATAGGAGTGTTTGCTCTCAGCACGATGAGTACGTCTCATCTCCACCATTGCTATGATGTGCAGTCTACCAGCATCCTGCCCAAACCCCAACACGGTAAGCAGGAAGTCACCACTAGGTCAAATATAAACTGGGCTGCAGAATGGAGAGGTGCCACCACGTGCTGACCCTCCATTCTCTGGTCAGTGTTATCAAGGGGGAGACATTTGTTCTCTGCTTCCCTCTATGGGGGGCACTAGATCGACACTTCTCATGGTTTCTGGCATTTTAACTCCAGAGCACGGAAATCTCAGCACTCCCAAGAGGTTAAGCAAATGCCATACGTTAAAGGCCAAGGGGGAGAAGCAATAAAATAGCTTATTCTAATGATCCTTTTCTATAAAGCTCCAGGAAGAACTGTAGAAACAGGGAGGGGATTGCGGGTGGTGATGGTGGCAAGCAGGGGCAGGGAATGGGGCCGATATGATTAAAATTTTCTTTTTATAAAGCAGAGATAAGTGTACATACTGGTGCATGCCTTATGTTTCCATGAATAATTCAGGATTTACACTGCACTGATGTGTTAGATACGGAGGGCGACCAAAGCTTTTAAAGGCTAAGGAATTCTGACAGCTCCTCGGGGACTCTTCAGGGGACGTCTTTTCTTTTCATTACATACACATACGCATACATGTGCATATGCATCTGACAAACATATACATACTTCAGACCAGGACTAGATTGCTTATGAGCCAAGGCTGTCAAGGTGTTCAAAATAGATTAGCTTTTAGGACATTCTGTTGAGAACTCCACAGATGTTGTCGTCGTCAGAGAAGATGCTGCTGCCTTTCACCAAGCCAAACAGACCTGCCCATGTGTCCCCAATTCTCTCTCCACCTAAAGTCTGGCACATCCTCCTTAAAAAAGCCAAACCAAACCCACTGACCTGGAGTCGATACCAACTCAGAGTGACCCTCTACAACAGGTAGAGCTGCCCCTGTGGGTTTCCCAGACTGGAACTCTTTACAAGAGTAGAGAGCCTTGTCTTTCTCTCATAGAACGCCTGGTGGTTTTAAACTGCAGGTCTTGCAGTTAGCAGCCCGACGTGTAACCAATACACCACTACTAATCTCTCCACCTGGAGGACAGCTGAGGGTTGTCTCCGCTCCTCTCTCTAAGAAGCTAAACAAGGCTGAAAAATACCACAGACCTCTTGGTGAGATCTACCAGTTCACGGCACGTTTCTAGGGTCAGCCAGTGCCCTCTGTGCCACAACCCTATGTCCAGTGAGCCAAGTGCTCTCTTGTCCTACAAGTCTGTTTCTGCTTCACTGGTGCCTGGCTTTTTCTTCCTTTCTTTTTTTTTTAAGTAAGATCTTCCTGCTTTCCTGTGTGTGCACTGTGTACAGGTGCCCACATTTAATTCAACACCTTTTTCTCTGATTTACAACAGCAAAACGGAAGCCTTCTGTTACTTGGGTGCCACTTTCATCCCTATGTTTCCAAAGACTTCTCAACGGCATTCAAGCCCCAACATAACTCTGATATGAGAATGACTATAATCTTGCTTTATGGAGTTTTGCCCTAACACTGTTAATTATTATCCCCTGCTAGTCCCCAAAGCTCCCATGGTTTCGACAATAAATTAGTCACCCAGTTAGTATATTTAACCTTAAGAAATAATCAGCATCTCATTTCACTGGCGGTAGCATGAAAATCCAACAGCGATACATTCCCCAATGGCTGCCTCTTCACCCCCACCCCCCTGCACTGTGACCTTTGGTACCCTCTCACTGTATGGATGGCCCTGAGTTCGGGGTCTCTCTGTAGCGCTTTTTTCCCTTGAGAGCTATTATGAATTTCCAAATGCTTTCTAAATATAGAAGCCCAATCAGTCATAGGGAAAAATAAAACCAGAATGCTTCTTAGAAATGAAGATGAGAAAAATCATCTTGATTGCTTTGCTTGCTTGCCTACATCATCAGGAAAGTCCAGTCCTAAAAAAGAACATCGCGCTTGGTGAAGCACGTGGTCCAAGAACGCGAGGGACACCCTCAGCGAGGATTGTCACAATTCCACCACAAGTGACTCAAACATGGCTTCATCATAAAGATGCTGCTGAACTGGGGGGATTGTGTGTTCCGTCCTACACAAGGATCCCACAAAGCAGAACCAGCTTGACGGCACATGCAAACACAATTAAAGACAAAACAAAACACATACTGCCATTGAGTCGGTTCTGACTCAGAGCTCCTCTGAGTCAGAGTAGCTGGTGAGGAGAACTGTCCCTGTGGGTTTCCAAGACTGGGAAGCTTTGTGGGAGAAGAAAGCCTCATCTTTCTCCAAAGGAGTGACGGGTTGCTTCAAACTGCTGATCTTGCAGTAAGCAGCCCGATGTGGAACCACTGTACCACTAGTGCTCCTTATTGATACAATACCTTTCATCTAATTTTTAAAAGAAGCTAAAAACTACGTTCACATTCTTGGCGCTTAACGAATATTTTCTGAATGAACCCAAAGTCGATGATACTGCTGCCGATGGCACATTATTAACCTATCACCATTCTGGAAAAACAAACACCTTCATATATCCGCACTATAGAAGGATGCAAACATCACATTTGTAAATGGTTGTATGTAAAATATTAACTACTAACTGTATATAACAGGCTAAGAACAGCACTATGGGAATCTAGCCTCAGAATGTAAATCCTAATATCCTATGCCCCATTAACTCTATTCAAGCAGTTAGAAAGACCTTCTCAACAATGAAACAGACAACTTTCCTCTAGTTCCTAAAGGCTTCCTCCCCCCACCCCACTCCCCACTAGCATGATCTCAATTCTACCTTACAAATCTGGCTAGACCAGAGGATGTACACTGGTACAGATAGGAACAGAGAACACAGGGAATCCAGAACAGATGATCCCTTCAGGACCACTGGTGAGAGTGGCGATACCGGGAGGGTGAAGGGAGGGTGGGGTACAGAGGAGGAACCAATTACAAGGATCTACATATAACCTCCTCCCTGGGGGATGGACAACAGAAAAGTGGATGAAGGGAGACATCGGACAGTGTAAGATATGACAAAATAATAATTTATAAATTATCAATGGTTCATGGGGAGGGGCAGGGGAGAGAGGGGACAAATGAGGAGCTGATGCCAGGGGCTTATGTGGAGAGCAAATGCTTTGAGAATGATGAGGGTGACAAATGTACAAATGTGCTTTACACAATTGATGTATGTATGGATTGTGATAAGAATTGTAAGATCCCTCAATAAAATGATTCTAAAAGAAAGAAAGAGCTTCTTTATATTTAGCAATAGTTGGCCTTCTTTACTTCCAAGCCTGGATCCTCTTTCTCTGCTTTGGAGCTGCACAGACGACAACTAAGTCCGCCTTTACAGTGATCATTCAACATGTTGTTGACATGGCTATTTTGCCTGTTATCTGTCTCTAACCATCACTGGAGTCACTCCCCAGCAGCGCATTCTGTAGCCCTTTAAATGCCACCATCTGCATGACTTTCCTTCCAAACCCTTGCCTTTGGGGGTCCTTCTTCAGAACACTTTCTAGACTGTGGATGCAGGAAGGTGCCCAAATACACGATTCTTTACGCGATATGACTTGTGCTCCGTGTAGTGGAATCACTTAGCGCGTCGCTTTCTTTTGACAATCCACACTGAGCTTGTGCTTCACTGAACTCCCCAGGCCAACCCTACATGAGGTTTTGTCATGACAGATTCTTCCTGAACAGAATTCATTCATTCAAAAGAAATATTTAATCTAGAATGGGGGGCGCTATTTTTAAGCTGCATGACCTTGAGAAATCAATTTGGAATGCTTTTAATTCATTTTTGTTTGTTTGCTTGTTTGTTTAATTAGGACTGATTTTGAAATCTAACATTTCACTTTTTATCCTCCTTATTAAAAAATGTATGAGATGGTATCTAACTAGACCTGGACCGTATATAAACAGTAGTAAGGAAAGCAATTCGAGGAATTTCAAATCATGAAAAAATTTAGAGATCTTGCCATGATGATGAGAAATAAAATAGACATTGGCACATGGAAAATTGCAGGGATGGAAATGCTTCCTCAACAGGGATGCGCAAACAAGGTGACTAAGCTACAGTAGTTCAGTACACAACCCACTGTGGTGGAGTTCTGATTCAGCGTGTCAGTAAATCTATTAGATAAAGTAGAACTTTCCCTAGGGGGTTCCAAGATTGTAATCCTTTAAGACTGTGGTTCTCAACCTTCCTAATGCCGCGACCCTTTAATACAGTTCCTCAGGTTGTAGTGAGCGCCCCCCCCCGCCCCCGCCCCCCCCAAAAAAATTATTGTTGTTGCTACTTTACAACTGTAATTTTTCTACTGCTTTGAATTGGGAAACCCCTGTGTAAGGGTCGTTCGGCCCCCAAAGGGGTCACGAGCCACAGGTTGAGAACCGCTGCTTTAAGGGATCAGTTTGTCTTTCTCCCATAGAAGGGTTGGTGTTTTAAAACCAATGACTGTGGTTGCAGCCCAATGCTCACTCTACTGCACCCCCACACCTCCTTCAGTTGGCTAAAAAGTCTGAAAATGCAGTCGTTTAAAAAACATGTACTGAGAACCACAAAGCACCAAGCACTGTGGTAGCTTTGGAGATTAAAACAACAACAACAACAACATGAAGTGGCTCAACCTGACATTGAGTACACAGCATGAGGAAGGCTGGGGGGGCAGGGGGGACCCCTGCTGGTGGTTTCAGTGTCAGTATTAATCCAGACAGTCATCTTCCAGCTATAAACTTACAACCCCACAAAATAAGCACTACCCATCTGTTCATTATGCAGTTGAACAAGAAGAATTTAGATAATTTCTAGAAGCTGCATAAGCTTCTACACATCATTTTAAACTCTTCTGAACTGAGTTCCTTCATTAGCGATGTCATTTGTCAGCAGATGCTAAGGGCCTGGCCAGCTTTCTCATTATAAGATTCGACGACAGAAGAAAATGAGCATGTGATGCAGAAAAGTACACAGTGCTATTTCACCTACTGATAGCAGGTCACATACGCATGCGTCTACCATGAATTTATCCTGGATGTCTGCATGTGATTGCCGTCTCCATGATTAGCATTTCATAGACATGTTCATGGTGAGCATGACAAATTGATTAGACACCTTGGGCAAAACCAGCCTCCTGTTCGTCCTTGTCAGAGGTTGGTGTTTAAAGTTTTTATCTGAATTGTTTGGGGGTGTCTTCTTTAGTTTTGTCAGTGTAGCGATGAGCCATATTATTGATTCAGGCCACAACACCTGCAGGATGATGAACACACAAAAACGAATCTATTCTTTGAAACGATGAATAGGTAAAGAACAGAGTGGGCAAACTTCACACGTGGACATTTCAGGCCACATGTGAACTACCTGGGATCTTGCCATGTTGGAAAGAAAATCAGGTTTATAAATAAGGGCACCCATATCTGGTCAAAAAAGCACACACCTATGCAAGGCTAATGGTCCTGATGAACAAACCATTACAGTGAGCTACCGTATATACTAGTGTATAAGCTGAGTTTTTCAGCACATTTTTTAATGCAGTTTTTGTGGTAAAATTAGGTGCCTCGGCTAATATTTGGATCAGCTTATATTCGAGTCCATATGGTATTTATAAATTCATAATTGATTTGAGTCATGGTTATCATCATAGGAATTCCTAGAAGTTATGCTCATGAAACTATATTATTGATAATAATTATTTTAAAAGATTAAAGCCAGTCCTAGGAAAGGTTCTAGATCACGCATCTAAAAAGACTACATCTTACATCTTTATACCCAGTCTTACATATTAAAATTCACTTTTTCCAATCAGTCCCATCCCTCCAAAGCTCCCCAATACTGGAAAACATCAAGTTGGCTGCTTCCACTCAGCAGTTTGTAGTGCTGTTAAAATGCTAATTGTTAATTTATTTCTCTTCCCCAAAGCTCTCCCAGAGCCAGAGGTTTTCTTCATTGAATCAGCTTGTCCTGGGGATACAGCTAAACCTGCCTTTGATCAGTGTTTAATCTGTCTAGATGCTCAAGGGGGTGTAGTTGAGTACCTATGAGGAAGTAATTAGAAAGGATGGAGCAGAGAGTACCACAGCTCCTGCTAGCTCAGGAAGTGACCAATCAGAATCCTTTGCCATCTCTTCTGCCTTCACCGACAAAGGCTATGGGATGGAGAACACAGAAAGCCAATACTGTACTACTTTTAGTAAAACAAGGGTATGGGTTGGAGGGCCAATAGTTTCTTCTACTTACAACAAAGGATCTGTAGGAAACAGAACTGTCAGATGAATGGGAAAGGAGAGAATGTATATCCTTCAGCCTGAAAACAGTTCCAGGTATCCCCACTCTACTATATAATCCTGGGTAACTGTAAGAACAATATTAGCTGGAAACCAAATGATGATATAACTTGGTTAAAAATAACGTGAGCAGAGAGGAATAAATAAAACATCAATATGCAGTGATTCGTGTGGAAACCACAAGGAATGGAATGGGAGGCTGAGAGAGACTGAAGCTAACATAAGTGGGAGTAATGAGGCAAGAAATTAAGAAAGAAAAACTTAATCTGAATATTAGAAAATGTCCCCTCGTGGACAATCACAGGGCTATGCAAAAATGATAGAAGTTTAGTAATGCACAATGATTAGTTAAATATTGACCCTAAAGAACATTCCACCGAGATAAATGAAGCAGAGGCATTCCAAGCTCATCTCTACTTCTAATTTTCTGGGTCCATGTAGCAAATATTTCTGATAAATACAGGAGTATTCAGCAGCCACTGCCTGGCTGACTAGAACACAAGGTTGGCTCAGAATGGATCGAGGTAGCAATCGTTATTGCTTAGTTCTGGGAGCGTAGTGATCAGAGTAAACAGGAAGGACATCTTTCAATGACACGCTGAAGAGAGTACATCATAATGTCCCTCACCGATGGGCTCCGTGTTGTTTCTGGGAGAGGACCCAACATGCGATTCCCTTTCCTTCCCTTAGCTGCCCCTCCACACCTGTACTCGCCTCACCTTGCCATCATCCTCCCCTGCACCTATGGCTCACGAGCTTAACACTGAAAGGAAGATGCTCTCCAACCATGGATCAAATGAGTGTTCATTTCTTTTTTCCTTTCTATTTCACTGTTTGTCCAATTTGATGTGATTTTTTTTCCTAAAAGTCACCCTTTGTACCACACTAGTCGAGCACGCGTCTCTGTTTCTCCACGTAAGAAGTTCTCAGTGCCCCCCTCCACGTACGGATAGTGTTTTTTCCCTGGCTTGTAGATCGGTGCTACTATGCTAAGCCATGAAACGCATTAAAAACATACTAGAACAGATGTAAAGATGATAGGCTAAAACATACTAGGCATCACATTTAAGAGAAGAGAATAATTATATATAATATTCAATATACAAATACAAATAGGAGTTTTACATTTTTTCAAGCAATTCTCCCTCAATGAATGTACCCAACATTGGAATGGTTGCTGTGCACATCAAATGCTTGTTAGCCCAATGGACTGACAGGATTCTTTTTCCAGGGCTTTCCCTTTCTGAAAAAGGGAAATATCTTAGTTCTGCCTGAGCATTGGATTATGAAAAAAATACATATATGTGTGTGTATACATGTATTTGTGTATATACATGCATATATACATATATATGTATACATACATATATGTATACACACAGATGTATGCTTAAAACGTTCCACTCACATAATTCAGTAACTGGAGAACCAGAGGAAGAGCTACACACATGCCGTAATGAATAGTCCAGAGGCACCATAGGATTTTCCAAGGGGGAGGGCTTGCAATGTCACATTACCAAATATTCAAAGCTGGTGTTCCATGATGCCCAATACTAATACTACAACCTTATGATGCTTCTCTAAGTGATGAGAAGTCACTGTCCCTTCGCTGGTCCCCCTCAAAGCTACTGTCCACGATTGGAAGATAATGTGTTAATGTCTAACCCAGCAAAAGGCCCTCTTGCATTAGTGCAGCGGTTCTCAACCTGTGAGTTGTGACCCCTTTCGGGGTCGAATGACCCTTTCACAGGGGTCGCCCGATTCATCACAGTAGCAAAATGACAATGATGAAGTAGCAATGAAAATAATGTTATGGTTGGGGGGTCACCGCCACATGAGGAACTGTATGAAAGGGTGGGGGCCTGAGGGAGGCTGACAACCGCTGCTCTAGTGGCTGCCAAGTCGTTTTTATATCACACAACAGGATAACAAAAAGGGACTGTATACACAGTCCCTTCCCCGAATCACCACCCAAGTTTCTCTCTAGGTAGATGATAGGCTACCTTAGCAGCACGCTAGAGGAAAGCAGGCCAGAGAATGGGATACAGTATTTTCCCAAAGTTCCTCCTCTGGTTCCTGTCGAGAACATAGAAGAAGGAGTTCAAACATATGTAAGACTCTCACTTTTTGCCGATACGGAGTCACTGCTTCTAGCACACAAGTCAGTTTAGAGACTCATACCTGACAAAGCCATGGATTCAGCCTAATTAACTCTGGTGTCTTGTGATTTCAGAGTGCTATTTACATGTGATATCAACTGGAAATTCATTTTTTTTAAATTTAACCATCTCCCCAAAGGACCACATCTCACTCTGCTTTCTTTCTACTAACAAATAACAGCTGATACTAAGGAATACAGCTACATGTAGCATCAAAATGTACTGAATGCATTATTTACCAAGGTGTAGTCTCCCACTCCAGTGCACAGAGAGAGCACAAAGCAGAGAGCTACAAAGAACATAACCCCCCTACATTTGAGTTCATATATATAGTTTAAGACTAAAGGCTGACAAAATCAGGAATATGATTAACATGGTTAGTGATGAAAATTATATGACTTGCCCAGTTTGGAGGAAATCATGGTGTTGTTTCTTAAACTTCTACTTTGCCCAATTTGATAAATAATATTTTGTCCAATGATCAGTGTACCTTTGTTTATACAAACAACAACAACAACAAAACAGAAAACCACCCCATTGCCATTCCAGTGGATTCCAACTCATGGCAGCTTCACAGAGAATAGAGTCAAATTGCCCTGCGTGTTTCCAAGGCTGTAAGTCTTCAAGCTCAAACTGCCATCTCTGATCTTTACACCCACTTCCATTGAGTCCTTTCTGATAGGTATAGAAAGTTTCATTTTTCTCCAACAGAGTGGCCAGTGGTTTTGAACTAAGAACCTTGCAGTTGGCAGCCCAACACATAACCTACCAAGCCACCAGAGTTCCCTACCTTTGCTTATAGGCAATTTTAGTTTTATTTTTACTTCCCATTTACTTATGGTGAAATTTAGAAGGGGCAGTGCTGTACCTTTCTTTGGGACCAAGACAAATCCATGAAAAAGTCTCTTTTGAGCTTTCAAACTGTTTCTCTATGAAGAATGCCCCCTCCTCATTCTTTTTCTAATAGGATGAAATGCAGGGCCTACATTTAGAACAAATGACCATATATTTCAAACACTTCAGTTCTTGGAAATAATGATTCCCAAACCCCTTCCAAAGTGTATCAGAGGACAAGACTAACCATCATGCTGCTGCGAGGGCGCAACTGCGGCCTTCCTCTTTTTCCCAGACACAATTTAAGCTCCGTGTAATGGATTGGACGGCACGGTTAACATAAGTTGGGCTGTTCCCATCATATTGAGACAACCGAGATCAACAGCCCATTACAACATCAGCGTAGTACAAGGAGGGGAACTAGATACATTAAGAACACGTGGGGTTTCTATCACGACTCACTGGTTGTCAGGGAAAACTGAGCCGCGTGGTAGAACTAGAGGATTTGTACAGAACCTCGGCTCGTCATAGGCAAGCATCCTGGCACAAGATGAGGATGCTTCTCTTATACTGAGGAACAGTGGTGATTGTACAAAGCCTGTGCATAAGCTTAAAAATGCATTGTATATCATCTCCTTAGTGAAAATCACTTCTTTCATGTAGGACAAGAAAGAGACCATTTATTTCATTCCTCAGCTTGTCCTCAGACTATTATACAAAGCATCAGATCTTTCTGGAGCATATGCAGGGTGTCAAAAGGAAGGGATAAGAAAGATGCTAAAATGGATGAGCATCATATTATTATTAAGCTAAATAGTAGTCTATATAAGCAAATGCCCCTATAGTCACACCTTTAGAGCAACACTATACTTAAGCTTGAAGCTTTCTAGAGAGTTTATTAGGAACGCTAAGGATCGGCCTAATCTGTGAAGGCATTAAGGTATAAGCATCCCAAGTCCTTCAAGAAGAACGGGAGCCAGACAGGCAGGGAACTAACGGCTAAGGTGGGCCTGCAGCAGCCTTGAGGAGAAGAGGGGAAAAGAAGTAAGGGATGGATGACCCTGAACCAGCCAGTGGAGCTGATCCTGAATCCTGGTCCACAGAAACTGAGTGATATATTATTTATTGATTTGGCTGCTGATTTGGGGGATAACCCATTTAATAAAAAGAAAAAGATAATGAACGCATTAGATAAAGCTGTAACAAACACTGATTTGTAAAGACCAACAACCAAGGAGCCAGACTAAAAGGCATTAAGTATCTATAGGCAACGTGAAGAGGACAGAGTGTGGTGCTTAACATTCTCCCACGCTGAGGGGAGGTTTCTTAGCCACCAAGCCCAGCTCTGTTGCTTCGTTGCTGTAAAACCTGGAACCACTTAGTTAATCGTTTTGAGCTTCAGATCCCATTGGAGGTGATGGGGATCATAATCATGTGTAAGGTTAAGAGGAACAAATAAGATGATTCTAGGACCTTCAGAATAGTAGGCAGTTGATAAATGGTAGCAATTATAATTAGGAAGATGAAAGAAATCTAAAAGCTGAATCAAGACTGTTTACCAAAAGTAACCACTTTCTGGAAGTAGAAGGAGTGCTCCCCTACCCCCTCCACCCCACCCACCCCCACACCTCTTCCCAAGTGACCCTTCTTAAAAAGACAGCTCCTAATAAGTATCATTGAGGGGGAAGAAAGAAAAAAAAAAAAGGTTCACCCTATCTGGAGACTAAAAAGGCTGTCAAGTTTAATGAAGCCAATAATGGGGAAGACCGGAATCTGTTCATCAACCACAATCGCCAGTGCGGTGAGGTCCAGCTCTTCCCAAAGCCCCAGTCCCCAAGTGTTAATGGAAGGCGCAGAGAGGAGTCCAGCAAGATGCTATCTTGCAGACTGATGAGATTGCAATTTGCAGACAACCGGGCTTATCTCTGATGATGAACTAGGTGTCGGAGCTGAGAGCACAGCAAGAAACGGGCTGCCTGGAGACCTGGGAGAGCTGGCAGCAAGGGATGTGCACAAAACCTCCCAAACTCTGTGCAGCTAAAATGAGTCTCCGGGCTAACATCACAGTGTTCCTGAATAGCCATTAAAAACAGCCACGCAAGCAAATAACTCTGCATCAAAACAACGACATGCATGTATCGGAAGCTCTACCCAAGCCGCTAGCTTACCTGGAAATCAAAGGCTCCTTGCAGGTGAGCATATGGATAGGAGAGTAACTGTATGAAGAAGATGCCTGCCTTTAAATGTGAAAAAATGCAGTGTTGTTGACTATTAACGTCATGGCTGAAGGACACGAAAAGGCATTCATTCTCACACAGATGAAAGGGAAGATCTGCCAAAACGAGAGGCCCCAACAAGGGCAACTGCATGGTCCTCAGAGGAAATGCAGTCTAGTGGGCCTCTGATGTCTTGTTTTTGATCCCCGCCTATGGACCTAATAACAGTGTATACGCCGATCAGCTGACGGAGCAGCCCACCTCCCAGAGCAGCTCAGCAGCTGTGCAGAACTCTCGGGAAAACTGAGAGCCTCTTGGGGTCAACACATGCAAATCATTTCAGTGATTGTTCACACTGCACATTTGGGTCCTGCTGGTTCCACACTAGAACATGGCGTTCTCCCAGAGGAAAAAAAAATAATATCCCTCTGGTACTTTCTTTAGAATATGAGTAGGATAGGCAGACCTCAGAGATATGGCAGGTTCATTTCCAGGCTGCCCCTGTCAAGGGAGCATCAAAATAATTGATTTCTCAGCACATATAAAAATGGTGCTTGCACTGGATTGTAGTTGATTGGGTGTGCATCGGCATTATGAGAACGTTGGAAATAGTGTGAGAAAGACCAAAATGTGACCCCGAGACTTGAAGTGAGCACCTGCTTTGGAATGATGGTGCTGGCAGACTAGCTCAACCCAGGGTTGCCACACATTTATAAAAAACTGAACTGTCTGCAAAGCACAAGAAAACAAGGGATGCCGGTATCCCAGTTGCACTGAGACCGAAGTTTCGTAACATCCTGTGCTAATCCCACCTGATCTTTTAGGCTGATTATTATTTGAATTTGGGGACACCTCAGGAATTCTGGCAAATAAAGTCCCCTCACTAGGGAGATGTGATAACCGAGGGCAGGCAAAGTGAAGCAATTGAGGTGGGGTTACAAGGCCGGTTCATTACTTAATCTACTTTAGCCAGTGAGCTAGTCAAAACAATCGGTTGACTATGAGCAAACTACTTGGTTAAAGGTGAGCACTTCCAAGTGGCTGGGCAAAAGCGTTTGAGTCCTGAAGAAAAACCTTTATCACCAATGTTCTGTCAGTCTGCTCCAGGTGTATTATTTGGACAGAGTCATTTGCTCTCAGGGAACCGCTGTTGCTTATCTTCAGAATGTGCCCCTGACCCAGATAATCTCAACAATTCTCTCCAGTTTTAAAATGTCAGCGAACAATTGGTGTTCACCTCATTTAACTCTGTGTTTGTCAACAAATTCCCAAAGATTTCTTGAAATCTTGAGGTACTGGGAAGAAAGAAGTCTAAGAGCCAGAAAGATACCATTCAATTCTGAAGTTCACGGAAAAGCAGTAAGCTTTGCACATCGGTTCACATGGAATGTGTGCTCCGTATCCTTCATCAAGAGGAGCACTGGTGGTCTAATGACTTTCCCACTGGGCTGCTAACCAAGGTCAAGGGTTGGAATCTCCCAGTAGCTCCACAAAGAAAGGTGAGTCTATTTGCTCCGGTACAGATTTAAAGCCTTAGAAATCCAAAGGCACAGTTCAATCCTGTCTTAGAGACTCGACAGAAGTTGGAATTGACTAGGTAGCAGTGGGTTTGGTTTTAGTTTACTCTTCACCAGAGTATCCCTGGTAGACTGCTGATCAAAAGGTCGGCGGTTTTAACCCACCAAGTGCTCCAGAGGAGGAAGATGAGGCTTTCTGCTCCCATCAGGAGTCACAGCCTGGAAGCCACTAAGGCACTTGGAGTCTGTCCTAGAGAGTCAATGTGAGTCAGAATAACAGGGGGTTTACTTCTGTCTGCACCAGGAGAACAATAGTAGTCACGATAATGGCTGGCATCTATTTGAACATGTACTGATGCTAGGTACTTTACGCATGCATATTAGTTGTTAAATTCTCAAGACACGCTGCTGGTATCTTTGCCATCTCATTACCATATTATAGATGAGGGGCACGAAAGGGAGACTAGAATAAGGAGCTTGAACAAGATTGCACAGCAAACCAATCTCAGACAGTCTAAATCAAACCAATCTCAGACAGTCTAAATCAAGCCCTCAATAAACACCCGGTTGGGTTTCGGAGAGTCTGCAAAGCCCAGAGGAAGGAAATGATCCGGAACTGTAGCACAGTCCTATGCTACAGGGTGTTTGTAGATTGAAAGCTGCTTTAGGGCAGGAGTCTCATACACCTGTTTCCCTTTGGTGCCAAGAAAAGAGTTTATAAGAGCCTAATAAATGATTGTTGAATGAATGATCCTAACAGATCACTTTTCATAGCCATTCACTAGTATACTGGAATCCCAAGCTGGGATAGGCAGAGAAAGAATGTTCTCCCAAGATCAAAGTCTTTTTGATCAAGCTTCTGTTCTTTATACAGGTGTATAAAGCACAAACAGCAGACAATATGATGGAATTAAATAGCCATCACAAGATTGGGCTACCCAGAAACCAGCCACCATGCTGCTGAACATAGGCCCCTAGTGGGGCCAGGAGGCATGCCACTCTTGTCCCTAGGTGTTGGCCGTCTGCCACTCAAATTCCATTCACTACTCATTGCACCATAGTCCTTAACTGGTAAAGACTCAGTTGCGCAAGTAGTTCTAGGGAAAGGATTGAAAAAGATATGAGGTGATAAGTGTGAAAGTACTTCATAAAACCACAAAATAGGATGGGAATGTTAAGAAGTGGTACTGCTGCTGCTGTTGCTATGACTACAATGAATCAACGATGACTACCACCACCACCGCCATCATGACTACAACTAAACTTTCACGACTGTCCTGCTATTACAAGGAGCCTGGGTGGAGTAGCAGGTACACGTTTGACTGCTAACCAGAGGCCGGCAGTTTGAAACCACCAGCCAGCCACTCCATGGGAGAAAGACAAGGTACAGTCTCAGAAACCCACAGGGACAGTTCTATCCTGTCCCCTAGGGTCGCTGTAAGTTGCATTGACTTGATGGCAGTGAGTTTGGTTAATTTTTAGTAAAGTATAAATTCCAGTATGGGGGCTACCTTTCCTCCTGGACAGGTAGCCATTGCTATATCTCCAATGGCCTAAGAAAGACCTTTTTGCATGTTGTTGTGGTGGTTGTTTTTGTAAATAGAGTAATATTGAATGCAGCCTGTCCATTATTTTCAAGTATTTTCTACAATTCAATAGTTCCAACCAAGACCCATTTGGCTGGAAAAATCAAAATATTTACTCTCTGGCCCTTTACAGAAAAAGTTCGACACCCCCTGGCCTACGTTTACCACAAGTGAGTGCTCTCACCTTGGTCTTGGACATCACACCCACCAAACAGCAAATTATTCCATTATGTGCAGTGTCGTAGAGGACAAAGGTCAAGGAGCAGGGAGTCAGGAACCCACTGTTGCCATTAACCTCAAAGCTATGGTCTTGCCCCTTGACCTCTTCAAAGCCAATTTTCTGTACAACGTAGCAGCAGTGGTCAGAGCAGCTGTCAAAAAAATCTCTTCGGATTTCAAAAATCTCCACACCTCTCTGATCTCTTACTCTCTTCCCTGATACTAGTAGGTGATTAGATCAGATAGCTGACGTTTTGACATGAGGTAAGCTTAGAGGACTACCCGAGGAGCTCTACCAAAGGGCGAGAGAAAAAAAAAAAGAAGCTCTAACAAGTGCTGAATGTTAGAAAATTCCCTTCATACACACACACACACACACACAATCCCTTCACAATTCTCTATACCATTCACACAGGGTATGTCCCCCTGGAGCCCCTTGCCTTGAGGAGGCAGTCAGCACAATGAAAGAACGTGGGTCCTGGGAGGGTGGCTTATGGCAACTCACTACGTAGCTGTGTGTTCTTGAGCAAGTGATATAACCAATCTGAGCCACGGTTGACTGGGGATAATGGTACCTACCTTGTATGGATTTTTTTTTTAATGGATGACAGACACTGTAATATATGTAAAACACCTGGCATATGACAAACACTCTATAAATGGAAGCTTCTATTGTTATTATTATAAGCCATGAGGATGTGAGGTGTTGAACTAAAACACAAAGGAATCAGAGGAATGAAGAGAAATACTTATGTCATGCTGACATTTCAAATACTTGATTGTTAGGGAGAAGAAAATGTGTTTTCTTGACTCCTTTCAGCTAATATTCTTAGAGGGGAAAACCTCATAATCAGGAATTTGAGAGGCTGAGAATGAATAGCTCTCTCATTTCAAGAACCCCCTAATCAAGCCTCTCTTTGGAGTTGCCTCTTTGCAATCTTTTCAGTCATCCCAGACCCATCTAAAGTCCACAGATCCAATACCAAAGCTCAAAATGAAGAGCAAGTAATTTCTCACAACATTCACACATCCACGTCCCCACACATACCCAGGCACACTACTGCACACATCTGCTCCTGGATCGCATACTTGCAAACATGTGGATAGCAATCTCCTACTGCCCTCTGGGAGTCTGGATGATTTGGCTCAACCCTGCCTTAGAGAATCAGGTGCCTGTCACCTTCACAGGATGATGTGCAGGGTTTGATTTGCAGCTAATAGAAAAATCTATTTCTTTCTGTTTCACTCCTGTCACACAATGACCGTCATGTTCCCTCCAGGAGATTCCTTCTCCTTTTGCAATAACCACCCAAGATGACAGGTCTCCAGCAGCACGGTGCATTTCCTAGGTTGAGTGGCGCCTATTAGTTTTATGACCAAGAGTTCAAAGTGGCCTTGCCGTGTCCACAGCCCATCTTAATGAAGATGGGTAAGACAGCTGCCGATGAAATCAAATGTCTCCTCTTGCTTCCTTTCCATCTTAAAGTCCATCAAACTTTCATCTTCAGCAAGAAAGCAGCTGCTGGGGCAAACTCAGCCCCCGTCAATCTTGCTTGGGAAGGGAACTGGGAATCTGGGCTTCGCGGAAATGGCGATGCCAGGCGAGAGAAGGAGGGGTCATTTTGCCCTCTCTCTGTGAGCAGGCACACCATTACTCTATAGCCTACGCACTATGATAGAATAAAAGTGAAAATCCTCTGAAAGGACAGACCTAGCAGAGCTAAGGAAATCGCTCTTGTAATTGAAGTAAAACAAGCACTGAAAGCCCGCAGCACACGGTCATCTAGCTCATTCTGACGCAGAGCAACCCACCAGAACCGAGTCCAGTTGCTCCTTTGGGGTCCATAGATTTCTACAGGGGAAGACTGCCTCATCTTTCTCCGGCCACCTTGCGGTTGGCAGTCCACCTCTTCACCCACGGCCTCACCAAGGCTGTTTCAAACTGCAATTAGTTAGCCGCTGTCAAGTTGGGTTGGGCCCATAGCCACTCTGTACACCATGGAACAAAACACCGTCCAGTCCTGTGCGAGCCTCACCATTGCTCTTACGTTTGAGCGCATGGCAGCAGCCACTGCGTCTCCCTCTTGTTGAGAGGTTTCCTCTTATTTCCTTCCCCTCGACTCTACCAAGCGTGATGCTCTTTTCCCCCGACTGGTCCCTCCAGATCATTGTGACCCTAAAATTAGTAATAGCAATTGTCTTGCTAGAATACAAGTAAGAAGACATTTTCGGGAGAATGCAGACCATGTGCATAGTCCCATTCTTAATTCATATGCTGTGAAAGTCAACACTTCTCAAATGTCAATATTTCTTACAGTGAACCCAGGACAGATGAACCCCCCAGGACCAGTGGAGAGAGTAGCGATAGCAGGAGGGTGGAGGGAAGGTGAGGGAGAAAGGGGGAACAGATGGCAAGGATCTACATATGGCCTCCTCCCTGGGGGATGGACAGCGGAGAAGTGGGTGAGGGAGGCGTTGGATGGGGTAAGATATGATAAAATAATAATAATGTATAAATTATCAAGGGGAAGGGGGAGGGGGGAGGAGGGAGGGGGAAAAATGAGGAGCTGACACCAAGGGCTCAAGTGGAAAGCGGGTGTTGTGAGAACGGTGACGTCAACATATGTACTAATGTCCTGGACACAAATGACGTATGTACGGATTGTGATGAGTTGTATGAGCCCCTAATAAAATGATTATTTTAAAAAATGTTAATATTTCTGTTAAGGTCCAACTCGGTTGTCACTTTGTGGTACACGGTATGCAACTATGACTGCTGCAGTCCCTCTCACCCTTGCACGCTCACCCTTGCACGCTCACACACATGTGACTGTGCTACTCCTCTCTCTAAGCAGCAGCATCTATTCCCGCGCCTGTTAAACCTCCTCTCACCAGCTCTCATGCCTGCTTTGGCCAATAAAATGTAGTGGAAGTATTTTGTAGGGCTTCCAAGCTGTCAAGAGCTTTTATTGTTTCAGTTATCACTCTCTTGAAATATGAGGGGGCTTCAAAAAGTTTGTGAAAAAACTCCATTATCTTTTGATTCTATTTTCCTCCAAAACTTTTTGAAGTCCCCCTCATAGCCTGGAGACTAGCCTGTGAAGAAGCCCCACACTGGCCAAGTGGAGGCTAAGCAGTTATGCTGAGCAGACAGACACGAGCTATCTCAGCTAAGACGTCCCCACCCCGCCTGCTAGACTGACAGAATCAGTCACCAGATAGTTATTTGAGTGACATCATCTTAGATCATAAGTCTCAGCTGATCTTCCAGATCGCACAGCCACGTGAAAACTGTCATGTGAGACCATCTGAACTCCCCAGCTGACCCAGAAGAGAACAGTGCAAAATGCTGGCTCACAAACACACCAATATGTAAAACGGCTATATCAAACACAGTATTTTAGAATAGTATGCATTATAGCAACAGCTACGTGAAACCCATTTGATTCATGGGTTCTTCCTCATTCGCTGGTATAGAGCACCTGGCACAAACAGAAAAAAAAGAGTTCAAACCCGTGTTCCACCGCTTAGTAACTCTTGAGTTAACATTAAGCCATAGCGCCGTTGAAGGTAAACGCAGACCATTAAACATTAACACATGCAGAGCACCTGAACACAGTCCTTGGAGACCCTGACTCATTTGACACTCATCACTCTTAGTCGCGTTGTAGTTACAAGATGTTATATCTTTAGAGGGAGGAACTTTAAATATCTTGAATTCACTTAAGACTCAGAACACAGCTGGTGAACATGGCTGATAGTCAATAAATATATGTTAAAGCCTGAATATCCCTCAAGATTAGCCAGGCTTCATGCTGCCATCTTTACTGGGCAGTCTGCAGGTGATGCTAGGAAGAAACAAAACCCACTGTCACGGAGTAGATTCTGACTCATGAGGATCTGAGGCAGGGCTCCTGAGACTGCCAATCTGTTCAGGAGCTGATAGCCGCATTCTTTCTCCAACAGAGCAGCTGGTAGATTTGAACCTCGTGGTTAGCAGGCCAACATCGAACTCACAGCACCACTGGTGATAGGAATAGGACTATGAAAAAAAAAATTGCAGCAACCTTGGGAAAGTGCCTGCTCTTTCTGGATCCTGTGTTAAGCACCATTAATAGGAAAGAATTGTCTATTAATCCCAAGATGCCTTTTAGGCATTCTAAAATGCTATTCACTTATTATAATCATGTTATTATTATTAGCTGCTGCTGGTCCCAACTCATGACAACTCAGTGCACAGTCAACCAAAAGGTGCCCAACACTGTGCCATCCCCATGATGGGCTGTGATCTAGACATTGGCTGATTTTTGGAAGGAGAACGCCGGGCCATTCTCCCTAGTTCATGTTAGTCTGGAAGCCCAACAAAACCTCCTGTTCAGATCACAGCAACACAGAAGCCTCCTCTGGCAGACAGGAAGTGCCCACCTTTGAAGAGTATGGCCTGGAAATCCAAGCTGTCCTTCCTGCAACAAACTCACTGGCATCCATTTGTCCCGTACTCAAAGTGAAGACACAGGACAGGGTAGAACTGCCCGTGTGGACTTTGAAAACTGTAACCCTTTATGGGAGTAGACAGCCTCAACTTTTCCCAGAGGAGTGCACTCGGTGGTTTCAAACTGCTGAGCTTGTGGCCCACAGATAACCAGGATGCCACCAGGACTCCCTGATCTCCCTCATGGATAGTGAACACTCTATCACTAAACCACCACTGGCTGACACTCATGACACCCATTAGTATTCACTGACCCTCAGAATGCCATACGAGGTTCTCTGGACACATAAAAGGATGAAAGCACAACACCAGAAGGCTTCATTCTAGTGTTTGCCTGCTTTTGTAAATAAAGCTTTATTGCAAAGAAGGTTTATCCATTCATTTACCTGATAGAGGCGTCTGTTGTCATAGTACACTGGCACAGCAGAGTAGAAGCAGGGGTAACAAAGACAATTTGAAAATACTACTGAAATCCCTTTAGAGCAGCGCTTCTCAACCTGTGGGTCGTGACCCCTTTGGGGATGTAACAACCCTTTCCCAGGGGTTTCCCGGTTCATCACAGTAGCAAAATGACAGTGATGAAGTGGCAACAAAAATAATTTTATGGTTGGGGGGTCACCCCCACCTGAGGAACTGTCTGAAAGGGTTGCAGCATGAAGAAGGTGGAGAACCACTGCTTTAGAGAATAAGTTTGCTGACCTCTGTCTGGAGTCCCTTGGTTGCCTGTTAATTGAAAAAATATGACTATTCACCCTCAAATAGGTCAAATGGAAAAGCCAGAGTATGATCTGCAAGGTAACGCTGCCATTTAATTGTCTCACTCACTGAATCACCCACTCATCACAGCGGAGCTTTCACAGAGCCGACTGCAGGCTTGCGTGTACCCAGGATAGAAACTATCCGGACCCTGTCTCAGCAGCCGAGGAAATGTCAGCACGTTCTCTGCTCACGCATCTAGTTAACTGTGCTCATCTGGCCTCCGGTAGCTGGAGGCCATGGAGCTACACTCAGCACTAATTGAAAAATCAGGAATGAAAAGATTTGCTTTCAATACCACCTTGAATGACTGAAATTACATCTTTATTATGTGAAGTGGGCGCTTGTGACTTATCTAGCCTCGCCTGCTCCAACATCAGAAGAAATACTGCCAAAATTAGCCTCTGGCTGGTCATTGCGTTAGAGGTCAGATAAAGCCCATTTTTAGAAGACCTGATGGATAAAGATCCAACCTGCTCATACAAATGCATTTTGTGGTTTGTTATGCATAATACAATAGTACCTGGTGCTTCAGAAAGAAACGGCTCTGCCCTGAAGAACGGTGCCTTTAAGTGAAAAGAGCCCATTAAAATCGCACCGAAATGAAGACAAACATCTCTGGACTGATTACTATGTTGACTCAGAAACCTAATTGAATTTACAAAGAAAAGAGTGGCCATTAAATGGCCGTCTTTTCTGCAGACAACTCTCCCACCGTAGGTGTGATTCCGTGTAGAGAATCACCCTTTAGAAGCTGTAAGGGGCTAAATAAATGAAAGTGACTGCATTTATTTTTGCCTCTGTAATTATTTTTGCTAAGGACAACCGGTAATTGGAATAGTTCCTTTCCCTGCCCACCTTTTGCTACTCAGTCACGCCCATGGAAACCGGGATTCCCACTTGTAGATGTTCTTACACAATTCCACCTGTCTAGCCCCAGGGCTGTCATTCTTTTTGAGTCTTTCTTACTTTTACCTTGAAGGATACCCAACATTTTCTAATTAAGTCCTTCAAATGCAATCTTTTAGCACCTCAATTTACCTGATAGGACACCATCAGCTGCTTTTTAGTCCTAATTTTTTTCATTCATTAAATACTTGATAATTACCTGTTGTATTCCCAGCTACTGTACTAGAAACAAAACCAGAGGTGGGCTATGGCTGTTTGCCAGATAAATACAGGAATACCCCCACCCCCACCCCCAAACAAACAAACATAAACTACTGGCATCAAGGCAGCTCCAACTCATAGCCGTGTAGGATAGAGTACAACTGCTCCTTCGGGTATCCAGGGCTGTGAATCTTCTGGGAGCTGATGGCCCAATCTTCCTCCCTCAGAGCAGCTGTGAGGGGAAAATTACTATAACCCACTATGTCAACCGATGGCCTCAACATACAGGCTGCTCAGTTAAACTTAACGTTTAGATTTAAGAAATTAGTATCATTATGCCCCAAATGCTGTATGCACATACTTATACTATTATATACGTAGTATGTATATATATCAAATCTACCTTGGTGCCCTCCATCTTTACTTGATAATTCTGATAATCCTCTCTCTGGCCAAAATTAAATTTATTATCTATTCAAGGAAATTAGTATTAATAAAATAAACTCTCACGCAAATGTAAAACAGTTACTGTGCAACAAAGGTGTGTTTGAGACCCCTATGAGGCCTTCTGAGGTGTAATGGTGGCTCCATGGTAGAATTCCTGCCTTTGGTGTGGGAGATCCAAGTTTGATTCCTGATCAGTGCATCTCAAGTTCAGCTACTCCTATGGATCAATGGGACATTGGGGGGTTCTATGATAAGAAACAGGTTTTGACAGCGTTACCAGACTAAAACTAGGAAGAGAAAATCAGCAATCGAAAACCCTATGAATCACAATGTTTGATTCATCATTGATAATGGAATGGCACTGCTGGATAGGCAAGTGGTGGCCAGAATAGACAAGGACCGCTAGACCAAAGGTTTCCGACCTGTGGGTCACAACCCCTTTGGGGGTCAAACTACCCTTTCACAGGAGTTGCCTGATTCATAAGAGTAGCAAAATGACAGTTATAAGTAGCAACTAAAATAATCTTAGGGTTGGGGGGGGTCACCACAATATGAGGAACTGTATGAAGGGTTGTGGCATTAGGAAGGGTGAGAACTACTGCTCTAGACCACGTGGAAGAGTTTTGTCTTTATTTGAAGGCCAAGGGACACTCAAGATGAAAGAGACATGTGTATGAGGGTTTCTATTGTGCTTTAAGCAAAGGAGTAACATGACTGGATTTATATTTTGCAAAGATAGAGCATGTGCCTGAAACTGCCCTTCTCAAGCAACAAAATCTCAATCACTCCCCCACCTAAGAATTAAGCATCACCTCCCTAGCCTTGACTCTTCTTTGGGGTATGAAGATAATGAGAAAAGAATTGCAGAGGGGGAGCTGGGGGGAAAGGAAGTGGTGTTAACAAACCCAGGGACAAGGGAACAACACCCCAAAAAAGAGAGAAAAGAATCACAGGGTGATCGAAAGGACTAAATCAGAAAATGTTTATTATATTGGTTAGTAAACTGTAAGTGCCAACAATGTTGATTGTACTTAAAATAATTATTCAGTGTTCTCCATCAAAGAATCCGAGGCTACTTGGCCATTCCCTCTCTCGGCATTCTGTGCATGGCCATTGCTCAGTAAACGAGGTCACTGGACCTTGAGTCCCTTTTAGGCTTTCCCCTAAGTCTATGGATGTAACACCCTCTTTCTTGCATTCTTGTGGAAATCACACTTCAAGACACAATATACATTTTACTTTTTTGACAAAGCCTTGTTTAATGACCTAATTGGTTGTAGCATCTTTCCTTTCTAATTCCCCATAACTTTCTCCCGATTGAATATTTGCCATACTATAACATCTCTTAAGTAGTTTATCACCTTATGTCTATAATCCACTCCCAAGATTGTTTTACTGATAAGTATTATCAAATACCTTTCATAAAACAAGAACTGTTTTGGCCACACAAAATATAGAGATGCCTACTTTAGTCCACATTATTAAAAAAGCCAGCCATGAGGGAATTAATCACCATCAATGAAAGGATATTAATTTAATGTTGTACTTAATCAAATGACACTGAGCTCGACTACCATGAGATGAGACCACTAAAAGCAAGGATCATATGAATGGATATATTTGATCGTGTAAGATATGAAGAAAAAAAACTATGATGGGGAAAAAATGATTCCTGGGGAGTGGGATAGGGGAGGGAGGATATAAAGGATCACTGATATGAAGAAGTTCAAGAAGAAAGAAAATGTATTGAAACTGGCTGTGGTAGCAATTGTACAATACTGCTTGATGTGATTGAATGATGGATTGTTATGATATCTGTAAGCGCTTCCAATAAGATGATTCAACATTTTTTAAAAGCACCAACATATCTAAGTATCTGGCACCCAGGGCAATGCCTAGAATAGAGTAGGAGCCTTCATAAAGATTTAACAGTTTTAATCAAGCAATGATAAAGAACTATAGAGAAATATATTGACCGTTGAGAACTCACTACAGTGAACCCTCGCCACTTGGCACTTCAACTTCCGCGGCTTCACTCTATCATGGTTTTTGCGTAACAGCACCCACTGCCTACACCCGCTCCTTCAGAGGAAAAAGACGGCGACCCACCTGTAGAGTACATCCCTTAAGTCATTTCATAGGCTATTGATTACAGTATTTGTAAGGACTATGTATAATAATACTGTATGTGAAATATGTAATACTGTAAACTAGATGCCATAAATAATATAATAAATAATAAATGATAATTGTAACATCCAAAATGTTTTACTGTATTTTCCCTTTTTCGTTTAATAAATTGGGTAATACGAGTGTAATGGTGACTAAAGGGTGTTTTTTCATGTCCTCTATGCTCTAACTACGAAAATATTTGATTTACAAATAAGGAATCCTACTTCACGGAATTTCATTTATCATGGTAGGGTCTAGAACCGATTAACCTCGATAAACGAGGGTTCACTGTATATCTATGGAAGATAGAGAAGACTTTTCAGACCTGATGATTTTAAGCAAACTGTATTTTAAGAAAGGAGTGAATATCTACCAAATACGACAGATACTCAATCAAGGGAACAGCATTTTCCAAAGTCATATAGTTTCAAATGGACTTAGTGAGTAATGAGTCAAAAATACTGGGTTGAAGCCACACTGGCAAATATGACAATTCCTTATCCATTCATACATTCAACGAATAGCCGTGGAAAAGTACTCTTTGCAAGTCATTGTTTCAGGCACTGGGAACAGAGCCATCGGCGAGATAGATAAGGTCTCTTTGAGTTAGAAGTGACTTGATGGCAGTGACTTGTTTTTCTGTTTTGTTTTCTGCTCTCAGAGCTTATATTGAAGGGGGTGGATGGAAGCAATACAAAAAAGAACATACAAGAAAAAGGTATGTCACCTTGGGAACAAAGCAAGGTGATAGACTGGAGAAGGACTAAAGGAGTGGCATTGGGACTGGGTCATTAAAGAGATATGGCATTGAGGAGGAGGTTTTGATAAAGGGTTAGTTGGCTATGTGACAATGTGGAGGAAACCAGTCTAGGGAAGGAACTGATCGTATAAAAGTCCGATAATGGGACTCGACCACTGGCCTGGCAGTCTGTTGTTCTACGGTGACTTGTGTGCTGCTGAAATGCCAGAAGCTATGCCATCTGTGTTTCAAATCTCAGGAGGGTTATCCATGGTGGGCAGGTTGAGTGGAACTTCCCTACTAAGACAGACTAGGAGGAAAAGCCTGAAGATCTACTTTTAAAAATTTGGCCAGTGAAAATCTTACAGATAGCAGTGAAACGTGGTCAAGGATTTCATTTTGCTTTGATTCACAGTCAAGGCCCATACCTGGAGGCAGGAGTCAAGTAATCAAGCAAAAAGGTGCATTGGGCAAGCCTACTGCAAAATATCTCTTAAAAATATTAAAAACAAAGATGTCACTTGGAGGCTTAAAAGGATCCTGATGCAAGCCATGCTGTTTTCAATCACCTAGCACCCACATGAAAACTGGACAATGACTAAAGAGACCAAAGAAGAACTGATGCATTTCAATGACGGTGTTGGTGAAGAACATTGACTAGACTATGAACTGCCAGAAAGATGGACAAATGTAGCCCGAGAACAGGACAGCCAGCATGCTCCTTCGAAGTGAGGATGGTGAGACTTCATCTCTTGTCTTTTGGGTGTTTCATCAGGAGGAACACAGTCTCTGGAGAAGGACATCGTGCTTGGTAAAGCAGAAGGGTAGTGAACAAGTGGAAGGCCCTGAGGGAGATAGATTCACAGAAACGATGGGTTCAAATAGAGCAACTGTTGTGAGGACGGTACAGTATTGGGAAGCACTTGGTTCTTTTGTGCAGAGGGTCACGAGGAGTTAGAACCCATTGGACAACACCGAACAACAATATGGTGGGAATAAGACTGGCAAGTTCTATAAACAACAATATCATATTTGGAAAAAGAAGAGCAGGACAATGTGGCCAAAAATCATGTTAGTGACGAAGCTGGATAGATGCAGTGCCCAGACCAAGAAGGCCTTGGCACAGTGTTTAGCTCTTGCTCCAGGTGCCCAAGGAGGGCATAATTTGATTAAATGAAGGATCACTTTAGGAGTTTTATAACCACTGTTACGTCTTTGAGGGCAGAAGCCATGTTTCAATCAGCTCCCTTAAGCTCTACAGCACAGAGCCTTTCATTGCTCATTGGCAATAATTAAGCATGAAGCCTAGCGAAGGTATCTTGAACTTCCCCAACCCCAATGATCTCTTCTACAACATATCCTTTCTGTCTTCCTCCCATCCTTCTTCGTATACTGGTGAGCCCAGAAATTCCACACAAGCATCAAGGTCATGGGGGTGATGTTGGAGTCAGAAACTAAGTTTCAGTTTCTGCTCTGTCACTTACTGCTTGAATGCCTTTGTCCCAGTCATTTACGCTCCTTTAATTTTAATTATATCAGATTGTAGGACATCACTTGTCCTCCTGATGTACAACGCTGGGGTCAAAGTCGACCTTGAATTTTCTTTATAAAACAGTAAAGCACCCTACCAATACAAGGTTATTTTCGAGAAATACACCTACCCTGTGTCAACCACAGACACTGGCTTCCATACTGCAGTGATCCGCACGGTCATCTCACACACAAAAGGGACCTGGCATGAAATCAGCCTGGTACAGTCCCTTCTGGAGCCCTGGTGGCACACTGGTAAAAGAACTCCGCTGCTAACTAATAGAAAGGGTGGTGAGGTGATTCAAACACACTGGCCATTCTGCAGACGAGACCTGGCAACCTGCTTTGGTAAAAGTTTCAGCCTGGGAGGCAGTCCTCTAGTGCCCCACCAGATAGCAATGAGTTAGAATTGACTTGTCAACACACAACAACAACATGGAAACCCTCAGGGAAAACCAGCCAAATTACCTGATGCTGATTTCATGTGGAGTACCTCATGATGAAACGTGCGCTCAGAAGAGACGACTCACTGGAAAAAACCCATCATGCTTTTGATAAAGTGCAGAGTCAACCCAAAAGAGGATGACTGTCAAGGAGATGGATTGACAATGATGGGCTCAAACATAACAAAGATTGGGAGGGTGGTTCAGGGCCAGGCAGTATGACATTTGACTGTGCTTAGGGTCACTATGAATTGAAACCCTTGATAGCCTCTAACAACAGAGAGGACAACAGCTAATAGGGAATAAACAATCAACATATTTTTGAAACCCCCAGAGGGAAATCCCATTGCCGTCTAGTCAATTAGGACTCCTGGTGACCTCGTGTTGGGAGTAGACATTGGGTTTTCTTGGCTATAACCCTTATGGAAGCAGACCATGGGGCCTTCCTCCCATGGTGGCACTGGTGGGTTCTAATCCTGAACTCTTAGGTTAATAGTCAAGTGTAAACTATGTGTGTCCCTCAGAGATCTACAACATCAAATTTTGTTTTTCTACATAGCATAATAAAACCACCCTGGTGGTCTAGTGGTTACGCATTGGGCTGCTAGCAGCAAGGTCAGCAGTTTGAAACCACCAGCTGCTTGGCAGGAGAAAGATGAGGCTGTCTACTCCAGTAGAGTCCCAGTCTCAGAAACCTACAGGAGAGTTCTACCCTGTCCTGAAGGGCCCCTAGGTGTCAGACTTGACGGTGTGGCTGGGGGCTTTTGTTGTTGTTTACATAGTATCTAGGGACCCCTAGGGAACACAAAGGTCAAAGTGCTGACATACTAGCCAAAAGTTTAGTGGTTCCATCTCAGCCATAAGTCCCCAGGAGACAGACATGGTGATGACTTTCAAAGGGCCACAGCTTTGAGCTTTTCTAATCTGCACACATGGGCCGCCATAGGTCTACTGGAGGTGACTGGTGACAATTAATAACTACATCCTAGCGCATGTAACGACGACACCTGGTACGCAGCACATCTTTGCCTCACCGCTTACTTAGCTGACTTTTGAGTTCTGCCAGGGTGCAGGGATTTCAAGGAATGATGAATGAACTAAACACAGAACACCACGACCTCCTGACCCGCCTGCCCTCTCCTCTTCCTAAACCAAAGCCCAATCTCAGGACACTTCCTTTTTGGGACACGGTCCTCTTCACGACACTGCTCGTGTCAACCCATCTCCAGTCAAGAGCTCCATGTGTAGTTAGTGTGTCTTATGATGAGCCTCCAGACTCGCCTCTCGTTTCACTCTTGATTAAAAAGCAAGCAAGCACAGGATCTAAGCCCTTGACTGATTTACACTTCAATGTAATTTCTCCCTTTCTCTTTCCGTTCACTGGATGAAACCTTCCATGTCATTAGGCTCGAAAGCTCTCATCAGATGGTTTGATTGAACTGCGGCACACTGCATTTCCCGTCTAGGCTCCAGGGGCAGAGGGAAGGCAGAGACCCCAGGAGGCAGCAGCAGGCCTGGGACTGAGCGAGGGCCTCGGCTCTGTGATGGCAATTACGGGAAACGATGCCAGCGCTTGGAGTACCTTGGCTGTCACATGAACCTCCGCTCCTGGCTGTGCTGATCTGTCCCTGGAGTTGTAGCCGGGGAAAATCCCTCCCTCGAAGTCATCCGCAAAGCAGGTGACACCTGGATGGCTGAAGACTCAGTGTGGTGGAATAGAACATGGACCAAACAGCAAATCTGGAGATGGGGACGCAGGCTCTGGTGGCATCTTATTTGGGGACAATGCACGCCCACCCCCAGCCCCCGTTTCTTCACCTGTAAAACAGTGCACTTGGAGATGGTCTCCAAAGACCTCTTCGGAGGCCAACACTCGGCAGTTCCACAAGTTCGGAGCCACTTAAGAGTCTGCAAAAGGCCTCGAACCCTCACTACCTTCCACTCAGGAAAGCCATGCCAGGGCATGCAGTCCGTGGTGATACTCAGGTTGTGAGGCTCCTTCTGAATGAGCCATTTTCAGTTACTCTGTGCAGAAAAGGAGAGTTGATAGCACTATCAGTTAAGCCTGATAGTTCAGACTCCCCAGTGGCCCCCAGAAGAAAGATGAGGCTCCCTGCCTCCGTAAAGATTTAGTGTCTCAGAAACCTCTTGCCAGGGTAGCGATGAGTCGGAGTGGACTCAATGACAGCAGGCTGTTTTTGTTTTGTTTGGGGGGATGGGGTGGGGGGGTGGTTCGCGCAGGAGAACAAAGAGGAATGAAGAGGAAATCCTTGGCAGCTTATTTCTAAAATCAGCCAAGGAAAAACCCACTGATCAAATGATCCTCCTTAAAAGGGACCACCCGGATGGCATAGGACTGGGTGGCATTTTGTTCCACTGTTCATAGGGTCACCATGAGGAGGGGGGCCAATTGGACCATAGCTCACAACAACAACTACAATTTCAGAATTGTCTGATGAAAGAGAGTCTATGCTAGCTAATCTAGTGGCTACTTACTACCTCACGAACAACAGGGTAGCAAAACATGCAGACACATTGACTTCCTGGCATGAGAGAAGCACAAACAAACAAGCCATCTCAAAAAGAAATGTGACAAAGGCTAGGACCCTAGGTTTACAGTGCTAGCTCACACAACACTCTCCCCTCCCACCACCCCCATTGGACTATTACTGACCTATTGACACAAGGCTGTGACAACGTGCTGATAAAGACACCAGGGCAGTATGACATTGGTCCTGAAACAGCCCTCTCCCTGAAGGCTCAGCAGGTTTAGTCGGAACTTCACTTCCAGGGCAGGTGAGATTAGGTTGCTGCCAAGACTGCTATTCCACATTTGGCACCTCTGGTTTACACTTCCACCCATATACCCACACAGGCACACATATGCCCAAATGGAGAAGCCCCTATTTTTGTTAGGTGCCATCCAACCAGGGCAGCCCCTTGAGACAGAACAGAGCAGATTACTGGGCCTTTGCCCTGCAGAGAAGCTGGGTAGGTGCATTCTAAGGGTCGACCTTCCAGTTAGCAGCTAAGCACTTTACTGGGATGCCACCACTGGCACCCCTGAAGTATTCATTTTCTCCGGTGTTAACCTCAGGATTAATGAACTACGGTCCTGTACGTGAAGGGCCAAGAATAAAAGTAGATTCTAAGATGATCTGATAAGAGGAAAGATGTATTTTAGAAAGGATCAGAATTTTGTCTATCAGCACTGATAGAAAGACGAATAGGAAACACTCAAAGACAGCGCTGGAAGGCCACTTCAAGATGGCTAATTACAATTCATTTACTTTTGCAGATGCAAGATCTAAAACCAGGAAGGTTTGACCTAAAACTATGAATTGGAGAGAAAGTCTATTGGAACTGTTGGAAACAAAATTTCCTGAAAGATTACTTTCTTACAGCGAACGAGATATGAAGGGAATGGGTCCCCTCGTCAGTGGAGAGATTCCTCACTCTTGCATCCTGGATTGAATAGCTGACACTGCAATGGATCTGAGTTTCCAAAAGCTCCTTCCGCAAGCATGACGAATTCGCCACAATCTCATAACTTCAGGATAAGGGGTAGGCTTCTATTAGTTGCTCTTTGTCTCGGGCAGAGATTTACATTTGCACAGGTTACTGCCTTAAAGTTCAATAGATGCGAGGACTTATCTGCTTAGTCAGGAGAAAGAAGCTGAGGGATTTGATTAGCTCTCTAAGGTTCCATTTATTTTCCTATAAATTCATGACAACAATACCTACCTTGAAGGAACATTGGTAAAAATTAAATGACATCAGCTAAAGCATTTGGTTCAGCATCGGACACAGAGTTGGGCATACTAAGTGCTAGCCGTTAAGTTTTAAAACTATTTCATCTTCCCAGTTCTAGGTAGGAATAAAAGACTCTTCTAATGATGATCCGGTATGCCACTTCAAATAACCACTCCTGAGACGATTGTCCATTATTCCAGGTGAAATCGCATACCCCTCTACATAACGGTTAATGGGTGAATGGTAAGAAAATAGTCACTGCATTTGTTCGGAAGGTATGTGTCAGCCCAAGTTCATGGCCCTGAAGAGGTCACCCAGCCCTATGCCCCTCACCTCCAGTCATCCATTCTCTTCATTTTGGTGGTTCCTCAAGGCAGCCATTCCAAATGAGAAGAAGAAGAAAAAGAATAAAACTCATTTGGCTTTGGCGGTTGGGTTGATAATGCCTTTCTCCTGGTTGGGATCTCTGTAGACTGCCAGCCCCTACCTGTCTCCTCCCGCTTTCCCTTCCCACAGGAGGACAAAAGGCACGAAGCAAATAGATGTTAAGTAAAACGTGGGTGCTGGTGCTGTTGAATGCTGTGTTCTGTCAACCCGCTCCACTGCCTAGCAACCGTGGTGGCTCACCCCGAGTTCATTTTCATTTTAATATGCCACACAGAAAAGCCGCCTAAATATATACCCCCAGTTCTGAAGCATATAATCTGTAAACTACAGGAACAGGCGGATCATTTCCATTAGTTTCTTATGTAGCAAAAACCACAATTTGCACCCAAAGCGTGTAATTATATTCAAATTCTGAAAGACTGCCTCGGAAATAGTTGAAATTCATAGTTTGGGGGAAAGTCACCCGGGAGTATGCGTGGTTATTGGTTGTGTATTAATGCGGGGGGGTGGAGGGGGTGAGGGAAATATTTTAAAACAGTCCCAAAGGGAGGGTAGGGCATCCTCTGGGGCAAGGTGGTTGGCTGGCTGGTTCTGGGAGGCTGCTAGTACATGGAATCTGGGTGGGGTATGTTTTTAGCAGGTTAGAATTGTTCCTGCGAGTTTCTTAGACTCTGGCTCTTTAGGAAAGTAGAAAGTCCTCAGAGCTGTCACCACAATACCAAGACTCCCCAAGATACCTCAATCCCCCCTAAAATAGGCCCGGCACCTCCTAGATCCATGGGTGTGAAAGAAATATATTTTTACAGAAGACTAGGTGCCTTGGGGTGTATAAAGGTGAAGTATCAAAAGGTTCATAATCAAAAGGTTGGGGACTCAAATCCACCCAGGGAGTTCAAGGAAGCAATACCTCTTAATCAGCTCCTGTAAAGAGTAAAGCCTGGGAATCCCCCAGAGGCCAGTTGCATTCTGCCACCCTGGATTGCTATGAAGTCTGAGTCAGCGCGATGGCACCAAGCAGCAGCAGCAGCAGACAAGTCCAACCATGGCAGAGTGTGTGTCTGGGGAATATCTGCCCACAGAAAGGTGGAATGGACCTTTCTGCAGTCCAGCTCGGAGTCACCCTGCCAGGGCTTCTGACCAGTCTCTGACAAGGACTGGAGGCTCTCCAGCAAGTCCTCATGGTCCTGGTCAGGAAAATCAGCTCACAAGATCCCCAAGCTCTCCTCTATCAGCAAAGTTCTCTGTCTGCTTCTGAAGAGAGCCCCTTGGCTGACCTCTTTTATACAGGAACCCCCTTCTGCCCATCCCTACACCTCTAAAACCCTGGAACTGATCATGCGACACCGTATTCATTTACTGACTCGTTAAAAAACAAAACCATAAATCAGGAGCAAATGTTTGGCATGCCAGCTCCTTTCAGGTACCGCCGCCCCGGGTAAAATCAGTTCAGGCAGAACGACTTCCAATCGCTTATGAAGAACCAAATACCTTTGCGGAGGTTTAGGAAAGGAGGCAGTCACGACCACCAGAACACTAGGAAAAGGTGTGCCTTCGGTCCCTGAATAATAGGACCAAGGAGTTCCTGGTGCTCGTGTTCTGTTTGGAGGATGGTGGAAAGAAGGAAGAACCATATAGTGTCACAGAGACCAGATGATTGCCTGTCACAATTGGGTTTGAATCTTGGCTCTAGAACAACAGTGCCTCGGTCAAGCGTCCTAACCCGAGTCACGCTGTGCTCAATTTGTAAAATGATGTTCACCTTACTAAACTTGAAGAATTATGAGGGTTAAACAAAATCATAGACATTAAGCAATGGGAAGAGTGCCTGGCACACAGTAGGTATGCATTATAGGAAGGGTTATGATCCAGCCACGTCTCTCTCCAAATCCTTCCTGTAAGTAGAAACAAACCCCTTGCTCATTAGAAGCTCAGTTGCTGCTCTGCCCCGCTGGCCCGACATGGCTAAGCACAGCAGAGCCTTTCAAACACAACCCCGAGCTCTTTTCTTGTATTAATAAGGTGTGTTTAAACGAAAGCTGCGTACCTCGCACCTCAGTGTGGCTCTGTGGTGAAGGGAGATTGTGGCTTGATCACATCGCAGTGTGTCACTTGGGTTCATGATGCTCCTTCTGTTGAAGGGGGAGCGAAAACCTGGTTTGCACCTTCATATATGTGATTATAACAATACAGAGAGAGAGAGAGAGACCCATAAAATGCTAGCAGACCTGCGGATCTCAGGTGTGCAAGGTACCATTGGTGTCTTTAAAGACGTATGAATCAGAGGAGGATCATCTAGTCTTAAGGCTCAGAAACATTTGGAGAAAAGGTCCCGTTCTATCCTCTCATTGTATAAGTGAGGAAGAAATGCACAAAACAAACAGAACAAGACAAAGTCCCTCAGCTACAGTATTTGATCTCAACTACAGTATATGCCACCCAGAAAATGACAGGTCAAAGAAAGGGGGAGGGCAATAGATTAGAGGTGCAAGATGTCCCCATGGGGTGTCTAAAAGCTAAAGATTAACCCATTAAAACAACAATCACCTAAAGAAGGTCCCAAGTCCAAAGTCCTAAGGGTTAGTTGGTCAGGAAGGAAGAGGAGGGGGTGATCCTCTGATTCAGCACCAGAGCCTCTCTTAGAGAACTGTGGTCTTAAATGTGAATTCCATAAAGCCAGCTCTAAGTATCTGACACCATCACGTGTGCACATCTCCGCGCTAACCTTTGAACGCCACAAGAGAAGAGTCTGAGAAATGGCACGGAAAGAAGGTATTCATTTCCAGACCTGAAAATAGTTGCCCTGAAAAAAGGGCCTGTTCCTTTTAAGTAAAAACTGAGGATTCTATTTTCCAGCAAACACTGAGCCTCAGATGGGGGAATGTTTGATTCCCCACACAGTTGCAGAAACAGAATCTAACGCTGAATTTCCAAAATGGTCTGTCCATTTTTACTTCACCAGATCACTGAGCTCCTAAAGGGTTTCCACTGATTCTTTAATTGAAGCTAACAGAAATGTGCCCATATTTCTGGCTAGAGGGACAGTTCTCAAATGTCACCAGCAGACCACACATTTGATCAGCTTTAAGTGGCATAAAAAAGCAAACTCATGTTGAGGTCTTCTTTTCTGCCTTTCCAAGAGATTTTTTTCATTCTTTTATATTTTCCCAAATAACCATTATGTAAACAAAACACCCACTTGGACCACCCCTTCACTTGAGAAACTCCGGTGACTTACATGTCATTATGACACTGGGCACTCTGAGGCTGCTTTTCAAATACCAGCAGGGGCACCGGGGGTAACAGGTTTCAGAGGAACTTTCATACTAAGAAAGACCGGGAATAAAAGCTGCTGGTCTAAGTCAAACGCAAAACACTCAAACTCAGGACCATCGGTTCAATCCTGATTCATTGTGGTCCTGAGGACAGAGTAGAACAGCCCCTGTGAGTTTCTAAGACTGTAACTCTTTAGGGGTGCAGAAAGCCTCACCTTCCTCCCATAGAACGGCTGGTGAGTTCAAACTGCTGATCTTGGGGTGAGTGGTTCAGCACATAGCCATGAGCCAATGGAAAACCTGGAAGATGAAGCCTCCATGTTGGAAGGCAAGAACCGCCCAAACAGCACACTCAAGCATAATACCAATGCTGGAGAGCGGGAGGGCTCAGCAATATCTCATTCATTCTGTGGCTAGATAAGGTCCCCGAGAGTCAGAGCTTATTGATGGGCAACGCACACCCAAACCCTTTGGAGGTAAAAAGCATTGTCAAAAGTAAGCAAACCATTCTATATTGAAGCCTGAATTCTTTTAAAGAATTGAAAGATTGCAGCAACATCATTACAATACTTATCATAAAGTAGTGAACTTGTACAAAGTTGTCAATATGGTACCAAGCACACCTTGCTTAGTTTTCCACATAATATACTTGTCATGGATTTAATTGTGTCCCCTCAAAATATATGTCCACTTGGCTGGTTCTCAGTGGCTTGGTATTTATATAATGAGCTAATCATTCCCATGATGCGATCTTGTGCCCTTGCAACATAAGTTGGAAGGGCATTGAGATGGGATGAATCACCCTGACTCGGGTCACAACCCCATCGAACATGAGGTGAGTTTCTCTGGGGTGTGACCTGCATTACTTCTTATAGATTAGAGGAGAGAGAAATGAATAGAGAGAAGGACCTGCTACCACCAAGCAAGAAAAGCCAGGAACAGAACTCATCCTTCGGACCTCAGATCCAGGTGCTGAGAACCTCCTAGACCCTGGGGAAGATTGGTGAAAAGACACCACGTGGAGATCTTCCAGGAATGCTGGACCCAGACATGTGGAAAAGAGACAAGGACCTTCTTCCAGAGCAAAGTTACCTCTCCTTAGAGTGGATCCCTGAACACAGACTTCTTCCCTCCTGAACTGTGAGAGAAGAAAGGTGTTCGTTAAAGGCATCCAGTTGTATTTCTGTAATGGCAGGCCATTTTGAAGGCTTGATGGGAAAATAATAGTAGTAGTATTGCTAATCTTAATTTAAAGATGAAGAAATTAGCCAATATGAGCTCACAAAGTTTCTAACCCACAGAGAAAATAACTGACACTCTTTCTTCAAATCCAAATCCTATGGTTGATTGTCCCCACCTAACACCTTACTGCTCATTAGAACCCATTACCATTCGACTGTCCACCTCATGAATACAAACTCATAATCATTTCCCAAATACCTTAATACAGAAAACAAATTACAAAATACATCCCCTCTCCCCTAAAGTTTCATATCTTGCTTGGGATTTTAACAACAAGGTTTTATCATTTACAGTTTATTTTCTCAAAGTTTATCTCATCTATGCTACATGTCCACATCATGAAGTAGACAGGAGAGCTCAAGTTTACATTTTAAGATGAACATAGTCAGAAGAAAGAATTCAAGAGAATGCAAATAAAGAAATTAACACTTTTGTAAAAGACACTTTCAGCTGCCAGCAAAGTAGTTATTGATACTTATTCAACCTGCTTTTCTTCATTAACAGGAGATGTGAAAAGAATTGGTGGTAGGGGTCTCAGAAAAGAACAAAAAGAATGAGGCACTGTAGTTTTTGAATGAAGACAAAAGGAAGGCTGGGGAGACAGGCCCTGGGTAGCCAGGCCCAAGGGGAGAGAGTCTGAGTGTGTGGGCCAGAGACTGCCTACAGAGCAGGGGCCTCAGTCACATGGAATTAGTCTCCAAGCCGCATAAAGGTCTGGAACCCTGTCACAGGAGATAAACCGCAAGGAAGGCAAACATAAGTTTTAACTAAATCTCTTCTTGTTGCTTTCCTCATTTATGTAAATAGCATTTTTCCTCTTGAGACATCATCTTACTGGTTTTAAAACTGCCACCATTGTCACCGAAGGTCTTATTTTTCAAGTGTGAAAGTTTGAGTGTAACAGCGATTCACTGAGAGGCATACCTTCCTGATCCCTGGGTGCCTCAGGGAGTGTAAATAAGTACAGGGTTTCTCTTCAAAGATTTATCTCTTTTCCAAAGCCCCTACAGCCCTAGGGAAGTCAGCTTCATAACATCTAATACATTCATTTGCTAAAATGCAAAATGGAATCTCTTACTCCTTCCGGAATCATAATCTTAAGGTAAAGAAGCAGCGTTCTCAGCCGGTTGAGGGAGTGCCACTCGCCTTCCCAAGGTACTCTACCAATGATCTCCTCTCCTCTCCCTACAATACCTGGTAACCCTCACTTCCAACTCTTCCATCTCCCACACTGAGAGTCTTTATGAAGTTCACACTGAGGTATTACAATTTTCCCATGGTGGCCTTTTCATAACTAGGTACTCGCCCAGACCCAGAATTTACCAGAGAATCTTAGGAAAGCAAAGCAAAGCAGCAAAGAGGAGAGAAAGAGAAGGGGAACCAATTTAATTCATTCATCACCAAAGCCAAAGAAATATAAATCTTATCATTGTATCTGTCAACCAACACATGAATTATTCAGAGAACCCAGTCCAGAGAAGGAAGGGAGGGGGTGGGGGGTGCTGAAAAGCAGCTGGCTGGGAAGACCAGTGTAAAGCAAGCCCCAAGGCTGGAGAAACTCAAGAGGAAGGTCTTAGTGACAATGACTGAGTCATATAGCATCTCTACCAAAAGCACAGTACAAGTGGAGCCGCCACCACCACCTCTGCTGAGCTGCTGTGAATAGGACTTATGTCATTCCCACTCTCCATCACACACAGCCCTGGATTCCCAGGCACCAGCTCTGTCTTCAAGTACATAGATTCTAGTGTGTTCCCTTTGAATTAAGCTTCTCACAGATTCTACCTTCTCAATCAGTGCCCTCAAATGCCTAAAGAGCCAGAAAGGTCTGCGATTTTAGGGAGGTTGAAATGTAAAGCATCCTAAGGAAAAAAAGCAAAAAACTAAACCCAGCATCCTTAGGAAACCATCCACTCTTTTAACTTAAAGCTATTAAAGCAGTTTTTAGGCAGATGTACACTGGAGTTCCGAAAGGGGGTTGCCATCCATCTAGTTGATTCTGACCAGTTACAGGTTGGACTGCGAACCACCAGGGCAGCCATTGAAATCCACCAGCTGCTCAGTGAGAGAAAGATGAGGCTTTCTGTTGTTTCCTGTAAAGACTGGCAGTCTCAGAAACCCACAGGGGGCAGTTCTACTCTGTCCTGTAGGGTCGATATGAGTCTGAAAGGTGGTAGAAATAAAAGAAAATAATGGAACCAGATACAAAAGGCTCTCGTGAAACTGGATGTTGGTAAACAAATATATTTCAGTATTTATAAGCCCCATACTGCTAAACTGCCTCCACATTTTATAGAGCAGATGCTGAAAAGCACTCACAGGGACAGTTTGAATGAGAGATTGTACATCTGTTTTTTATGAGAGACATTCAGGTACTCACGTTAATTTGGGTTGGTATCTGGATACCCAAGTATACTTTTAAAAATATAGAAGCACTTTCACAGAATTTAAAAACATAGAATTCACTTTCAAGAATCTTTCATAGCTGATCAAAATACGTCTGATAGTATCCCTAGCTGAAAACAACATGGTTTTGTTTAGTTTTGCACCCTTAGGAACTGAGCACATAGAAAATGCTAAATAAATAATGTCAATCACATGACTGCTGGATAGCAGAGAGCATCACAGGAGGTTGCGGCTCACAGGGCCTGAGGAAAGAAACTGGTCCAATGGGGACGACCTAGCAAAGTCCCTTTGAGAAGACCACTGATTTCCACGGGAAATGCGATTCTAGCCCCAGGCAATTGTGGAAGCCTTTTGCTGGGGTGGGCTTAGTCTCCCCAACTCACTGAAGATGCTCAATCTCCTCCAGGGGCCCTGGGGTAAGACTCTAGGGAGGTCTATGGCATAATTAATTGTCGAAAGTTTGGAAGCAAGCATGGTAAAAGCTTGGGTAAAATGCCAGCTGTTTTGGAAAAAGTCTGCTTCCTCCATCTGCTTTCCTGTGAATTCCACTACACAGCATGGCACTGGTGGGGGCGGGGAGAGCTGGGTCTGCTCTGCAGTCAGCCTTTCGGGGAAGGGCAAGGGGAGCAAGACCATTGCAAACAACTCTGCATCCAAGGAAGATTCCTGGGCCCCACTCTGAAATCGTTTTGTACCAGAATGGAAGGCACTCGTTTCTTCTCAGGCCATAGAGAGCACTGCCTTTAACTCTAGAATCAGTTTGGCACAGACCCATCAACGACTGCCAGCAGTGTCGTGGTCTGATACTTCCCATCACCTCTGCTCCATGTCACTGTTGCTAAGTGCCATTGAGTTACTTCCGACCCATAGCTACCTAGCTTGGGATAGGAGAAAGCAAAGTCCATACTCCAAGTAACAATGAGAGGAGTATTAGTAAAGTTCCACGGAGTCTCCAAAGGAACCTTGGTGACACTGTGCCTTAGGCAATGGGCTGCTAACAGCAAGGTTGGTGGTTCAAACCTACCTGTCTGCTCCCATAAAGATTTATAGCATCAGAAACCGTAGAGTCTTTATGAATCAGAATCGACTCGATGACAGTGTGATTGGTTTGGGTTAAGGGGTCTCCTGGCTCTTTCAGGTCAAAATGCAAGAGGTCACAGCTTGAAGGCAGTTTGGGGTCTTGGAGTTAGGGGGCAAGACTGCCATTTCTCTTGATTGCAGGTTCCAACACATTAATTAAATATGCAAGAGTCTGCTTAATATAGATGCCTTCACTCTACCAGTCCCAAATCAATGAGGTGGGACTTCAAGATTGAAAGAAGGTCCCGAAGAGTTGAATTCATGAGCTTTATCTCAGCCATGTGAAAGCAAGCCCAGTTCACTGCGTTCTCCCAGCTGTGGGGGATCTGGGGACCTCTGCTTGGGTCTCTGGGCAGCTGCACACTTTGCTCTCCTTTTCCATCACACGGAATCATACCAGGTGCAGGCAAAGGAGAAACTAGAAAGGGGATCTGTCAAAAAGAACTAGAGGGTATAGAGCCAACCAGATTCCTTTAGAAAGGAAGCAAATGAAGGGATCATAGGTAGCTTTGCAAATTGTATGAGTCACAAGAAGCTTCGTTTAACTGTTTAGATTCTGAACGGAAACGATCAAGAACCTGCCGGCCTCTAACCTCTAAGGAATGCATAATCTTCATCTCCCTGTTGATCATTTACACTAATTAGCAAAATTAAGCTATCACTAAGCATTTCCGAGTTTAATTATGGCTATTAGTAATAGCCTGTCTGGCTTCCCCCCTCGCCCTCCCCCATGTCTCTCCCCTCTTTTCCTTTTCTACTCTTTCACTCTCACTTCTTCAGAGCTAGTTCCCCCACCCCCACCTTCCCTGGGGAGAAGAGAGTTTGCATTTCAATGAATGACACCCCACGCCCCCCCCCCTCTCCCTGGGCGGTTGTGGTTCTTTCCAAAGCTAGGTGTTTTACAGGATTTGATTTTTTAAAGAAAGCCTACACCAGACCCAGCAGGATTCACAAAGAAAACAGCAACCAGATCAAGATCAAGCATTGCCCCCTTCTCACCCAGCTCCCTCCACCAGCCTTACACACTCGGAGCAGCTCGACAACTCCATCAAATAAAATGTACAGAGCGAGCCAGAGTGCCTGCTGGCATCTTCTCAATGTGCTTCCACTTAACACTACAGTCAGCAATGAGCAGGAGTCTGGGCTAGGAGGGGCTGGGAAGAATCGCCGTTCTGAATGGGGTCTGCAGTTACAGGTCTTCAGAATACAACTAGGGCAGGGAACCTGCGCGGGGCTCCGGCTCCCTGGAGGGCCACTCCTGCAGAGGGCCTCTGTGATGCCTCTTCTTGCCATCCCAGTGGAGCGCATAGTAAACAAATCATGAAGCTCCCCCTTAGAGCCCTTTGACAGCAAGCTTCTACCTTAGCAACAGACCTCGCCCAGTAAAGGCAGCCTGCTTGGAGTGGAATGTATTTTGAAAAGCCATGGATCTCTTTCTTCAATAGCTATGCAAGGAGGATTGTTTGGAGCAAAATAACAACATACCTGTATTGCATGCAAGAACCAGCCCATCCCCATTGTTGCCCTGAATTGATACTTCAATTTGTGTTAATGGTGGAATCGAAGTTACTGTCATTTACACCTGGGTCGATAACAAACGGACTTATCTTCATCTTACCATATTGCTTCCTCTCTGGTAGTTGGCAATATCAGAGGTACCGTTTTAAGCCACACCTGGTCGTTCCACCAGATATTTGGGCAAAGACGCTATGAACAATAATGGCCACTGGTTACTAATTCTAGCTTCTGCCTCTCAACCCTGAGCTACTCTCCCTTTAGCCTTTAGCACACAGGGTGCTTTACAGCAGTTCCAACAACTTCACGGCTGGCTCCCGGATAAGATCAGGCAGAGAAAGGGTGAGAGCAAGGTGAATGAATGAATTCCCAGAGTGCAGCACCAGGGACTCCTCTGGCAAGTTGTCCATCACCGGGCTAGGGAGCAGAGGAAAGGTTGCAAGGGGCCAGTGTGGTGTGGATGCAGTTGGGAATGAGGGCACCAAGGAGACAACCCTTTCGGGAAAATTGGGGGCCTGAGTTCAGGAACGCCAGCTTTGAAGGGAAAGTGGCTATTTCTCCACTCATGCACATGCGATGCTTCCTCATCATTTTCAATGCACTCTTCGGCAACTCCCTCCCCACCCTTGACACTCCCTGCGACGCCAGTGGGTTCAGGGAGTGGGACACCCGTTAAAAGGATAAAGAGCAGAGAGACCCACCGTGCCCTCCTCGAAGGGAAACAGGGGAGCGATAGATAGAAATAGGCACTGAGTGATGCTTGCTGCCATGGGCATGATGCTCTTGCTGAGAGTGAGACCCCGGCGAGGAAGAAGAGGAGGAGGAGGAGGAAGCTACATTAGAGGAACTCCACACAGAGCTGACGATACATCCCCAGAAGAGGGACCATATCCCAAGCGTCCAGGCCGGCCGGCGAGGAGGGCTCCGTCTCGCGTGGATTCTCAGGTGCATGGTCAACGCACTGGACCACTACAGATGGGTGGTTGGGAATCCAGCCAGGGAGGAACATTGAAGTTCATGATGCCCAGAGGCCCATCCTAGCAGAAGGACGACTTGCCCGGATTAGGGGAAGAGGGAAAGAATAAGCGCTTGCCAGACAGCTGATGGGTCAGTTAAAGAAAAAAAGAGCCACAAAAAAAAAAAAAAAAAGGCGAGTGCAAAATATGCCCCTTTTCTGGGGCTGAATCTAGGATCCCAGGGTCCAGTCAGATCCAGCGAACCTCCTAGGGCGCCCCGGAAAGCCACACATGCCAGGGAGCTCCAGCGGCGGTGCGGTGTCCTCCTGATCTCTAGGCACCTGAGGTCTGATGACTTAACTGCATCCTCGTAGGCCGCACGCAGGAACGGCGCGGAGGAGGAGGAGGCCAGAGACCCAAGTCGGTTCAGGTTAGTTTATCCCAACATCCAAGGAGTTTGAACATTTCCCCCCCCCTTTGCCTTTTTTTTCACTCCCAGACGATGCGATGCAGAACGGCCAAGCCAAAGGGGGGCTGCAGGTGGGAGAGTTCCTCGAGGGTTCCCCAGGGTCTCGGCGGAGGGGCGCGGAGGCTGTTAACCCTGAGCGTTCCGGAGCAGCTCCAGCTTCTTGGGTTTCCCAACTGGCTGAAAAGCGGCGGCCGCCGCAGCCCGACGAGCCAAACCCGAAAGCGCGGAGGGGAAGGCGGGTGGAGGAGTGTCTCTGCGCGCGCGGGGCGGCCCCCCAAACCAACGTGGCACCGGGCGGAGCGAGGGCGCAGGGGGCGCGCGGGAGGCGATGCCCGGCAGGCGGTGGAGGTGGCCCGGAGGCCGGCGGGCGCCTGCAAAGTGAGCCCAACTGGGAGGCACAGGTGAAGTGAGACTCGGAGTTGGGGAGCCAGATTCACAAAGGGGCAGGGCATATGCAAATCGAGCACCCCCGAGAGCGAATCAGCGCTGGCCGAGCGCTCTGCCGAGGGACTGGCTGGCGCGGGAGGAAGGCGGAGCCCCAGGCGCCCGGAATCCCGGCCCACCCCGTTCAAGTGCACCGCCGTCTCCACCCGCGCAGGCCTCCCGCGCGCCCGCCTGCGTCCCAGTGAGTGTGTGTGCGCGCGTGTATGTGTGCCAGTGTGTGAGTGCGCCAGACCGAGTCCCTGTGAGTGTGCGCGCGTGTATGTGTGCCTGCGTGTGTGTGTGTGTGTGCGCGCGCGCGCGCGTGAGTGCCGGTGTGTGAGTGCGCCAGACTGACCGACGCGCTCCCCGCCTTCTCCATCACCTTCCCCGGGCGCCATCAACCAAACTCCCGCGGTGAATTAAAGCGCGTTTACAATTCGGGAAGGAAAAGACCGGCCGCTGGAGCCCCACGTAGAGAAAAACCACCCCCAGAGTCTGCACCCGGCCGGGCTCCCGGGTCGCGGGGGGCCAGTGTCTCGGGCAGGGGCGACAGTGGCCAGGCCAGGGGCTCCCGGCGGGGACCTGCGTCCGGACTCGGTGGAAGCTGAAGAGGTGAGGGGCTCCGGGACAGGCGGCCACGTGAAAAGGTGGCTTCCAGCTCCCGTGGGTGGTCTCGGCATCCAGGACCCGGAGGTTCGTTTCCGGGCCGCCTGCGCTGGCCCAAGTACTTAGGAAGAAGCGAGGGCCACGTGTGCGACCAAAGCGTTGCCACGGGCGGGTGAAGCCCCCCACACTCCAGGCCTCCAAGACCCTGGGCACCGAAAGCCGCGTGACTTTTCCACCCAGACTCGGCCGCCCGTGCGATCCAGAATGGTCAGAAGAGGCTTGGAGCGCACTCCGACCCTCGGTGACTCTAGGAGGGGGCTGCCTTAAGGCGCTCGGAGCCCATGGACTGGCGGCATTCTCTCCCCAAGGTGACAAGCAGCAGGGGAAAAGCCAAAGGGCCACCATTTTCCCACAGGAGTCTCACTCGCTTTGATTGTCAGTTGCCACGCACCTTCCCTAAAATGGGCATTCCCCCCTCCCCCTCCACGCCTTTTTTTTTCGTGGGGGGGGGGGATAGCACAGGAGGTACCATGCTGGTGCTGATTATTTCGTAGCTATATATTCGTTTTCAGGTGGTTTTCTTCTTTTCATGAGCTTAACTGTGATTGTTAGGTACTGACTCTCCTGTTGTTGGGGCCATCCAGGTAGTTCTGCACCTGCCTCACACCTGCCCTTATCGTTGATCCCGGGTGGCAGCCAGAGTCTGTCCTTGTTGAAGGCCTTTCTTGCTGCTCTCCCCTTTACCAAGCCTGATGTCCTTCTCTAGGGACTGATATCCCCTGGCAACATGTCCGAACTATGTCAGAGGACGTATCCCCATCCTTGCCCATGTAACATCGATTTGACTTCTCTGGGAGAACATTCCAAACCTCCAAATGAACTGATGATAAAGAACAGGCATTGAGAGGGTCCAGTTTATCATTATGAGGAGCCCTGGTAGTGCAGTGGTTAAGCACTTTGCTGCTAACCAAAAGGTTTGTAGGTTCAAACCCAGTTAGCAGTTCCTTGGGAGAAAGATGTGGTAGTTGGCTCAGGTCAGGATTCACAGCCGTGAAAGCCCTAAAGGACACTTTTCTGTCTTACAAGGTTGCTTTGAATCCGAGTCCGCTCACGAGTGGCTTCTGGTTTGAACCTATCGCCCTTCTCCTGAGCCGCACCATGGCCACTGACTGTGAGGTCTGCATTTCAAACCCACCAGTGGCTCCCATCTGGTGGAGACCTGCTGTGAAGATTACACCCAGGAAACCTTGTTCCACAGTTTTACTCAGTTCTACAGGGCCCTTGAGTGAGTGCCAGCTCAAGGGCACATAACAACTCATCCTGCTTCTCTACATCAGTGGTTCTCCACCTTCCTCGTGCCGTGGCCCTTTAATAGAGTTCCTCATGTGGTGGTGACCCCCCAACTATTACATTATTTTCGTTGCTACTTCATAACTGTCATTTTGCTACTGTTAGGAAGCGGGTGACTCCTGCGAAAGGGTCATTCGACCCCCCCAAAGGGGTTGCAATGCACAGGTTGAGAACCGCTGCTCTAGATAGTGTAAATAGTTAAAACCATTTAGTTGCTAATCTTAAGGTTGGCTGTTTGAGTCCACCCAGGGGCACCTTGGGGGGGGAAACAAAACCAGAAATCCAAACTCTCTCCCATCACGTCAATGTTGACGCATAATCTCACTGTAGGAGAGGTTAGAACTTCTCTTGGGTTTCTGAGATGGTAACTCTTTAAGGGAGTGGAAATCCTCATCATTCTCCAGCAGTGGTTGGTGGTTTTGAACTGCTGACCTTGCCGTTAGTAGCCCAATGCATAACCACTATGCCACCATAGCATTTTGAGAAAAAAAGAAAAAGAAAAGCCTGGTTATTTCTTACCAGGGAGAAAGACCAGGCTTTCTATTCCTGTAAAAATGTACAGTCTGAAAAACCCACAGAAGCAGTTCTACCCTGCCCTGTAGGGTCAATAATGGGTTGGAATTGACTCAAAGGCAATGAGTTTGGTTTTTTCAGATTTCCTTCCCCCAAATCAGCTGTTAAAACGCCTGTGGAGCAAAAAGCTATTCAAGCCCAATGCAGGACTTAAGGCAGTGAGGTGGTCTTCTGGCTCTGACCGTGGTGTTCTTCCAAAGGTTTGTGGCAGGCAGAGATGCCACAGGGTCCCAGAGTCCCAGACTGATAGATTACTAGAAACGTTTTGCAGGTCTTGGCTGGCAACATGTGAGCACCGTAGGCCAGAATCCAGTCACATGTACCTAGGAGCACAGGCCATAGCACGGAGGAGAGCTGTCCTAGGGATACTCCAGTCAGATCTCAGTCTCCAGCTCTGTAAAATGGGCATGCTGCCTCCCTCCTGCCGGAGGTCATTGGGAGTTTGAAATGAGATGGTGCACGCTAAGCGCCTGGCTGGACAAGTAGTGGCAGTACTCTGTTCCATTGAAAAAGAAGGTTAAGGACACATTGAGGACCTTAGGCTATTATTTGGAGAAAAAAAAATAATGGGGGGAAAATTCGTATATAAAATACCTTTCTGTAAGATCGTTTTTAATTCTTACTCAATCCAATTTGAACCTCCACGTGGAGTGAGAGTGTATTTCGGATTTAACCTAATGCTGTATCATGGCCTAATGGGACCTTTGTGGCCTGGTTCATGTCAGATTCTCCAGCCCCATCTGTCCCCGGATGTCCTCTTACCCCCTTGCTACCTTTCAGCCCAGCAGACCTTCTCTGTGCTCCTTAAACCCACAAAGATCTTTCAAACTCCAACATCTGTATAATTGGTGGTCTGTCTTGCCTCGGCTGTCATAAGACTGTTGTCTCTTAGCAGTAGGGTCTCAGTTCAAATGTCACCTCTTCAGAGGTCTCTTGACCTTTGCCTAAGGTTATCCACCCACTGCCATGCCTAACCGGCATGCTATTCCATTACCCCATTTAATTTGCTTAATAGCACTTTGGTGAAATTATCCCCCCCCGCCCTGTGTTTTTGTTCAACTCCTTAAATAAGAGCCTTTTCTTATTATCCATGTCCTTTGTCTGTGGAACGATGGAAAGCACACCGCAGGGGCTCCATGAGGAACTGTGCACTCAGTGCATCAGTTGTCATTCTCATCCTTCTATCATCTTTTGCCATGAGGGTCACTGACACTTATCTGGCTCTTGTGACACCAATACTCAGAGCCAATCATTTTCAGAGTTGAGGAGTTGGCCACACTTCCATTTAACATTTTCCCCTTTTCTAAATTGTCAGTGAATGTTTAGGACACGAAGTTTTGACTTTGTCTGGAGGAAGCATGGAAAACTCAAATGGCCCTCCCAATTAATTCTCTGCTAGGCAATAAAGTGACTATAAATCCTTAATGGAGTACAAACTCTGGAAATGCTGCCAGTGCATCACAGCTGGAAGTATTCATGTTACTTGTCACACATATAATTTATTTATTTCCATTTCTTGCAAAATGTCAAAAGTAATAGTTATGAATTCTGGCCAGGCTGATACCCGTTGGGGACACCGTTGAATAGTGAGAAGACTTCCCAGGGAACAAATGCAAGACTCGTTAATTTTCCTTCTCTTCCCCTAGGAGAGAAAGCCCACAATTGCCCTGATTAAATGCCTGTTTTCATAACTCAACACTCAGTTAATTTTTTTCCCCTTCGTTTTTTGGTTCTTTCTTTCCCTTCCTCAAATTACCTCATTACCATGTATTCTTCTTTCTAATTTCAGTCCTTCTCAGTGGTTACATCAGGCTGAAACAGCCACTATATTTCTTTTTTCTAGATTTGAGCTCCGCTGATCCCTCCTTAGACCCCCTACAGCTAGAATCACAGATACAGTGTTTGCCATCACTTGTTGTTGTTAGCTACTGTTGTCCCTAACTCATGGCCACCCCAGAGAGCCCAAATGCTATGTAACCTCTGTGATCCGGAGGTTTACATAGGCTGATTTTGGAATTCGATCACCAGGCCTTTCTTCCTAGTCTTGCTCAGTAGGGAGGATCTGCTAAAACCTGTTCAGCATCACCGCAGCAGGTCTGTCTCCACGGATGAGACAAGTGCTGGCTGTGCATGCAGGAGGTATGTGGGGCAGGATAGGAGCCCAGGTCTACTGAATGGAAGCTGACCATTCTACTTCCGACCCAGCAGACCCCTCTGTTCTCTCTCTCCCACCACCAAAAGCTCCCCTCGTCCCTCCTCAGCTACTGGTCTCCTCTAATGGGCCCTTTGAGTGAAAAAGCCCTTGGAAACCAGGTGTGCCACTGCAGAGTGAAGACGAGAGTCCACTTTTAGGACAGGAAAGACAGATTTAGAACCATGATGCGCACCACAGATTTAAAGTAGAAAAATATGAATGATTTCATGGCAACAATCACACTTAGCTCTACTTGGATAAGTACCCACAGAATCCAAACAATACTCTGGACTATTAACTTGCTGAACAAAATATTCTGATAGTTTGTTTTCATTGTAAAAACTAACCCCCAAGCTGGTAGCTGGGTGAATGTGGTCAGTAGCTTCTAAAGTCAATTATTTCAGACTTTAAAACTCAGCATTACAGATTCCCCACATTCCCCCCCTTCCCTAAGACTTTCCCAAGAAAAGGCTTGAAAATGTTGTCTCTGGAAACTGGGTCTCTGCCTCGCTAGAGAGTCATCTGGGGAATCGTTGGGCTTCTATAAAAAGTTTGTGGATTGTACATCATCTTGTCGGGAGCCAGTGACCTCATGCAAAGTTGCCCTGTGCATCTCAGAATACATTTTGTCCCTGCACGTGCCTCTTCTCACTTGTACAGACTCTGACTTGCCACTCTGCTGCCAGCAGGAGGCCGCCGTCCTGCTGATGACTGTAGTCACATCTAATAGGGCTGAGCAGACTCAGGAAACCAGAAGGCTCCAAAACAGCCTGCTTCTGTACCAGCCCTACTTCTTATGCAGGGCCTTCTTTTTCTGAGCACAAAGACTAGAAATCTTTACTTTCACAGCGCAGGTTTCCAAAGGCGAGTTTAGGAACTGAGGGGGAAAGACAAAACAAAGCCAACTAAACTCTCCTAATGTGAAGTGAAATAAAAGTCCTGAAAAAATACAGATGACTGTTAACATGGCTATAAATACATCCATGTGATGTTCCAGTGACACTATAAAACAGTCAAACTTTGCCTTATTATATGTCACTAAATTTATTTATAGCCCCATAATTCATCCTTCTGCTCATTTATTTACGAAAGTCTTGCTGGGAGGGGGGCAAAAAATAGATTTTGATTATATTTTCCATGTGGGGTATAAAAGAGAAGCTTTATTCTTTTAAACAGTATTTGCATATCTCTGTGATTTAGAGGAAAAGGCGATTGCATTGTATGATTTTAGAGTTTAAACAGGCATGTTCTTATTTCTATTCCTTCAGCTTATCCTTTCTATGTACAGTCAGTTACTCTCTTGTCCTCCTTGTGGCCGAAACAGGGATATCACCAGTCTGGATGTTGAGAGAAATCTCTAGGAGACTTTCCAAATAATTGGAGTTGGATCAGTGGGCCTGGAATAGCCATTTCACTAAAATGTGTACACATTTGTTTAACAGAAACAAAACAAAACAAACACTCAAGAAAAGCAACCATCATGAAGATAGTGCTGGACCAGGCAACCTTTCATTGTCATGGTTAAAGTGGCCATGTGGAGGAGCTGGCTTGGTGGTAACAAAAACAACCAAGAAGAATAGGAGATGTTCTTGGTGTGTGTCAGCCAGGGTCCTTTCTAAGTAAAAAGGAAATGATTCTAATTGGAAGGCAATACTTCTTTTCTTGGAAGCCAGGATGGAATGTCTCTTGGGGGAGGGATTTGGGCATTCAAACCTTTGCGATCTTCCTTTTTGCTAAGCTTACGTTAGATAACAGAAATCTAAATTTTCCATGATTCCTCAGTATTATGAAAATCTTTTCACAATTTGAGGATTCAAATAAAATGAATCTTTATACGATTACAGAAAGGATGGTCTCATCTAAATGTAAGGAGCCCAGTGATGGAGTGGGTTACTCCTCAGGCTGCTAACCACAAAGCCAGCAGTTCAGAACCACTAGCTCTTAGCCCCTTGGGAGAAAAACGAGGCTTTTTACACTCATCAAATTTACAGTCTCAGAAATCCACTGGGCAGTTCTAACTTGCTCCCTAGGGTCACTGTGAGTCGGAATTAACTAGATGGGAGTGTGTGAGTATGTTTCAAGGCTAGGTTTAGAGACCACGTTAAGAAGTGCTTTCAGATTGAGAACTTGGGGCTGTCATGCTTCTTGATTGCTTAGGTTCCAATCCTAGCCCTGTCTCTTCACGATGACTCAAAGAAAGGCCAAGATGTTTAGACTCTTTGTATCTCAGCTTCTCCGTCTTTGAAATAGGAAGAATCATACTAATATATCTGTTCTGAGGAATTAAAAAGTTACTACAAATTAGGAATTTTAGGAATTAGGAAAAGTTAGGAATTAAAAAGTGCTATCACACTGTCTGGTGCACAGTCAAGAATCAATAAACATGAATAATAACACTATGATCTTTTTCTGTAGACAACTTCTTGAAAGTCCTCCTGGTGGGTCATTTTCTCATCTTCATACACAGGGGAGTAAGGAAACAAACATATGCCCCTGAAAACCAGACACGCTGAATGGGAGGCCTTCCCCATCTACTACATGACACATTCCATGGACAGAGGAGCCACCTATTTGTATCCTTCTCATTACTATTCTTATAGTGGGTTCACAGTAGTAGCATGCAAGATAGTCCCAGAATCAGGTGCTGCGGGATACTGAACACCACCATTATTTTACAAGCAGTACAGCCGCAGAGCAGCGTGGAAGTCATCTTGGGAAACTCTTGGATGTGGATGTGCCCTCTGGCCACCTCTTCTTCCCAGTTCTCTATTCACTCATTGTATTTTCTCAACTTGATCTCAGCCTTCTTTCTCAGATAGATACCTTCTAAATCACTTAGTCAGATCCCCAGACATTATTTAGTATTTCATTATTATTTCACAAATGCTGTTATTGTGAGTGCACCTTTGAAGGAGGTTCTGCCAAGTATTGACAGAAGCATGATCTCACCCACCCTTGACTTTGCTGCATCAATCCATTACTCCACGAGCATCACATTTATGCTTATAGGCAAAGCCCTGGGTGAAGTACTGGGATAAGGTGATAAAGAAGAAGCGAGAGCAAAGCAGGTCTTTAAGAATATTTACAGTCTAGAGAAGGAAAAACACGACCGCCAAATGAAGCAAACCACAACGTGTTTCAGAGACACAGCTTCCCAAGTACAATGTGATCGTATAAGTAAAAGACACTGAGGTATAGAGAAAGCAAGTTCTCTCCTGAAGGGAGGGAAAGGTCGCAAGAAGACGTGACCGACCAGGTGACGTTGGAACTGAATGTGAAAGGATCAAAGTTCAAATCTTGGGTCCACCACTTAGAAGCTTCATGGCCTTGAACAAGCTTCTTTAAACACTCTTGTTTCCCGTTAGCTTAGGAGAACCACCGTGATGCCTACTTTCTAAGCTTGCTTGGAGAACTAAATGAGAAAATGCATTTGAAAAAAATATTCAAATTGATGTTTGCTATTGCAAACCAAGGAGCCTTGATGCTATTGGTAAGCATTGGAATCTTAACTCCAAGATCAGTGGCTCCAACCCACCGGCTGTTCCCTGGGAGAAAGAGGAGATTGTTTGCTCTCATAAAGAGAAACTTTGGTCACTGTACATCAGAATTGGTCCAATGGCAGTGAGGTTTTTGTTTTGCTGTATTTGTGAACCAAACCTTGAATGGTTTCAATAGGCAGAGAGAGGTGAGAAGGTTATCAGTACGAGGCCCAATCAGCCACAGAGGGCTTCTTAAAGGAGACAAACAGTTCACACTGTTTTCTGGCGGGCTCAGAAAAGAAGCAGCTTTTTAGTCCAACTCAGAAGATGTATTCCACTAGAGAATAAAAAGGAAAGGAAGAAAATAAGGAGGGGAAAGGAGAGGAAAATAATGGGGAGGAAATTCACATCTTGAAAGCCACATATTTTTACATCTAATGATGGGGTTGCCATATTCAAAGATGTCAAATGAGTAGCATGTTAATCAAAACAGTGAAATCATGACATAGTTTTTCTTTGTTAAATTTCTTCCCTGTAGTCATTTTCCAGATATCAAAATACCCATTGAATTCAATTCCTAAGACTATCATTTAATTCTAGGAACATCAGAGTTCAAGCATCCATCTCATTCTAGTGTCTGTCTCACTGTTCCATGAAGAATACATCACCCAGGATAGAGGAACAGGGATCTAAGTAAATGGCCATTTTCTCCTCGATACTATATAGCCTTAGATTCATTTACCAAAGAAATTTGGGAGGGTAATGAGAGGAATGCCCTTGTAACAGGGGGTGCAAAGTGTTATCTGAACAACCCCATTGATTGAAAGATGGGTAATAAGGACCTTCCCTAGTCCGATTGAAGGAGCTCTTTTACATGGGTTCCACGTTGAGCTGCTAACTTCCAGGTAAGTGATTCAGATCCTCCAGGGACTCCGTGGGAAAAATACGAAGCTGTCTCTTGTAGTAAATACATAGTCTTGGAAATGCTAAGGAACAGTTCTACTCTGACCAATGGAGTCCTTATGAGTTGGACTCACAGTAGGTTAGCGATACATTTGCATTTATATAAACGGAAGGTGAGGTCAGGGGGCACCGACAGAAATCATTGGTAGGAAAAACATGATGTACTCAATAGATGAAATAACACTATTTTGATTTCAATGATAACTCTTCGAGGTCTACCGTTTCCACTCTGGAAACGTTGACTTGTTCTTTCCTAACTTCCTGAAGCATTGCTCCACAACATTTGTCACATTCTGTTGTTATCAGATGGGTTTATAGGATTCATAGAGTGGTCAGTAGCCTGGGTTCTAGGATCAGACAGTTTACGTTTTTTGCTCTACTCTCTACTCTCTACTGATGATGTAATCTTGGGCAAGTTGCCTAACCTCTGAATGCATGAATATTACCTCCCTGGTGAAAATGGAAGACATTTTCCCATTAATAAATAGCCACTGATGCCATTAGCTCAAATCTCAAATTTAGCAAAAAACCAAACCCATGGAGGACAGTCAATAGATATGTGTAGAGTAGAATTTAGACATTTTATTATTATATAAGAGAAACTACATTCTGCCTGGTAGAAAAAGCAAACACTAAGTCTGTGGCTGTCTTATGAACAAGGGCTCTTCAACATTTGGAGTCATTATAATATCAGAAGAGAGGCCCTGTGAAGTCCCTCACCCAGGGGAGGGTCTGAACAAAGCTTGCCTGCTGGGGGCCTAGCTGCCATCTTACTCAGCATAAGAGGAATTAATTACCCTAAAATGTGCCTTACATTTTAAAATCATATCACACAAATACAATTTTCTTTGTAGCAATCTCGCTGTGCTCCTCTGCACTTACTCGAGTGCGAGCCATGGGCCATCTTTTGAGGCTTAAATCCAGTTCCTGGTTTACTTTAAAAAGGGTCACATCCTCGCATTCATGAAACCATCATACATTGAAACGAGGAGGGATCGAGGGCTATAAAAAGAATCCAAGACTAATATACTAAAACTAAAATTTTAATTACTGCATGCAGCACAAGTTGTCTCTAAAATATTAGCAATGTTATGTTTAGTTTTAAATATCAAAACTTGTTTTCCCCACCCTAGCAACACCTCCACAGCTGCTGTTCCTGTGACCCAAGAGGGCCTTTTCACTGGCGAAGCACTCACTGCTAGGAAAGGAGGATTTGACTTTCTTGCTCGATTGTTCTTTACCTCCTGGGAAGGAAAACTGGTAGACTGACAAGGGAAAATAAATTCCCTTAAGGAAAGGCTTGTATCTTAAAGTTAGTGGGACTCGGAGCAGAACTACTTTGCTCTCTGGCCAAAACATATTCAAAATTAATGACATTGTTTAATAATGTTTGCATTCTCTTAGATCACTGTTCTTTGAGGTAGGTACACATGTTGCTTCCAGTTGGTTGAGCAGTAGCTGTCGTCCAAATTTCTTGGCATAGACCAGTGAGTAGTTACGGTATTGCCTAAGTTGGTTGAAATACTTCACTTATTATTTAGTCAATTCAAGGAGTCTTGTTTTTGCTAACGTCAGCATAGTTTGTGCTTCCTTCACTACTATTAGTTCTTGATCATATGCTAACTACCTCTTGAAATGGCTACGCTTCAATCATTTGGTTCAGTGACTATTCCATCGTTTTTTTAGGCTTTCTGTATCACTCAGTATTTTGCTCAGAGAATCATTCAGTAGCACGACTGGAGGCTTCTTCAGTTCTTTCAGCATCTACTTTCAGGCATTTGCACCTTTCTTTATAAGACTTTGTATTCTCAAGCTGTGCTTGGAAATTTTCTGTATAGTTCTTTTACTTCATTATTTCTCCTGTTTGCTTCAGCAGCTGTTTTTTTTTTTTTTTTTTTTTTAACTCAGTTGGGCACATACCCCATCAGCAAATGAAGATCCTGGAAGCTTTCCCCGACCCACGTCATTGTAAAGCCAACTTTACCTTGAGGACGCAGCTCTTTCCCATTCGTCCGGACTGTCTTCCAACCTGAGCACCTCATCTTTCAGCACTGGATCAGACAGTGTTCTACTGCTGTCCATAAGGGTTCAGTGGTTAATTTTTCAGGAAATGTCTGGTCCTTCTTCCTAGTCTGTTTTAGCTTGGGAACGCTGCCTAAACTTGCCCACTGTACATGAACCTGTTGGTGTTTGAGAGTGGTGCCAAAATTTTCAGCACCACAAGTGAGTCAAGCATCATATATGTGTGTGCTTGGATTCATGCAGAATAAAATGTTTGACATACATCTAGGAGGAATTCCGCTGACACTATTGAGTAAGCATTGAACTGCTAATCACAGGTCTATGATTCAAACCCACCAGCCACTTGCTGGGAAAAAGATAAGAATACCTTCTACTGTGAAGAATTTCAACCTCAGAAATTCTACACAAGGCCAGTAGGACTGGAAATGGACTGGACTTAATGTTTGGTTAGGAGGAATTCTAGGAGGAGAAAGAGATAACAAGGGAAAAGTAATATGAAAAAATAGATAAGACTTTTTAAAATATAAAAGATATAAATTCTTATATCAAAGACTCCCAATCAAGGAAGAAAAAAATAGCCATATCTTGTTATTGAAACCACAAAATAATAATAAAGAACACCCAGACTATGATAAAAAAAATTAAAACTAAAAATATTTTTCAATATATAGATTCCAGAAGACATGGAATATATAATAGCTTCAAAGTGTTTAAAGGAAATAATACTAAAGCAGTAGTTCTTAACCTTCCTAATGCTGTGCCCCTTTAATACAGTTCCTCATGTTGTGGTGACCCCTCTAACCATAAAATTATTTCTATTGCTACTTCATCACTGTAACGTTGCTACTGTTATGAATCGGGAGATCCCTGTGAAAGGATCGTTTGATCCTCAAAGGGGTCGTGACCCACAGGTTGAGAACCACTGTACTAAAGGATGAAAATGAAGAAAATGATTTCTTTTCAATGGTGAGCAAAATAATTGGTAAACAATGGGTAAATATAAATAAGCATGTCCTTACCGTCTTCACTGCTAATAAAGTTACTACTATTAGTATCACTTCTACTACTATGAACTCAATTGTATTGGCTTTTAAAAATCTCATTAGCGAAAGACCTTGGATTATTATTAACTGTATTTTACACAAAGAGCCTCTGCATAGTGGTTAAGCACAAGGCTGCTTACCTACAAGGTTGGTGATTTGAACTGATCAGCTACTCTACGGGAGCAAGATAGAGCAGCAGACTTTCATAAAGATTTATAACCAGGGAAACCCTATGAAGCATTTCTACTCTGCCTTATCCCCCTGTATTATCCTTGACTCACTGTGAGTCAGAATCAATGAGTAATTTGTATTGGCTTAAAGGAGGCAGAGATCATGACTTGTTCATACTGATGTAGCATTTGCACCCAGTCTGTGCTCTAAACCACCGTATGAAATCTAAATTCACTCACTCACTGCCACTGAGTAGATGCTGACTCATAGCGACCTTACAAGGCAGGGTAGAACTACCCTTATGAGTTTGCAAAACTGTAACTCTTTATGGGAGTAACAAGAGAGAGAGGCTCATGGTTTCCAGCTGCTGACCTTGAGGTTAACCGCCCAACTCCTACCCACAAGGCCCCCAGTGCTCTTACTGTCGCTAAATTCTATGTGATTGATGCAAACATTTTCCCGGTCATCTTTTCATAGGCTGTGCTGTATTCTTCCCATATGCCCCACTCCTGGAATATGCATGTAGAGATAAGTCAGATCCAACTATGGGCAAAGGCATTGCTGTTTCTGTTTTGTTTGGGTTAATAATTGCCAGCTATGTTATTTAGAAAATCAATTTGGCTGTTAAAACTAAGATCGCATAACTACATATAAATAAAAGCTTCTTTTCTCTCTTCACAAAGAAATATGAACAGATAGGTAGCTCTTCAGACCTGGAGGTCCTAGTTCCAAAGTTGGCAAGGGGTGGACTGTGATAGGTTTATTGTGCCAACCTGGCCAATAGGAAGCTGTGGGATTAATCAGGTCACAATTTGATTGGAAGGCCAAGAAATAAATGGCTCTGCAAGCCCGCCCCACCATACCCCCACCCCATCTCTCTTGCTTTCTGGTGATAGGACCACCATGCTGCTGCTTTAGCTAGTTCTCTGTCTCAATATGTCACAATCAATGAGTACCTTATGACTGAATATTAACTGTTTATTATATTAACTGTTACACAAAAGTGAGTTGAACTGAGCCCTCTGTACTGCTCTGTGGACTAATAAGCTGTTATATTCCTTCTTACTGTATAAACCATATATATACAATCATAAGTGTCCTGGTTTTGTTTCTCTAGAGAACCCTGTCTAACACAGTGGCCCAAGGGGTATGATGCAGCAACAAGGAAAAAGCAAGCTGGGTCTGTGAGTGAACTAAAGAGACAGAGCTACCCTATCTCCGAATCAGTGCACTCTGAATGTTTCCCCAAAGAAACCCAGTATGATGATATTGTTATCAGAAAAAAATAAATCTTCTTCTGAAAATCATTATTGCATCTGGAGTAAAAACCATTCACTGACATATATAATAGTTTTGAACCAATATATACCTAATAACATAGCTTCAAATAGATAAAGCATGTATTAATAGATTGGAAAGAATTACAAATCCATAGTCAAAATCACATGAGAATGTATGTGCCATGGGAAGAGATGCTTTGTGTTTCTTTGTTTTATTATGCTGATTCTACAGAATCCAGAACAAAGCTTGGCATATGGTAAGGACTTAATAGCTCTTTGTTGAATTACTGAACCATACTGCAACATTTTTACCATACCCTTCTTGTAAATACTAATAGGAATTATTGAGAACAAAGTGGGGAACTTGTAGTTGATTTACACAATATAATTAACAGGCCAGAAGTAATGGATGTGTCTGTAATAATTACAGTGTGCCATTCTTCTCAAGAATACATAAAACATAATGCATAATTTAATACTGTATAAAAATAAAACACACATTCTGAAGAATATATGGCTGATTAGTGGATAATCCACAATATATTCCATTTGGTCATATAATTCTTAGTGTTTTGAGAAACATCAACAAATATATTTAGTGCTGATATTTCCATTGTGAATGTGTGTGTGTGTGTGTGTGTGTTTCTCAGATGTTGCTCCATTCTCTTTCTAGGTCAGATGGAGTTCCCAGGACACTTACACCTTTGTCATTACTATTTCATGAATAGAGAAAATGTTCCTTTCCTGAGATGGCCAGAGTTTACGCAAAAGCCCAAGATTGTGACAAATCCATTATAATTTTAAAAGATCTTGCTCATCATGGGAAGCAAATGCCGGGGGTGGGGGGTGGGGCTGGGGCTGGGGGCGGGGAATGCATCCAATGCCCTTAAGTTAGCTCTGTTAACCTAAAATTCCTGGAAAGATATATTAGTCGAGAACTTTGTGATAAGTGATAAATGCATGGGTAGCCATGGTACAGATAGAGCTTGCTTATAAGCCACAAGAGGAAGATGTAGAAAAAGAAAATGTATGTGTCTACAATTGAATCCAGAAAAAAATCAGAAGGATTTTAAAAGCTTGTATCAGAAGACCACACTTTTCCCCCTTTAAAGTAGATTGTGAACTAAGGAAGAGGGAGCTCACTGACAAGAGCAGGTTCTGTGGCTCCTCAGGTTTTTTAGTTTTGTTTTTAGCGACAGAGCTGTGCACCATTAGACTGGTAATATCGGCTGGTATGCCTTCACCTTCTATGTTTTCCTCCTGCTCACTTGGTTTGACTCACCGCCCACCCGCTAATTTCAAGCAAATGAGTACAGATGACAGAGTATTTAGGTAGGTTCCCTATGCATCAAGGGAAGCAATCCCGAAGGAGAGGTGGTGATAGAGTGGTGGGGGAGAGGGAGCCTTCAGCTCATGTTTCTTAGCCCAATTCCGTCAGAGAGCATGTCATTTCATACACGGAGTGTGTCTGCGTGGGAGTAAAGCATAGCAGAGGGAGTCATGCCTGATAGATGTAATCTCCTAAAATGTATACCTTGACTGTGTACAGAAGATGAGGAGAGAGAAAGGTCAGAGCATTCAACGCCAGGAAAAGGGAGCAATATGGTATTGGGTGGTGCTGTGTAATGCCAGGAAGGTCTCTAACACCACTGATTCCCAGGCTTAATTTACTATGAAGTCCATGAGATGGCCATCGAGTCCTGAGGAAGCTTTAAGAATGACAGCATCCATTCTATGATGCTCACCTTCCCGACACAACTGCTGAAGACAAAGC
>NW_022103915.1:26020739-26030409 GCF_000313985.2 Echinops telfairi
AAAAAAAAAAAGATAAAAAAAAAAAAAGAATGACAGCATCTACCAGTTTCCTAATCCTCTTCTCCTTTAACAATATAATCTCTAGCTCCTGGGACTCGGGGCTCTGGGGGTGGGTTGTGGAGTGGCTGTTACTTGGAGAGTTACTCAGCGGGTGGTGGTTACTAAATGTAGCACCGGAGGAGCCACAATAAAGAAAATAAACGACAAGAAATGAGTGGCCTTTTCTTCTCAACCCCCGCTCTCCCACTACAGTTAAAGGGAGATCAGAAATAGCAGCCCCAACTGCCCCCACCCCTACCTACCAGATGTGGAAGATCCTTTTGGTTGCTTGATTCATCTCATCTGAAGATGACTGTGTGCATGACCCAAAAGAAAGAAGAGGAAGAAAAGAACAACAAAAAAAACGTGTTTGGGTTATAAAAATGTATTTCCCCTAACTCATTCCCTAAGGAGCTTCGGTGGCATAACATGTTGCAAGTTGGAGCGCTGAATGCGAGATCAGTGGTTCAAACCCACCAGTTGCTCTGCAGGAGGAAGATGAGGCTTGCTGTGCCTGTAGAGACTTAACAGTCTCAGAAACCCACAGGGGCAGGTCTAGTCTTTCCTACAGGGCTACTAGGTCCAATAGAGCTGGAATGACAGTGAGTAGGTGAGAACTCATTCCCTTCCCAAGTATAGATAACAGTTGATCAGGGCTCTTGATGACAAATTCCCAAACAAAGCTAATTTATTTTTATAACATCAGGTTTTAAAATGTAATTTTAAAAATACTAACTAAACCTCTTTGAAAGTGTTCCCTTTAATGAAAACAGTTACGGGTAACTTTAGGTTATCAAAAAAATAAATCCCCATTTTGAAAACCAGTGTTTTCTTGTAATTTGTGTGAGGTAGTTTTGTTTTTGACATGGAAGAAATTGGGAAAAGGTTAACATGCTTCCAGTCTTATTGTTAACCACTGCAATGTGTTTATCAGTTTGAAATCATTGATACTAATAACATATTTATGGAAATTGAGACTTTCCAATCCAGAAAGAATCATAGAGATCACCTGACCCACGGTTCTTAACCTTGGAATTTAGTAATGTTCATAAAGAGAGCCACCTCTTTGAACAGTCCAATTGATCGTGGTTACATTTCAGGTGAATGATACCTGAAAGGTAAAGTGTACACTTCATGTGGCCTGATGGAACAGGCCTAAAAATGATCTGTAAAACGCCTTCCAAAAATGTCATAAGAACTTTTGCTTAAGTATAAAATATTCATTTTGAAAAGCAAGACCTAATATTTTTACAGATTCTCAAAGAACTGAGTGACACCCTCCCCGCTTTCCAAATATTTAAAAGCCACTGATGAAGCAAAGTCCCTCGTGTTACAAATGAGGAAATTAAATACTAAAAAGGCAACCTACTCAAAATATAAGCAACCTACTCAACCGGTGTAAAAATATACCGGCAAGAATAAGATCAATATCTCTTGCCTCCTGATGCAATGGTTAATATGTCCCTGCTTATCTCTGGATACTAGTGAATACGACACGCACATGCACACAAACACACTCACACCATTTATACATTCATGCCATCCAAATGTAATGTTTCACTTGAGGTCATCTAGGACAGAGAAACACGTTTCCACTTTCCAAATGGTATCGTTGAATACATAGAAGTACAATTTTAGCATGCTTAGTTAGATTGAATGGTTGGGCATTGTCATTTTTCAACTCAATGAATGATTTCTCTCTAAAAACACACTGCCACCAAGCCTATTCCAACTCAGAATGACCCTAATGGGCAGATGGAACTGGCCCCTTGGGCTATTGAGACTGTTAAACTTTATGGGCAGAGGAAGCCTCATCTTTCTCTTGCAAAGTAGCTGGTGGTTTCAGACAGCTGATTTCACATTTGAGAGCCCAACATGTAACCCACTGAACCACGAGGGATCCTGAATACAGATCTAGTATGTACAAAGAAGGACTAGGCTATCCACATCAGAGCAATTAGCCACTGCAAACCCTATGGATAGCAACGACATATTGTCAGTTACTGAAAACCTGATGAATGGCAGCAGACCGTTGCCAGAGAGCGTCAGAAGATGAGCTCCTCTGGTCAGAAGGCACTCAATGTGACTGAGGAAGAGTTGCCTCCTCAATGCAGAATCGACCATAATGACCGTGAGGGAATAATGTCTGAGGTAGTAAAGCCTTAGGGATCTTCATTTGTTGATGGGGCATAACTCATAATGCCAAGAAACAGCTTCAAACATCAGTTAATAACTGGAACTTGGAATGTACTAATTATGAGTCTAGGAAAATGGGAAGCCATTAAAAATGAAATGGACTCCATAAAGATCAATATTCTAGGCATTAATGAGCTCAAAGGGCCATTTTGATTTAGAAATTCATATGGTTTTACTATGCTGGGAATCAAACCATGAAAAAGGAATATGATTGCATTCATTATCAAAGGGTATTTCAAGACTTAGCTTGAAATACAATGCTATCTATGATAAAGTCTATACACAAGGAAATCCGATCAATACAACTATTATTCAAGTTTATGTACAACTTCTAAATCTAGTGATACAGAAATCGCAGAATTCTACAAATGTCTTCAGCTGGAAATTGATCAAACATGCAATCCAAATACATAGGTAATTCTTGGCCATTGGAATGCAAAAATTGGAAACAGAGGAAGAAACAGTAGTTGGAAAATATGGTTTTAGTAATAAAATGAAGCTGGCAATCACATGATAGGACATTGCAAGACCAAGGGTTTATTCATGGCAAATAGCTTTTTTCAACAACACTAAAGGATTTCTCCAGATGAAATGCACAGAAATCAAAGAGATGATATCTGTGGAAAGAGATGATGGAGAGGGTCAACATGTGCAGCTTAAACCAGACAAGGGGCTGACTGTGGAAGGGACCATCAATTGCTCATCTGTATAGGTTGAAGCGGGAGAAAATGAAAACAAGTCCGTGAAAACCAAGATGCAACCTTGAGCATATCCCAGCTGCATTTGGAGACCATCCCAGGGACAGAACTGCTGCATTAAACAATGATGACAGAAGACTTGATGAGCTACAGGATGACATCAAGAACATCATCCTTCATGAAGAAAGCAAAAGGTCATTACCAAGACAGAAGAGAAAGAAAGGGTCAAAGTGGATGTCAGAAACCTTCTGAAACTTGCTTTTAATCATAGAGTAAATGATGACGGTAGCTAGAGAAGGTAGGGGGTAGCTAGAGAAGACAAAGTAAAAATATTAGAATGAAATGTACAAAGACTTAGAGCCAAAAAAGGAAAAAAACAAACAAAAACAAAACCTCAGTATATTGTAAACTAAAAGAGCGAAATCAAAAATGCAAGCCTTGAGTTGAAAGATTCTATGGGCAAAATATTGAATAATGGAGGGAGCATCAAAAGAAGATGAAAAGAATACAGAGTCACTGGACCATCAAGAACTAATCCACATTCAGCCATTTTAAGCATATAAATAAGAACCAATGGCACTGAAGGAAGAGGTCCAAGCTGCACTAAGAGCATTAGCTAAAAGGCTCCAGAAATTGATTGAATGCCACGTGAACTGTTTTAACAAGATGATGAAGCACTGGAAGCACTCACTGGTTTATGCCAAGAAATGTGGAAGACATTTACCCGGCCAACTGATTGTAAGAGATCCATATTTGTACCGTTCCAAAGAAAGGTGACTCAACAAAATGCTCAAATTATAGAACCATATCATTGGTATCACATGCAAGTAAGATTTTGCTAAGGATCATCCAGCGATGGTTGCAGCAGTACACTGACACATATTTGCCAGATGTTCAGCGCGGCTTCAGAAGAGCACATAGAACAAGGGATGTCCTTGTTGGTGTCCTATGGAGTTCGGCTGAAAGAAGAGAATACCAGAAAGTGGCTTCCTTGTGCTTCATTGACTACATAAAGGTGTTCAACAGGGTGGATCATAACAAACTCTGGATAGCTTTGAGAAGAACAGGAATTTCAGAACACTTGATTGTGTTATGTGGAACCTGGACATGGATCAAGAGGCAGTTGTGTGAACAGAACAGGGGTATACTGCATGGTTTAAAACCAGGAAAGGCATGCCTCAGGATTGTTTCCTCTTACCATACTAACTCAATTATTATGCTGAACAAATAATCCAAAAAGCTGGATTAAATGAAGAAGGGTGTGGCATCAGGCTTGAAGGAAGGCTTATTAATAACATGCGATATGCAGTTGACACAACCTTGCTTGTTGAAAGTGAAGAGGAATTGCACTTTCTGATGAAGATCAGGGATTGCAGCCTTCAATATGGATTACAACTCAATGTAAAGAGAACCAAATTGTTCACAACTGGACCAATAGGCAAATGATGATAAAGGGAGAAAAGATGGAAGTGTCAAGAATTTCATCTTGCTGGATCCACAATCAGTTCTCATGGAAGAAGCAGCCAAGAGATCAAAGGATGGATTGCCCTGGATGAAGTTTTAAAGAAGTATTCAATACCTCTTTAAAGTATTAAAAAGTAAGGAGGTTACTTTGAGGACTAAGGTTAGCCTGACCTAAGCCTATCGCCCCTTATGCATGTTGGATATTCAATTAAGAAGACCATAGAAAAAAACAATGCATTTGAACGGTGGTGTATTTTGGACACATTGTCAGGAGAGACCAGTTGCTGTAGAAGGGCATCATGCTTACTAAAGTGGAGGTGCAGCAAAAAAGAGGAAAGCCCTCAACAAGGTAGATTGACGTCTTGGGCTGCATCAATGGGCTCAAGCATAAGCAACATGGTGAAGATGGGAAGAGCCGAGCAGTGTTGTGTTCTTTGGACATGGGATCATTAGAAGTTGGAACTTACTTGAGAGCACGTAACAACATATATGAAATCAAATTTACCTTCTATAGCTGACAGCGTTGAGGTTGCTAACCATGTGCACAGCAACAACATTTCATGAAAGGATGTTACACAAGCATCAAAATTACGTGGAAGTACCCCTCCCCGCAAAAGAAAAAACAAGAATTTTTTTCCAAAGTGATGTATTTAATTTTTTTTAACCAAAGTCCTCTCCGTTACACTTAATACATTTGTCAAATCTGTGATTCAATTCTTGGAAATATTTTTTTCAAACTCATCTGTTTGTATAGCTGACAGCACCTTCCTTGTTTTCTTCACCTCTTCTACATTGTCAAATTGCTGTCCTTTCATGTTCCTCTTCATTGATGGAAACAAAAAGAAGTTGCACAGAGGGAGGTCAGGTGAGTAAGGTGCATGGGGCAAGAGAGGCATGCTATTTTTTGCCCAAAACTGGTACACTGAGATGGCTGTGTGAGCAGGTATATTGTCGTGTGGCAAAACCAGTCCCCCGCCTGCCACAAATCAGGCCTTTTTGGGTCACACACTGTTACACAATCTTTTCAGAACCTCAAACTAGAGAGCTTAATTAACATTCTAACCTGGTGGAATGAACTCCAAATGCACTATGAGTAGACATTTTCATCCATTTGGGAACTCGATGGACATCCAGAACGAGGTTTGTCATCAATTGACATGTCACCTTTTTTGAAAGGAAAAACCCCCACTGTACACTTGATTTTTTCTTATAGAGCTGTGCTTGTAAGCTGTGTTCAACATCATAACAGTTTCTCCAGCATTTTTCCAAAGTAGGAAACAAAATTTCACAGCCACACACTGTTATCTTAAATAAACCATCACACACACCCACAAAAAACAAACAAGGTTCAAGAGAAACTGCTTTTATGAAAAAATTCACTGTGACCAGAAAGAACCTTCCCAAGAGATGCCACTGGGTGCACTAACTCAGAGTCTGTTGTTCGATGCTCATCTAGCAGGGAAAATGTGTACATATTACCAAAGCTCTGCTCAGCCCAGTGCAATTCCAGGTTTTGAGGTGTACCCCCTCATAGAGTGAGCAAATTCCTATGCATCTGAATATTAGGATTTTGTTTCCACTGGGGGAATGGTCCAAGAGCAAGGAGTGACTCAAATTTCATTTTCCCTGTAGTTCATAACTAAGGCTGGAGGCTCATATATTAGTCAGCCCATGAAGTCTCAGACATGCACACATATGTGGACAAACTTCCAGTGTTTCAACCTTTGAATCTTCAGCTTTAGCTCTGCAGCCATCTGAACTGAGTCAAACAAGCAGTCCCTGAAGGCCAAGCGAGGAAGTGGAGACTGACAACATGCCCCCTGCTCCCTTGCTTGTCGTTAGCAGCATGGATATTGACGACGGCAGCAGCCATCCTCTCCAGGTGTCTGGAAATGCCAACACCCTTTGCCTTCACTGGAGTATGGAGACGTCTTCCTGCTTGGAAGGGTGTCCGGTATGTGCAGCCCTTTTGGAGTCAGAGTGACTGACTCTTCTGCTTTTCTGCTCCTTAAACAGAAAGGGCCATTTCCACTTTAAACTGAAACCCTGTGTTTTGCCAACATCTGTGAGAATTCTTCTTCTTTGCCTTCAGGATGGAGTGAACCAAGACCACTCCCTAAATTGCATCCATACAGTAGTAGTTTAACTTCCTTATGAGACATTCCACCTACTAACATTTTCAGCTCTTTAAATTTCTTGGGAAACTTGTATTCTACTCGCAGTACAAACCGCATCCTGGTGGGGACCTCTGTAGCTGTGTGAATCTCAAGAAACAAGCCTTACCCTACAAATCCTATTGCCAGAGTTCACGTGGGACACTTATATCCCTTATAATTGCATCAACAACTATATTGCCTCAAATCCCCATTCCCATCCTTGATTTTGGCATGCCTTATATTACTGAAGATATGCTGTCAATGAAAAATTCTAAGCAGAACGCCAATTGGTTATAAAAGGGTTATACCCAGGGGAAGTGTGAGTGTTGGGCCCTTCATGCTTCTATCCGAGTTCCGGTGGCAGGAAGGGTGCAGAAAATAGGGGCTTATGTGATTCCTACTGATTCAGTCTTTCATACAATTCACCAGCATTTGAATCCCTCCAAGTCAACTCTAAAATTGCCCTCTCCCCGTATCTCCATAAATTGTGCTGGCACAGTGGTCACGTTTTGGGTTTGTAACTGCAAGGTACGTGGTTCAAAAACTCACCAGCCACTCCATGGAGAAAGATGAAGCTTCCTACACAGGTCAAAGATTAGCCTCAGAAACCCACAAGAGCAGTTCTACGCTGACCTCTAGGGTCAGTAGGAGATGTAATAAACTTGCTGGCAGTGCATTTAGCATTTGGTTTTGTGGCTCCTTGCTGGGGATGTCTTGAGTTTCAGCCCTTACATCTCTCCTTGTTCCCATAGGATTAACATCTCAGAATCACACACTGGGCTGTTGGTATTGGGAGAGGAAGAGATAAAAGAAGTGGGGATAAAAAAATATCATTCCTGATCACTGTCCCCAACCGCCAGATTCTTGAAACCTCAGAACTCTTCCCCTCCCCTCTCCCAATCTCACTTCTTCTATCCATTGGAACTACCACTTGGTTACAGGCTGGGATCTCATTGGCAGCCAAGGAGAAGAGGTACACGATGTGGAAGAGGAAATTCTGCTTTAGATTAGAGTAAGCACACCGCTCTCTCTTCCCTCAACTCTCCTCTACGCTGCAGGCATATTGCGCTTCTCCTACACTTCCCTGCACTTGGCCCTTTCCTGGGCTTTGACCTCCCCCACCCTCTTCCTTCTGTGTTTAGTGTATTGAGGAAGTTAATAGCCTCAGACCAAGCTCAGGTCCCTCTTCTCTTACGAGGCGCTTCTAAACCATCAAGTCAGAATGAATCTGTTCTTCCCATGCTCTGAACGACCCTGTAGCCTGGCATGAGCAGGTCCGCTCCATGAACAGCCACCTAGACACGAACCTGCCTCCTCACCTCACAGGGATCTCTGGCTTTCTCAGCTTTGCTGTCCTTTCTGGCACAAACCAGGTTGAGTAGTCCATAAAGGCTGTTGAAGATGGGCTGCTCTTCTTTGTCAGCCTACCTTGAAGCTGCCATCCTTCCCCTGGTTGTCTCCCTACCCAGAGTTCTCCTATTAAAATCCCAAATCTGAGCTATCCAGTTTAGCACCTCTCCCCAATCTTTCCCAGCTGGAGCCCCATTCTTGCCTTCCAGGGCTCACTGAATCCCCACTCACACTCAGGATGTAAGAATTTCTGCAGACAGTGAGTGAGTGGCTGGGGTCTTATCAGAGCTGCAGTGGAGAGAGATGTGTTGTTGGTATCCAAGCACAGACTCCCAACGACTGATCCCTTTAGGGAGGCATTGTCTAGGCCACTGAGGACTTTCCTATAGACGACCCTATAGATGTTCTGCGTTTACTCGATATTTGAAATCTGGAAATGGATCTCCACATTTTCCCTCTGGGCAAACATAATCTGAGCTCCGAGAATTTAGAAAGGGACTTTTGTAATACAACCTTTTTGAAAACCGAGGCCCGCCTGCTCCTCTGTTCCGCTGTAGGCGGCAAGTGGGGTGGTGGTATGACTACGATATCGGGCTTTCTATTTTTGCAGTGTGGCAACGATGCTGAGGAATGCAGCCCCCAAAGTGAGAAGTGCGGAATAGCACCAGATACTAAATCATGCAGAGACAACACACACCTATCCTGTGGGTGGCTGTGGGGGTGGGGGTGAGGGATTTGTCAAAAGTGTTCCCCAACAGGAGCCTGTCTGTGTTCTGCTTTAGCCTAGTTCTGTGGGCCTTCTTTGGGGAGCATTATCTTTTCCCTTTCCTTAGTTTTTTTAAAAATAAATAATTTTCTTTTTCTTGCTCCGTGAAGGTAGGCTATCCTCCCTACTTGCTGACATCCCAGGGTTTGTGTGCTTGGGTCTCCGTTCTTATAACATTACTTGATATTTAGCTCACCTGTGGAATAGAACATGTAGCGACCCAAGTCCTCTGGAAGCATAGTGGTATATGTATTTATTTAGGAGAATCACGACTGGCAAGCCTTTGAGGTAAAACTGGATAGTGATAACATTTACACGTCACAGACATTAGCAATGGGTGAAATAAAATAAATTGATAAGAAAAGCATTCCGATGGCTAGAGAGAATTTCAGGGCACCCTGTAACCAGTGTCATTCCGGAGTTTAAGTTTATCAGCAATTGCCCTCTAGTTCAGCTGAGTGAGTGAACCGTGAAGGGCAAGTAAAGACAAGGGTGAAGGGCAGGAGAAGGGAAACAGAATTGGCTTTCTTATTAAGTTCTAACCCTCCCATCTAATGCGCCAAGGAGCCCAGTGCTCCATCCAGAAGACCCCAGCATGCACAGCACAATAGGACTCGGTTCATGAAAGTCGATAGCGTGATTTCAAGTTGAAGAAAGAATGTGTGTGTGCCTGTGTACAAGGGGACTTCGAGAAGTTCAGGGGAATATTCCATTGTCTTTTAATTCCATGTGACCATGACCTTTTATAAAGCCTGTGTGTGTGTGTGTGTGTGTGTGTGTGTGTGTGTGTGTGTGTGTGAGCAAACCCTAAAAGGAAGCCACCATATCCTCCCTGCAGAGAAGAATTTTAGAAAACACCCCAGAACTTTAAGTGCTGACTGTGGAGCAAGTTCTATATTTGAAAGATTGTTTTTTGGTTTGGTTTTATTTTTGTCTAAGACAATGCGAATCTGAATGGAGAAAGAAAGGTTGGAAAGCAGAGCTTAGAAGAACACCCTCCC